>NC_090444.1:1457027936-1457330967 GCF_031143425.1 Pleurodeles waltl
TCCAGTTTCTTCCAGTGTTTTTGAAAAGTGCCATTCTGCACCACTGGGGGATGAGCAGATTTACGCAAATGAGTGCCTTGTCATCCAAGACGTTGCAGCTCTTTCTGGCTGATAATCTCCCATAGACCGTTCTGTGTGTGCTGAGGTAGGCATGCTCTTGCTAGGCAGGCGTAACATTCGATATTCTACCTCTCTTAGTGGCAGGTCCGTTCACTGTTAATTCTTGCTGGAATGGGCTCAGTAGAAAAGAAATTACAGAAAATATCATGCCATCTCTCTTGAGAGTGAGATTCAAAGTCAGGATCATGACATTAAGGCCCGTATTTATACTTTTTGACGCTAAACTGCGCTAACGCAGTTTAGCGTAAAAAAAATTTGCGCCGGCTAACGCCATTCTGAAGCACCATGCGGGCGCCGTATTTATTGAATGGCGTTAGCCGGCGCAAGCAGACCGGCGCTGCCTGGTGTGCGTGGAAAAAAACCACGTACACCAGGCAGCGCCGGCGTAGGGAAAAATGGCGTTAGGGCGTCTTGAAATGGCGCAAGTCAGGTTGACGCTAAAAAATCGTCTTAACCCGATTTGCGCCATTTTAAACGACGCCCAGACGCCATTTACATGACTCCTGTCTTAGTAAAGACAGGAGTCATGCCCCCTTGCCCAATGGCCATGCCCAGGGGACTTATGTCCCCCTGGGCATGGTCATTGGGCATTGTGGCATGTAGGGGGGCACAAATCAGGCCCCCCTATGCCCAAAAAAAAATATTAAAAAAAAAAAATTATACTTACCTGAACTTACCTGAATGTCCCTGGGGTGGGTCCCTCCATCCTTGGGTGTCCTCCTGGGGTGGGCAAGGGTGGCAGGGGGGGTCCCTGGGGGCATGGGAGGGCAGCTGTGGGCTCATTTTGAGCCCACAGGTCCCTTAACGCCTGCCCTGACCCAGGCGTTAAAAAGAGGCGCAAATGCGGGTTTTTTTGACCCGACCACTCCCGGGCGTGATTTTTGCCCGGGAGTATAAATACGACGCATTTGCGTCGCAGACATTTTTTTGGACGGGAACGCCTACCTTGCATCTCATTAACGCAAGGAAGGCGTTCACGCAAAAAAATGACGCTCTTTACTCCTACTTTGGCGCTAGACGCGTCTAACGCCAAAGTATAAATATGGCGTTAGTTTTGCGCCGAATTTGCGTCGAAAAAAATGACGCTAATTCGGCGCAAACGGAGTATAAATATGCCCCTAAGTGTGAGGGCAGATGCAAGGTAGGAAGCTTGGCAAGCAGTGTTATTGAGAAAAATGTCTTTAGAAGAGAAGAGTTTTAAGGTCCTTTTTGAAGAACCGGAAGGAGGTGGTGGTGTGAAAGTTTGGAGGTAGCGAGTGCCAAATTCTAGTCTAATTACCTGAGAAAGATTGAGCCATAAGTGTTTCCCTTAAGAAAGTTGGAGATGCGAGAAGCAGATTTTCATTATTTTGTGAAGGTCTAGAGCCACCTAATATCTTAAGTTTGTTTGGTAGGTATAAAAGGATGGAGGTGTGAATGGTTTAATGGGTGGTACATGCAGTCTAGAATGTGGTCCTAGATTCAATAGGAAGCCAGTGAATATTAATCAGCATAGGTGTGACCCGGGCATTTCTTTTGACCTCATAGGTGAAACACGCAGCTGAATGGAGTATGGATTTTAAAGAAGATCGTTGGGTCTTGGGGAGTCCTGCGAGGAAAGAATCACAGTGGTCCAGTCAGGAGAATACCAGCGATTAGACAAGGGTTTTTCGGTCTTTCTCAGGTAAGTAACATTGGATTCCCCATAGAAGATGCAATTGCAAGCAGCATTCTTGGTCATGGTGTTGATTTGGGTTTGGAGATGACGGGCCTTATTATGAATTTGGCTGACGGAAAAGCCCATCCGCTGAAGTCCTGGTGGGTAGGTTGCCACTAGTGTGGCATCCTCTCTGCTGGGCCCATTACTAATGTAATAATGGGTCAGAGGGTGGAACCTCAGTTTCCGCTCAAAGGCCCAACGAGAAACTCCCTACTGCATTGTCTCCGGGTCCCAATAGAGCCGGCGGCAATGCTGTAGTGTATACAGTGAACATTGCAATGGTGCTGGCCAGGGGGGCCCCTGCACTGCTGATTTCAAGTGCATGGGCAGTGCAGGGCCCTCCATGGGGCTCCCTGCATCCCATCTCTGCCAGCCCTTTCATGGTGGTGTTACTGCCATGAAATCACTGGCGGAGAAGGGGGTCATTTTCCCCAGGGCATCAATGCTTACAGTGCTGCCCTGGCGCTTTAGGGCCACCAACACTGCCAGGCCATTGTGAAGTCAAAATCTGGCAGTGCTGGCTGTCGGACCACAGCAATACCACTGTGGTTGTAATATGGCACTAAATCATTAGATCGCCAGGCTCATAATGAGGCCCTATGTCTTTTGTCTGAGATGACGCCTAGGGATTTGACAGTGTCAATGATGGGAGGTTTACTGTTGAAAATGTTCAGGTTATCCATCTATGATTAAACAGGAGCTGGGGAGTTTGAGGTATAGAAGTGAAAGAGTTTGATTTAGAGCGATTCAGTTTTAGGTGATAAAAAAATCATACATTCTTGGATGGAGGTGGCGGTGCTGGGGAGAAGTGAGATGTTGTGTATGGAGGACACCTTGAGGAAGAGTTGTTTCATCAGCATAGAGGTGATAAAAGACCCCAGCCTCTTTTAATAATGGGGCTCCTAGTTGTTTAATATATAGATTAAATAGGTTTGGAGCAAGGATAGAGCCTTGAGGGACACTTTGATTCACAGTTTTTGGAATTGAGAGATAATTTTCAAATGTAATTATCTGAAATCTTCCTGTGAGGTAAGATTCAAACCACACAAGCACTGCACCTTCAATTCCAATTCTCTGTTGTAGTGTGTTTAGAAGTGTGAAATGGTATACAGTATAAAAGGCTGTAGAGAGGTCAAGAAGGATAAGTAGGCAGGAGATACCTGAGTTTAGTATTCAAAGGATATCCTTGATAATCTGTAGCAGTGCTGTCTCAGTGCAGCAGCATCAACTGTACACACATCGGTTAGACCTCATAGCTTTGGGCCTTTTCACCTGCCTCCATCCTTTTCAATGATGTAAGTTTTGCTAGTTTTAGGACTCTGGGCACTTTACCATTGCTGGCCAATGCCAAAGTTATTGTGCTCTCCCCTCCAAACATGGTAACATTGGCTCCTAGCCAATTGGCATATTTAATTTACTTAAAATTCTCTAGTTACTGTGCACTGTATGTGCCCAGGATCTGAAAAGTAAATGCTACTAGTGGGTCTGCAGCACTGATTGTGCCACCCATATACGTAGCCCCTTAATCATGTCTCAGGCCTGCCATTGCAAAGCCTGTGTGCACAGTTTTACCGTCACCTCCTCTTGGCATTTATGACCCCTTGCCAACCATCAAACATCAAGCACCTCTTTTTACTACATATAAGTCACCCCTAAGGTAGGCATATATGGCCCACAGGGCAGGGTGGAGTGTATTTAAAAAGCAAGGAATGCACCTTTAAGTTTTACATGTCAAAGTAATTTTTCATACTCCTCTCATAGGCCAGCATTTGAAATTCCTTAATATACTTTAAGCTGTGATTCCTGGTCAGAAAGGAGTAGATACAACATTCTTTGGAATGGTAATGATAAATCATCTTTACTGTTTGTCTATTTCTCTGAGAAAGCACTCCTCCAGTAGCATGATCCAATGCATCCGTTTCTACAAAAAAGGCCTGTTCTGGGTTTGGGTGCATAGAAATAGGGGTGTTATGAACTCCTTTTTGAGAAACAGAAAAACATATTCTGTTTCTTCCATCCATTGAAATTGTACTCCTTTCCTCAACAATCAAGTGATGGGACTTATTATGGCAGAAACATTACAAATTAATTGTCAATAGAAATTTGAAAAGCCCAAAAAACTTTGAATCGCTTTCACACTCCTCGGAGTGGGCCAATCATAAATGGCAGAAAACGTAGAAGAGTCCATAGAAACCCCCAGAGATAATATCTCAAAACTCAAAAATTCTACCTGATCTACATGAAAGGAACACTTTTCCAATTTCACGTAAAGATGATTTTCTTGTAGTTTCTGTAGAATACTTCTCACATGCCTCGTATGTTGTCTTTTTTTTTTTTGAAAAATCAGGATGTCAACGAGATGTACCACAGCTACTCGATCCAAGTATTCTCTCAATACATCATTCGCCAAATGCTAGAAGGCTGCTGGGGCATTGGCATCACCTTGTATTCGTAGAGGCCATATTCGATCCGAAAGGCTGTTTTCCATTCATCTACTTTGTCTACTCTCACCAAATGGTAAGCTCTTCTCAAATCTAATTTAGTGAATATTTTAGCTCCTTTCACTGGCTCTAGTAACTCTGAAATCAATAGTAGAGGATATCTATTCTTAACAGTTGCTTGGTTCAATACTCTATAATCTATACATGTGCAAAGATTTCCATCCTTCTATGAAATGAAAAATAAAGGAGAATAGACTGTGGATTTAAAAGGACAAATAAATCCATTCTCCAAATATTCCTCTAGATATTTCTTTAGATATTGGGTCTTGGCCTCAGTTAAGGCATAGATATGACTACAAAGTAAGATTGCTCCTGGTTCCAGTTCTATCTTGCAATCTTATTTGCGATGAGGTGGTAACTTTTGTGCATTCTTTTTGTTAAACACACTCACTAGATCCGATACTCTCCATGAATTTCTTTTTTACTCATAAAACAAATTGTGCAGGGTCTTGAAGCCAACTCTGTGGCCGGTGAGTCAAGAATCTTCTCAAATTTCTTCAGAAAGAATTGTTCCTTACAATATTCAGAATTCAGTTCCACTGTGCTTTTCTCCCAATCAATCTTTGGATTATGTTCAGTCAACCACAGCAAACCTAATATATCAACAGCAATTGGGGTGCATCAATTAATTTGAATCTAAAAAATTCTCTATTACCACTTGTACTCAATAATCTTATAGTTTCAGTTTCGTACCAGAAGTTAAATTAGTCCCATCTGCAGACTAGATGAGGTGCTGCAGACTGCAAGGTATTAGCCACCTGTTGGGTTTCAAAATTCAGAAGGCTACCTGGAGGTGACTCAAGTTCTTTTCTCACCAGGGCAAGTCCTTCTACTGGTGAGATCTTCCTTTTCCCAATACATTGGTCTTCGGTTTCTAGGTACACTCTTTCACGAAATGTCCTGGATATCTGCAATACATACATACATTCTCCAACCTCCACTTTTCGCTTTCTTCTTTGGAAAGTGGGTCTCTAATGGAGACTATCTGCATTGGTTCTTCTGCTGAAGATTGATCTGCCTTACTAGTTTCCATTCTGATTCTGTCAAACCAACTGACAAGAGCCCGATGATATCCCCAGCATCCGGCAGCATCCCCACTCACCTGTGTCCCGTCTCCTTTGCCTATCAATGCGGATGCACAGAGAGGAGGAGGGAGAGAGGGAGAGAGCGGGTCATCGCATCCTTCATATACACACATTACAACATGTACAACTGTAAGTATACATCTCCTGGCAGGGAAGTCACAATTTAAAACCCACAGATCCCACATCATGTCCAAATATGATACTTCAAACTACCCCGTTTGTCAATTGTCCACCGACATTATAAGCCAAGTTTTTGAACACTACTTTACCATTCCATTAAATCACCTGTAACTCAAAGGCAGCATGGTCATTATGGCCTAGCTAAAGCACATATTTCATCACCATACAGCACATCACTGTTCTTCAAGTTATCAGTTAAAGGTAATGCAGTTGACAGATAACACCATATCATGGCTACTCCAACTACACACCTGCCTAGTCCATCACCAAAACTCATGTTCATGCAAGGAATGTCATTTCTCATCACATACAAGACAGCACCTAGCCTTCAAATCACGTCTAGCTGATCCTTGTGCACATGCACTTTTGAAACACAACATGTGGCAGTCCCATACAGTGTCCATCACAATTAGATATTACATGTCTGGAGAACAGCAATGTCAATATATGTACCAACTCTGACAAGATTTACTGCAGTCACTATTCACAGACATTGCCAAATACACCATGACTCTATGTACTTGAACTGTGGGCTACCTAGCACCCATGATACATCCACAGATAATCACAGTTACAACAACTAACCATGGAGATCCCACAAAATCTTACGAGGGCTCATACCATTGTCAACTGACATGGTGAATCAGAGATACAACATCACATGTGTACACATATTTCACTTACAGCTGACCAGACATGTGCTTCCCACGAAAAAAGTACTGACACAACACTTACCCCACTGAAAAGCTATGTACACATGAATTACACATGCACCTACACCACTGCTAAGAAATTGACTATATGTATCATAACAACAACATGTGTTAGTGACATGGAAGTACACCTAAACTATTATATGTGGCTCATTAGTGGTGAGCCAAGACAAAAACCTGTCCAAACAGTGCACATCAGCTAAGGTAAGTGTAGGTATGAGTAGCCCACTATGCAGTTTTAGCCACCAAGTATCCTTGGAGACATAATGTACGCAGGTACTGTCATATGTAGCACTCTTATAGGTATGGCATTGGCATATCTAACATAGACAAAGCACATTGTACAAGGGTAATACTACCTAGCCCATTACCTCGTCTACAAGAAAGAACTTGAGACTCAATTTGTATGTCCACATGTCATTGTAATGACAAGAAGTGTAAAAGGCTAATACACAACAAAAGTTACCTATTGTTGGAAGTCCATCTGTTACAATCTCGACACAACCCATTGTATGATGTTGAGTTGATTGTGGGGACACCACCTCAAATCACATATGGACAGTACTATATTGGTCATAACAATTGCCTGAATTGGATGGCTGTCTCATGTGAAGCATACAATTGTTTCAGGACACTGGATAACTTTATCCTGTAACTTATAGCTCAGGGCTAATGTTGCACATAGAGTAATGGGAGTGGTATAACACCTTGGAGGTACATTAAACAGCAATAGGATTATTGGACCTGGAAACACTAGATAGGAAGGATGATACTGCACCTTACTGGATGCAGTATGGTGGGTAGAGTAACACATGTGGATCAGCCACTTGTACATCTCCACATGCAGTCATACATATTGCTGGACACAGATGATCAACATGTTTCCATGCACGACCCAAAGGCAAGATCAACAATTTTTAAAATGGCAACTGGAGCACTATATTCCCACTAGCCAGCATACCTGTAACACCTACTACATTGCCACTGCTGCTATACTGAGACATCATACACCAAACTAGCAGGGTAAAGTACATGGATTCAGGCTGTACTTCGCCCCTTGTGGCTGTTTTTCTGCCCTCAAATGCCCATCCACCTCAGGTTAGGCCTCCGCCACAATGCAGGCCAGTAGGGCAGTCAGGGTCCGACGGGCCCCCCTCCCTAGTTGGGAGGACATCCCCAGCTGGGAATCAGCGGTCTTCCGGGCCAAGCGTCTCAGGTCCTCCCACCGCTTTTTACAATGGGTGCTCCACCAGCTGTGGACCCTGAGGGTCTGCACTTGTTTGGCTATGGCACTCCCAATCCCCACCTTCTGATGGGTGTTGACCGTCATGGATGACACAGACAAAAGGAGAAAGTCATGTCCACATGCACCATACCAATAGGAGTGGACTGTACACATCAGTCACATCAAGCTGGCACACATAACCATCAGCTCACATGCCTTCACAATATACCATCTGCATGCATCAACACACAGACAAGTTCACATCAACAGTACATCATCTGACACAACACCTATCACTCATTGCTAGGAGAGGTTTCAGGAATCAAGTGAGAAAAACTGTAGAAATGGTGGTCACAGCTGCCACGTATTTGACCATCACCACTGGCAGACATCACCATTGGCCCTACGCCATCAAGGGCAGCAAAGTCTTCCAATGGCAAATTATACTGCAGTTGTGACCGCCTACCGCCATAACGACTTCTGCCGGCAGACTTAAGTCACTTCCACCTGTCCAGTACAATAGGTCAGGCGGTTGTCATTTTGAGCAATTCATGTATGGTGCTGTTTCCAAATCTGCGTCAAATACATCACCCCCTTAGTGCTGTACATCTGTACCTACTGCCCTCCGGTTTGGGTGACATGTTGTGCATATGTGCAATATAAGCTGTGTTGTGTGAGGACATGTGGTGATTGCTCTGTACAGCTACTCAGATGTTACTATTTGTCGGAATAAAACAATATAAATCCAAAAATATGTGCGATATATGTATAAGTGTAAGTCTTCCAGACATTGACAGTTACAGTAGTTACAATTGTAATATCCCATTCTAATATTTGGCAGTGTGCATCAAGGAGGGTCGAATAGGATACAAAGCTATGTGCGGTACTGTATATGTCAGATGTAGTGGCCGTCCTTGACAGCTGTTATAGCTGTTATATATGTATTCATTCTGCATTTCTCAGACTATGTTTACTTTTTTCACATAGTTATACTCTCTAGGGGCTTACTTTGTGGCTGCATTTATTGTGGCCTGCTGATGGTTCAGAAAGGTACATGTAGTACTGCACCCTCTAGGGAGCTAAGTCTATGGTTGTGTGGTATGTGATCAGAAAGTGATATTTTCTAGGGGAAGATTTTATTATTGCATTCTAAATGGCTGAAAGTATACAAAAAGCACCACACAGATGCATTTTTGCTTATTTTAAAATGCTTTATTGGCCAAATAACGTTGACAGTGATTATTCATCAAGTTGCTGTATTAACAGTAATAAGAGCAATTACATATGGTTATTATAAACTATTGCATTTATGCACCAAATTATGGTATTTTTTAAAATGTGGTGTCTTGATCTTGAACTATTAACTAAGCCAATATACTTACCTTATATGTTTGTGTGATACTTTTGGGGGTCAAAGGAGTCAATGCAATGTATTCTATGGTATCTGTCACTTGCCTAATATATATATATATATATATTTGTAGATTAGTATGTAGTTAGTAGTGTGTCTGTACTAAATGTACTTTTCATTTAACTATAGAAAAAGCACTGACTGGACAATAACTTACTGAGTGTTATTATTGTGTACCAGTGAACAGTGATTAATTTCCCACACCCCTGAGTATACCTTGGAATGCTCTTTTTCACTACTTTGAGAGAGTCAAGTACTACAATAGGCTGCTTGGTTTCCAGTAAGGGAAAATTGCGCACCTATTTCTCATGAAGCCCACACAACTGTTATATGGTTCATATGAATCAAGTAGGACTGTGTATCTGGTCAACATAAAAGTCAGGGTATAGGGACTCAGTCAACCTATATCCTTAAGAGATGTTGGTATGGTTCCGAAGAAGATCACAGTGCCCCATATGAACCCCTAACCATAACTGGGTACCAGATGGTATCTGCAACCTTGAAAATGGGAACTTAGATTCCCAAGGAAATCATGGAAACAGATCTACCCTTTTGTTTTCACTCTGCGTATCCAGATGAGACACAAGAGAGATGCAGAATTGTTGTTCCAAACATTTATTGCAACAATCGTGTTCTTGTGTAAAGAACATGAGCTGCAATTATTGGGCCAACAAGACAAAGCGTGGTAACCAGCATTACAAAATAAATGGTGAAGAAGATAAACAATTCAGCCATGAAAATGTTATTATATTGGTACACTTATATCTGTTACTATATACACTATCAAGAGCGTAGTGGGAGTACCATCTGCCATATCAATCGGGATGGCCTAACCCCCCATACCTGGGTAAGATGTAACATTAAGCCATCTGGTGTAATATAGGCTATCGTCCCTTGCAGAGCAGAGGTCAAACTCAGAAGGGTGCAGCATGTTCCAGGATAATCCGAGCTGTAGTGATCCTCTACTGAATGTTACATAGATTCAGTTTTTATACTACAAATATTGTGTGTATCACACTGTGTCAGAGTTGCAGAGCCAATGCAAGTATATGTCTACAACTATTGAGCTGGCTCCATGGACAATCATAATACAAAGGGCATCACATTATGTGTTCTCACCCTTGGACGGAATGTACAGACTTAACCGTACCAATTCTTACAAGAAACACACATCATATATAGTTATTTCTCAGTATAATATAGCATAAGTGAAAACCTGAGTAAAGCATCACCATAAGGAAGAAAAGCTATGTTAAAATGTGCAATCTAAAATGGAGGTTCCAGGCAGGTACTGTTGTGCTTTATGACGCAACTAACAATCCCATACTTGCAAAGTCATCCCCCGAAATGGTTTAGATTTGAGTGGGAATAGTAAAACTAACCACTTTAGTGTCCAATATCAACCCCAAAATTGTTTAAAATATAGTGGGAATAGGAAAACGTACCCCTTTAATGCCCACCACCTTCCCAAACTTATTTATATTGGAGTAGGAAAAGGAAATCTAAATCATTTAGGGCATCCTTACAAGTTTGGTGGTCAGACCACGTTATTACAAGTCAGACAAGCAGGACTGCCGACTGCCAACCAAAAAAAGCAGACCGGAAAAAGGCACGGAGGCCTGGACTCCAGTGCTGATGGAACCGCAGCCAACCACTGTCTATATAACAAGCACACAGTCGTCATGGAGGACCCCCATTGCGATCAGCCAATGGTGGTCCAAATCACGGTGGTCCGCGGTCACAAAAGTAATACACAACTGAACATTGGATGAATTTGAACCCAACACAGCTGACATACATTGTCACAGTGGACAAATCTGCAAAGGACACTATACAAACTTCACTTCACAGACCACAACCTTTGTATGTACACTGCAACACATAGAAGCCACAGCAAATTATTTCCACACAGTACAGATACTAGCCACCACTTTTTCACCATCCCATACAACACCCTGTCACACCCTTTTGCACTTCCCCTCGGTAGTAAGTCACTGTCACCATTTTCTACCCACCATGGCACATTTGAAAAATCCCTGTTCTCATAAGATGAGTTGAGAGTCATGGTGGATGAAATCATAAGAGTAGAGACACACTTGTTTGAAACACAAGTCCACCATACTCCTCTCAGTAGGAAAATAGAAATGTGGGAGAGCATCATCAACAGAGTCGATGCTGTAGGCACCATCATGCGCACAAGGGAGTCATTAGGAAGAGGTGGAACAACCTAAGGGGCAAGGTACCTTCCCTGATCTCCAGGCACTAGCTGCAGACCAGGAAGACTGGTGGTGGATGCTCTGAACTTTGTCTGGGATATTGGACATCCCAAAATGCTCTTGGCCTCTGGAGGTGGCCATCTTACTTGCTCAGATGCTCACACTAGCACAAACGATGAGTGCTATAAGGCGCTACCAAGATCACTGCTGTGCAGGATGCACTGAACTTTGCATGAGGGACTACACATCCCAGACTGCTCTTGGCTCCTGGAGGTGGCCATCTTTCTTGCCCAGCTGCTCACATTTGCACCAACAACGAGCGGTATAAAGTGCTACCAAGATCAGCGCTGTGTGGTACGCACTGAATTTGCCTGGGGGACTACACATCCTAGACTGCTTTTGGCCCCTGCAGGCAGCCATCTTACTTGCCCAGCTGCTTACACTTGTACCAATGACGAGCGCTATAAAGTGCCACCAAGATCACCGCTGGGTGGGATGCACACAGGTCACGCCCTGGCTAGGCCCAGCCAAGGGTGGGCCCATCCATGCCCGTTGGAGCCCGAAGGAGGCTGGGCTGGGCTGGGGCCCTCTTTACCATTTCTGCTTCATTTTGCATCATCAATTGACCTCATAGGCTGCAGCTGTAGCTGTTGTATTTGGGCAAGAGGGTTACTGATCTAGCAGGCCTTGCTGGGGCCTATCTATTTATTACATATTGCATATGGGTAAAGGAAGGGTGTCAAAAGGCGGGGCTGGGACAGTGTAGAACAAAAAACGGAAGCATACACCAGATAATTGTGTCATGACTGATAATATTCTAGTTGAATGTGAGAAATACTGTTCTCCCCTGCTGACAATGCCCCTAAAAATTATCAGAGTGTGTGTTCTTCTGTAAATTTGGGGGTTAGATGCAAGAAAATCCCTGACATGTTTAAAAGTACAAGAACTGCAGGGATGTGCGCATGAAGAGAAAGGGGGGGGCGGGTCATGACACTACACCAACTCAGGCGAACAAATTGTCACTTGATGGCAGTAATGTCCTGCTTCACAGTAATCATTTTAGTCCTCTAAGAGACATCTTAGACACACATGATGATCCTGTCACCAATATAATAGCAGGTGAGACCACAGTCACAACTGTCACCCCCAACATGGCTGAGTAAGGTGTCTGAGCTCAAATCTATGAGATCCACATCATTTCTTTATGATTAGGCCAATGACTCCATCGGCTGCTATGACTCCCCTAGTTGGTGCCCATGGCCTGGCATACAGTTCTTCTGGTTCATTATCTGTGTTGCTTAATTTTCCTTTGCCAATCGCTAACAAGAGTCTCATCCCCGTGCCTAGCTCTGCTAGTGCTAATTTGGCTCCTTGTGTCAGCAAATAGTCAGCAGGTGGGAGGTTAGGGAATGTTTGTCGGGCTTCCAATTGTAGTGACACAGGAATGGTCAAGAAGGCAAGAGACTACTGCTAGCCCTTTGGGATAATGGTATCTATAAATGTGTGAGAGATTCTGATTTTGATAGGCCCAAATTTACAAATACTGTTTTGATGATCAATGTACCCAAGCTGCACCCTGATACATCTAGAGAGAGCAGAGAAGCCACTAAAAACAGGCAAATCATTGGATACGTTATGTGAGAGGTTGTCGATCTGTGATCCATGAGGAAATAACTAGGGCAGTTAGGAAACCAGATCCTGCTACACTTTATGATGTGAACGAGCTGACACTCAGGGACAAGGGTATGTTAGATTCGTGAGCCACTAGTCAAGTTTATTATGTTACGGAACTCCTACGGAGGTCCACATAAAATAGTACATAATTGTATTTAAAGAAGAAACAAAGGTAGTAAATGAATTAAACTTTGAAAAACAACTTCATTAAGCTAATTCAAAGGTAAAAAACACTTAAAATAGTTAAAATCTCTGTCACAAAGCATTTCATTAGGTGTAATGAGTAAGGCTTGTAATAGGTAAGAAGCAGTACTAAAAGAAAAGGTATGACAAATAGTGCGCAGCCACTTACGACGATAGGGCAATAGGGCTGGGCAGATTAAAACAACATGTTTCAAGTCTTGAATGCCTTTGTGGTATAGATTACAAATAGCTGAGAAACCAAACCATTTTGCTTGTAATTTGTTTAGGGGAGCTGCCCCTGTCTCAGCAGGAGCCAGAATCTTGTCACCCCATGAGGCAGGTTCCAAGTAAGGTAGGGCTGTGTGACCCTTGGTCTTAAGGAATTTGACATTGTATTAAAGCTCTGCCTATGTGCACAAGGCAGGCTGTCCTGGCAGAAACTCACCGCCCAGGTTGCTTTCCTCAGTGTGGATTTAAGCTGTGCTGGAGAGAGAGTAGAAATTTCAGAAGGATCTAATTGTAGATGATCCATGGCATATAAGAAATTCCTGCAGATGGTATATTTTACTTTATGACTGGCTAATATTTCTTTTTTAAGCAGTGACCGCAAAGAGTCACTGCTGCACGTCATCAGATTAAACATCCAGCGAATTACTGCAGCCAGTCCTTGAATAAAAGAGCTGCGCAGGCCCAACTCAAGTCTTAATAATGGTGCTGAAAAGACAGAATTTAGAGTTAAAATGTTCCTTAAGACACGTCCGTCGAGTTTATCGAGAAAGATCCACTTTGATACCGCAATATGCTCTATACCATACAATGGAGATGGAGGTATCTTCGCCTGATAACCTTCTAAGTGATGTTTAAAATGCTTTCTGCCTGTTGCTTTATATAAGGCATTCAGACCGTTAGCTTGAGATTGGGCTTTCCTTTGGTTATGCTGAATATGTTCTCTATCATTAAGATTTCCACATACAATTTTACCCAAAAATGTGTAAGAAGTTACTCTTTCGAGGGGTTGAGCTCCCAAGGACCAGCAAAAGTCTTTTATTCCAGTGATAGCACAGAATTTTGCTTTTTGAGCTATTTATTTTTAAAAAGTGAGCTTCCGTGTATCGTTCAAATGCTTGTAATCGGTTATTAAGGCCCTTTCGGGTGCGATCTAAAATGATTATGCCATCTGCATAAAGTAGACAGCATAGTGATCCACCTCCTAATTTAGGGGCAAAGCCCTCACATTGAGTTAAATGTGCAGGTAAATCTGAAAGATACAGGGAACATAGCAATGGACCCAACATGCAACCTTGTTTTAGGCCATTTTTGGCTGAAATTACATGAGATAGATCTTGTTCACCCCTAATAGGATTCTGCACAAAGTGGAGGAGTGAAGGGTTACCACAAGGTCAAGGTCAAAGAGGATGCCAGACATGCCTAGTCTTAAGAGATTCTTCCATAACAAGACCCGATCTACCTTATTGAATGATGTAGAGAAATCTATAAAGGCTGCATAGATCACTTCCCCCCACAGAGAAACATATTTTTCATTAATTACTTGCAGAACAGTGATATTGTCAACTGTGTCATGATTTCCCCTGAAGCCAGACTGCTCTAGAAGGATAATTTTATACCTTTCTGCCCAATCATTTATCTTTAACAGTAAAAATTTGGTGAAGATTTTTCCGACCGCATCCAAAAGTGTAATCTGACGATAATTCTTAGGGTAACTTAGATCCCCTTTTTTATACAAAGGAACAATGGCTCTACCCTTCCAGGATTGAGGAACGTTCCTGGCTTCATAGCAGTGTTGATACACCGGGAATAAAATCCTACACCAGGAGGATATATCTTGTTATATTATCAGTATTGTAATTTGATCCGGTCCCATCACAGCTGAGCAGCGCATACCTTTTAAAGCAGCCTCAATTTCTCCTAAAGATGGATATGAATATGAGGAATCGAGACTGGTTTGAGGAAAAACCACTGTAGTCCCATTGGAGGCATAAAGGTCAGATAGAAAAGTCGACCAGCATAATTCGCTGATAGATATTGGGGGGGCCTGGTTCTTGTACCACACCCCTATGCAATTAGGGTAAAAAACACCTCATGTGGCCAGAAGAGGCTGCTTCTCTTACTGCAACCCAGAATCTATCTGTGCCAACTTTTTTTAGGCGCACTCTTAACCTCCTTCTCCTTCTTTTTAAGATGTCTAGCTGGGATTGCCTCACAGATGTACAGTCCCAATGCTGTTTACGTATAAGAGTATTGATTTCTCTATTCAATAATAAAAGGGAACAGGGTTTTGCTATATGTTTATTCTAGGGTTTCTGACGAGGGATCGAAGCAACCAGTTGCATAAAACTGGTAAAACTCTCCATTACTTTTCCTACCCAGCTACCAAGATCATTCAGGGTACTTTCTAGGATACCTTTAAGCCCCTTAAAACTACTTGGGGACCAATATGTTCTTCTGTTTTTAACATTCAGCTGGATGTGCTGCCCTGCTAAACTCCATGAATCGATAAGTTGTGCCTCCAAGTCAAGAGATACTACCAAAACTTTATGATCACTAAGAGTAGTCTGTAATACTATTATATCCTTTAACAGGGAGAAGGACTGATAGTTTGTTACCACATAGTCCAAAATTGAAGCACCCCGGGTTATTTATGAGTACAATGGTCTGGGAAATCAGATGGGAGTCTACCATTAGCAACAATACAATCATTCTCTCTTAGATGCTCAAGCAAAAGCTTCCCACACTTATCAAGCCTTATTTTATGAGGAAAATACAGGGAGGTAGTTCAAATGTTTTTCTTCATCCCAAAAGGATGGAAGTCCCTTATTGGAAATCTTGCACTTTAAGGCCCATATTTATACTTTTTGACGCTAAACTGCGCTAACGCAGTTTAGCGTCAAAAAATTTAGCGCCGTCTAACGCCATTCTGAAGCGCCATGCGGGCGCTGTATTTATGGAATGGCGTTAGCCGGCGCTAGCAGACCGGCGCTGCCTGGTGTGCGTGGAAAAAAACCACGTAGACCAGGCAGCGCCGGCGTAGGGGGAAAATGGCGTTAGGGCATCTTAAAATGGGGCAAGTCAGGTTGAGGCAAAAAAATCGCCTCAACCCGATTTGCGCCATTTTTTTCGAAGGCCAGACGCCATTTAAATGACTCCTGTCTTAGTAAAGACAGGAGTCATGCCCCCTTGCCCAATGGCCATGCCCAGGGGACTTATGTCCCCTGGGCATGGTCATTGGGCATAGTGGCATGTAGGGGGGCACAAATAAGGCCCCCCTATGCCACCCAAAAAAAAAAAAAAATGTAAAAAATTATACTTACCTGAACTTACCTGAATGTCCCTGGGGTGGGTCCCTCCATCCTTGGGTGTCCTCCTGGGGTGGGCAGGGGTGGCAGGGGGGGTCCCTGGGGGCAGGGGAGGGCACCTGTGGGCTCATTTTGAGCCCACAGGCCCCTTAACGCCTACCCTGACCCAGGCGTTAAATAGTGGTGCAAATGCGGGGTTTCTTGACCCGCCACCTCCCGGGCGTGATTTTTGCCCGGGAGTATAAATACGACGCATTTGCGTCGCCGTCATTTTTTTAGACGGGAACGCCTTCCTTGCATCTCATTAACGCAAGGAAGGCGTTCACGCCAAAAAATTACGCTATTTGCCCATACTTTGGCGCTAGACGCGTCTAACGCCAAAGTATAAATATGGCGTTAGTTTTGCGCCGAATTTGCGTCGAAAAAAACAACGCTAATTCGGCGCAAACGGAGTATAAATACGGGCCTAAGTCTCCTACCATGATGATTTGCATTCCTGGATCCTTATTATAGAGTTCCTTAATGTAAAGGTATACCTTGGCTAGAAGATTATTAATAGGGACACCAGGAGGGACATAAGAGTTAATCAGAGTGATGGAGGCTGTCTTGTCTCCTACTCTGCTGCAGTGTAAAGTCACTGCTACAAACAAAATACTGGGGCCCATATTTATACTTTTTGACGCTAAACTGCGCTAACGCAGTTTAGCGTCAAAAAATTTAGCGCCGTCTAACGCCATTCTGAAGCGCCATGCGGGCGCCGTATTTATGGAATGGCGTTAGCCGGCGCTAGCAGACCGGCGCTGCCTGGTGTGCGTGGAAAAAAACCACGTAGACCAGGCAGCGCTGGCGTAGGGGGAAAATGGCGTTAGGGCGTCTTAAAATGGGGCAAGTCAGGTTGAGGCAAAAAAATCGCCTCAACCCGATTTGCGCCATTTTTTCGACGCCCAGACGCCATTTAAATGACTCCTGTCTTAGTAAAGACAGGAGTCATGCCCCCTTGCCCAATGGCCATGCCCAGGGGACTTATGTCCCCTGGGCATGGTCATTGGGCATAGTGGCATGTAGGGGGGCACAAATAAGGCCCCCCTATGCCACCAAAAGAAATAAAAAAAAATAAAAAATTATACTTACCTGAACTTACCTGAATGTCCCTGGGATGGGTCCCTCCATCCTTGGGTGTCCTCCTGGGGTGGGCAAGGGTGGCAGGGGGGGTCCCTGGGGGCATGGGAGGGCACCTGTGGGCTCATTTTGAGCCCACAGCCCCCTTAACGCCTACCCTGACCCAGGCGTTAAAAAGTGGCGCAAATGCGGGGTTTTTTGCCCCGCCCACTCCCGGGCGTGATTTTTGCCCGGGAGTATAAATACGACGCATTTGCGTCGCCGTCATTTTTTTAGACGGGAACGCCTTCCTTGCATCTCATTAACGCAAGGAAGGCGTTCACGCAAAAAAATGACGCTATTTGCCCATACTTTGGCGCTAGACGCGTCTAACGCCAAAGTATAAATATGGCGTTAGTTTTGCGCCGAATTTGCGTCGAAAAAAACGACGCTAATTCGGCGCAAACGGAGTATAAATACGGGCCCGGGTTCCCTAAAGCATTCATCCTCCCAATGTAGTCTATTCGCCAGCAAACATGCAACTCCTCCTTTTGCATGAACCCTCATTGAGGGGGAGGTCTTAAAGCAAAAGGAATAGTGATTTTTGAACCACAGCTCCCCAATAGACCAGGGCCCGTATTTATACTTTTTGACGCTAAACTGCGCTAACGCAGTTTAGCGTCAAAAAATTTTGCGCCGGCTAACGTCATTCTGAAGCGCCATGCCGGCGCCGTATTTATTGAATGGCATTAGCCGGCGCAAGCAGACCGGCGCTGCCTGGTGTGCGTGGAAAAAAACCACGTACACCAGGCAGCGCCGGCGTTGGGAAAAGTGGCGCTAGGGCGTCTTAAAAATGGTGCAAGTCAGGTTGACGCAAAAAATCGCCTCCACCCGATTTGCGCCATTTTTAACGACGCCCAGACGCCATTTACATGACTCCTGTCTTAGTAAAGACAGGAGTCATGCCCCTTGCCCAATGGCCATGCCCAGGGGACTTATGTCCCCTGGGCATGGTCATTGGGCATAGTGGCATGTAGGGGGGCACAAATAAGGCCCCCCTATGCCACCCAAAAAAAAAAAAAAAAAACATTTATACTTACCTGAACTTACCTGAATGTCCCTGGGATGGGTCCCTCCATCCTTGGGTGTCCTCCTGGGGTGGGCAAGGGTGGCAGGGGGGGTCCCTGGGGGCAGGGGAGGGCACCTGTGGGCTCATTTTGAGCCCACAGGCCCCTTAACGCCTACCCTGACCCAGGCGTTAAAAAGTGGCGCAAATGCGGGGTTTTTTGACCCGACCACTCCCGGGCGTGATTTTTGCCCGGGAGTATAAATACGACGCATTTGCGTCGCCGTCATTTTTTTAGACGGGAACGCCTTCCTTGCATCTCATTAACGCAAGGAAGGCGTTCACGCAAAAAAATGACGCTATTTGCCCATACTTTGGTGCTAGACGCGTCTAACGCCAAAGTATAAATATGGCGTTAGTTTTGCGCAGAATTTGCGTCGAAAAAAACGACGCACATTCGGCGCAAACGGAGTATAAATATGCCCCCAGGTTTCTTGGAGGCAAATTATATCAGGATTTAAGGAGTTCAGAAAGTCAATGTTTTCCCCCTAAGACTTTGTACCTGACACATTCCAAGATATAAGGGTAAGCTCTTTGCTACATTGATGGTACTGTTAGTCTGGAGTTTGTGGTAGAACTACTTAATACTGCTGGTAGCCAATTCCAAAAATAGGGATTGATGCTCAGATCAGGAGGTGGACAAACCGGGGAATCCCTAAGTAATACTTCTCAGCCATATGCCCCTAGGTGAATTTTTTAATTTGGATAAATGAGAAAATTAGTGTCATGTTTAACAAGGGGGATAAGTGAGAAATCAAGGGATTGGTGGACCTGCTCGGTTGACCTTAAACTTGTCTCTTTCAAGACAGGAACTACATCAATACCTTTACATTGTAAAGACTCTACGTTACTTAGGATTTTTTTGATAGTCATTTTAGAGAAAAGGGATACGAGAGACAGGGGACCAGAATCAGTTGTCTTTAGGGAAACCAAACGTATATCCCTACTTTCAATCATTCTAAGGGGGTCAATATCAGAAAATCATTTTAACAATTGAGATCTGTTAAGAAAGAGATCATTGTCAAATAAAAGCAGAAAGTCTAGAGTTAAGGTATCCTTAGGGAAACAACCCTGTCCTCTTCTGGTGAGTTGCGGCCAAGTCTGAGTGGGTATAAGTCCAGTAGTGGCTTCAAACGATTGTGCTGAAGGGTTTAAGGATGACTCAATTGGTTGAGAGATAGTTGGCTCACTAGCCAAGATTAGGTTGACCATTTCAGGGTTGCTAATGTGTGGATGGGGGTCGCACAACGACAGGGAGACAGTAGATGCAGGCAAGGATGTAGAACTGAGGCCTCCTGGTTTAAAGGATCTTGTAGGCCAGATTGGTCTCTGACATTTTTTATAATGTCTCCGGATTGATTTTTTGATGTTTTGACTTTTTCTCCTTTTACATGGTAGAGGCTGTGCCGGAGTACCCGAGGTCCTGGTCAAAATATTTACTTTTGTCTTTGGTCGAGCTTTAAAAATTGGAAACAAAACCGTCTCAGGATTTTGGAAGGCTGGCTCCAGGTCTGTTTCTGTTGAAAAGTCTCTTAATATGTATCTAATAGAATTGACTGGGCTCTCAATTGGCGTTAGATTCATAGGAGATAGTCCCACCTGCGGTGCACCAGCCTGGGAGCAAAAATCAGTACCAAGGGCAGTTTCACTGTTTGCGATCGAGTGATGCAGTGCAAGGAGGTCACTGCAGTACTGCGTGAGAAATCCGGGATTTACTCTGTTACCAGTTGTCAATCCTTTTAGAATGGACGTTACGGAGTCAAGAATGCAATCACATCCTCCAACCATTTTTCTAAAAGGTTCCAAATAGAAGATAAAAGTGGCTCTAATCTTAAGAGCGAAGTGGAGACCAAAACATTTTGATCAGGATTACTATTTATAGGGTTAACGTTTAGACTCAGGTTAGGTTTAGTTGAAAGATGAGAGCAAAGTGAGGAATGGTTGGAAGGTGTGCTACTAAAAAGTTGCAGACCTATGGATGGAGGTAGAAGCGATGGCGAGGGAGATTTTGCTTCCTAGTGTGACCCATATTTTTGGATAAGTTCAAAATCAAGATCAGGAAGGGTGAAGTCTCTAGGAAGATTTTCCAGGCCGGTACAAGGAAGAGGGACATCAATGCCAAGTTCAAGAGATTAAGTTTCCTTTACAGAGACGAAACTGAATGCATCATGATTTAATGGTGGGATTGTACTTGGAGAGGGCAAAGAAGCTTTGCAAAAAGCCGAAGTCTCAAGGGTTAAGGAATATGTGTGAGACGGGGCTCGACTCCTGTTTGGGTCCACTAGAGCATGAGGAGGGTCTGGTTCCTTGAAATAAGGACAGGAGGAAAGTGATTCTTCCAGTGAGGGAAAACCCTCATGATCTGAAGAACCAGGCTTTAAAGGATTGGGGGGCGGGCCTTCTCTTTGTCCCATAGAGAAAATATTTTATTTTGGCACTTTAGGCCTAAGGTATTTGTGACTTTGTTACGCAAGGGATTAGATTTTGTTTTAGAGCAGGATCTCCCCAAAATCAATCCGCCGGATCTCTGTTTTTCTGCAGTCATTGTGCCCTACAGAACAATACTTGATGCTTCACTTGTTTTGAGATGGAGAATATTTAAGGTAGTGATTAAAAGACCAACAGTACCTCGAAACTCCTGCGGTGTTTCTAAAACCTCTTTAGGCACCAGGCGACTCAACTCTTTGCCGAGCGGGCCTGAAAAATATCTCAGTCTGACTGCCCAGATGGAGACGAGGGCACCTGCTCCAACTCTCCGGAGATGTGAGATAAGCAAACGTGATCAGAATTTGAGTGGCCAGTGGTGGGCAGGTGGATCCTACGATGGGGCAGCGGGCCTGCCTCCAACCCCCTGTGGTGTGTCCTACAGATGACTCAGATTTTTCTTTATGGCCACCAGTGGATAGATCTTGCTGTAGTAAGGAGCGGTCGGCCCCACACGTTACAGTCTTTCAGGCTGCCCAGAAAGCAGCTAGGGTGTGGGTGGCATTTTTGGGCAGCGTTCACCGCTGTACCTCAGGGCTACCTTTCGACTGGGCTTCTTCTTCTGTGCCAAGCAACCACAGCCTGTCTGGCATCCAAACAGCCAACCGCCACGCCTGTGTACCAGGCGCACCGAGCACCAAATGCACGGTGGACCACGCCTGGCCCACTGCCGCTGCTGCTCTTTTCTGGCTTGTCCCTCTCTCTTCGCGGGGCAATCCTGTCCCCTTGGTGCCTGGGGCGACCCGCTGCCGAGGGCAGTTCCGAGGACCAACACAGCCAGACGGGCCCGGAGGTGCACAAAGTCCCGTCCTCGGCTTCCATAGCTCCTCACAGACGCGGATCGGTGCTCTCCGGTTCCACAGCCCAGAGATCAGCTGTCTTCAGTGAGCCCCACACTCCCTGGGCGGCCAGTCACAGTCCCGGGGCTACCACTCCTCATCCTCCTCTGGCCAGGAGAAGTGTGGCACAATGGTTAGAGCGGCAGACCCTGATGCAGAAATCTGGCCTGGGACCATGGTTCAATTCCCACTTCGGCAGATCTTGGGCTCAATTCCCTTGGACCAGATAATTCTCACCTCGGTGCCTAATCTAATTAATGTGTCCCACTCTGTAACTCTGGGCAGTAGCTTGCTTAATCTCCACAATGGCCCTCACAGTGCTTGGATGCCTGGCTTCACCCTGGGGCTGTCCAGGAGTGGGCGCCTCACAGGGAAAAGCCAGGAAGGGGTTCCACAGCGGTATGCGTACAGCACCTTGAGACCCTAACGGGTGAGTAGTGCGCTATACAAGTGCGAAGTTTACAGCCAAAGCCACGTTGCAGACAAGCACCGCCCGCTCTCCTCCCTTTCCCCACCCACCCAGCCTGCCACCTAAAGCAGGAGGAGGGTCCGGCACTCGCACTCAACTCCGGCTCCTCGGGAAAGCTTTTCTTCTTCGCCTAAAATGGCTGAGAGTGGACGGACCTCCCACCCCCAGCTGTCCGGGGACTGGCGGGGAGCCGCAGAATGCCTGAAGAAGAGGGCCGTGGGGTGTTGGTGCACTGTGATGCAGAGCTCAGCGTGAGTCCCGATCTGAGGGAACCTCTTTCTTTCCACAAGAAACAAGTGTGGGAAGTTTACTCAGAGACGTGCTGCGACATAAGCAAAAGCAAAAGCTGAGGAGTCTATTTGAGGAGCTGCAATGGAGAACGCCGAGATCGATGAGGGAAGAACTGGAAGTCGCGTAGGCGTTACCCTCTCGGCAGCCAGCCCATCACGTAAGTTGGATCACGAGAGCAAGGCAAGTACAGCAAAAGGAAGGGTATGGTAGATGATCTGGTGGCCTTAGATGCAAGAACATGTCCACCACGGAACTCCTGCATCCAGTTCAAATACTTCAGGCTCTGTTTGCACTACAGTGTTAATTCAGAGGGTAGTTCACCAAATTTAAATGACAATGATTGACTCAGTGCTTTATCTGAGATGGTTCCTGCTTTGCATAATGTAGTTGGTCCTGGCATTAGTGCTTTCCCTGCTCCTGCCCCTGAGTCTATTGGTTCCCCAATCTTTGACAGCTCTTGCCAGACATTACCAAATCAGTCAGTTGATTGCCCAGCCAATGGTGGCACAATTACATCTATGTTGCACCAGCCATCACATAATGATGGGGTATGTCTTGTCTCCTGGAATGTGGCAGGCTTAAGCTCTACTACCTCCACGCCAGCTTTTGACCAATTTATTGAGAATTACAATATCTGCTTTTTCCAGGAAACATGGGCAGTGGATCCACTCCTTCGGTCTGGGTTTCTGGATTTTCATATTCCAGCACTTCCTAGCAAGAGGGGTAGACCCTTTGGTGGTCTAACCAAATTGTCACATGTTACAGTTACCCATTGACTCTCTTGATATTTTAGGTATTCAGTTATCATTTGGGTTTAAGTCCCGGAGTAATTATTATCAATATCTATTGAAGAGGGGTTGGGCGCTTGCCCTTCAGCACTCTCCACATACTAGAAGCATTTCTTAGGCAGTGCCCCCGGTATTTCAAAATCATTGTGGCAGGTGACTCTAATGTCACTTTCAAGCCTTTAGACAGTGATGATCTCGGCTCCACGCATGAGGAAGATCAGATGTGGTGTGTTCCATCTCTGTACATCTCTCCGATCAATAGGTGGTCGCAGGCATCTGTACAGTTAAAAGCCAATTTGGGCTTAGAGCACTTAATGGCAGAACTAATTACGATGCTAAGGGCTCGCACACTTATACCAAAACTAACCATAAGTATTTGGAAGATGGTATATTTTGAAGAACTGCATTTAGCAATTCATTCTAAGATGTCTCATGCTTTTGCTGATTTGAATGAAACACCAGCTTTGAGGCATTTTTGGGACATAATCTTGACTTTTAATGACAGGAAGCTGTACTTCCAGTTTTGTGTAGGAATCTTGTCATTAAGATCATTCACTAGCAGTTGATTGTCTCATGGAACTACTGTCTGCACAGCTTGTAATGCCCCTATTGAAAATGTGCCCAATGTATTTTTTGTCTGCCTCGCTTATGTAATCCCCTGCAGGAAGTGTGTTGCACCTGCCTGCAGGCTGCTGGGCATCCATAGGTCTGCTATAGCTCTACAAATTCTTAAATCAGAAACTGCTGATCATGTTTAGTTACTGCTGTCACTAAATTTCTTGAAGCTACGTGGAACAAAAAAGCAAAGATTTTGGTGGTCATTACAACCTCGGTGGTCTTTTTAAAAGACTGCTGAGGGACCGCCGTGCGGAAGACCACCAGTGTTGGTGGTTTGCCGCTCGACCTATTATGACGTTGGCAGCTCTCCGTCCTTTTACAGACGGATAGCCGCCAACAGCCATACTGGCGGGAGGCGGGGAAGTGGAGGTTGCTCCACCTCCACCGCCACGCCAACAGAACACCGCCCAGCGAATCACTTCTTGTGATTCGCCGTGGCGGTGTTCTGTTGGCGGTGTGGTGTCAGCGGAGCTGCCCCCATGGCTCCCGTCCCCTCCCGGAGGATCGACGGACAAGGTAAGTCCGTTAGGGGAGGGGGGTGGGGGGGTGTTGTGTGGGTGCATGGGGGTGTGCATCTGTGTATGTAGAGGGGGTGTGTGAGTGCGTTTATGCTTGCGGGGTGTTGCGTGTTTTGGGAATGAGTGCATGTATGTCTGTGGGTATGTCTGTATGGATGTGGGTGTGCGTGTCTGACTGTGTGTGTGGATGCAGGCATGTATGTCGGTGTGTGTGTGTGTTGGTGGTGCCTGCGTGCGTGTCGTGTGTGAGTTATGTGATGTTGGGGGTCGGGGTGGGGAGGGGGGCACTGCCACCTTTGGGGGGTGGCAGGGGTGGTGGGGGGTGTAGGGGAGGGAGTCGGGGTGAGGGTGGGTGGTGGGGTGGAGACCCCTATCAGTGTCAGTGAAGGAATTCCCTGGCACTGATAGTGCTTACCACCATGGATTTCATGGTGGTTCCAACCGCAGGAAATCCACGGCGGTATGCCGGGTCAAAATACCGGCGGCGGTATAGTGGCGGCCGCCGGGCTAGAGACCCAGGTCTCCAGCCCGGTGGTCGTCTCCGCCCTGGCGGGTGGAATGGAGAACCGGCGGGTAACCGCCATGGTCATAATACAAAAAAAAAGACCGCCAGCCTGTTGGTGGTCTTACCGCCGCTTCTCCGCTTTCCCCCAGGGACGACATATGGCTCTGTACATTAATCAATCAAGTCCTAATAGTTGTTGTAGGGTGGCTAAATTCTATGCAACAGACCACTACTCCTCAATGTTACAGGCCAGATTTAAGAAAGTGATGGATCACTGTCCTTGGTCATGTGTCTGGGTAAATGAGTATTTTGGCATCTGCCACCTAGTTGTCTTCAGTGTGTAATGAGTGCTGGTGCCTTACTACAGGATGTACTGTGGAGATGGTCATCATAAATGTGACAGAGAATACATTGTACTTAGGTGCAGCTACTGATCAACATTCCTTGTGCCTACATGTCATCATGTGCCCCTTTTTCATTTCTAAAACATTTGTAAGCTGCTGTTTCATGCATGGTCTACCTGTGTTGATGGAATGATGTCTGTTTTTCCTCACATATATGTGCATGGCAAGCTGTGTGTAGAATAAGACATTTACAATGGGGGTGCATTTCATGTTGTGCTACATACAGGAGTGTGTCACCATTGTTTTTAGGCTGACAAATACCCTTATGCGTCGTAGCATATTAATTAGCATGTACGTCTGCAGTAGCAATTGGGGACATATCATGTAGGCCTAGAGTTTTGAGTCACAATGTGCATTTCTATGCCATTGTTTGGCATCATGTACCAAAGTGAGCTGTACATGTGAAATGGGTAAGGCTTGTAACCTGACTGTTGGCATGCATCATGGAGTGACTTGCAGTTATATTGAAACCACATGGCTTTAGGTACGAACATTCATCCACAGATATCTGTGTCTGTATGACCAAAGTGAAGACAATGATGTAGCTTCCAATTAGGCAAACTGTTGATAGCCTTCAACAAGTGCTTGCTAATCTCTGTGCCTCTCCAGCATCTAAGGGACTAATGGTGTCAACTGCTACACTTAGAGTATAACATTGTAAGGGGTGCCAGAAATTTGCTGTGATTTCCCTGGGGCTTGCTGATTCATTGAGTTGTGGATTTTAGGGACATCTCTCCTTGAGATATTGCACATGAGCTATACAATGTCAATTTCCTTACCACATGTGTGAGCAACATTAGTACTACCTCGGTGACTCCAATGCGACAAATATCACTTGGTGAAGTGTGCGTTGTGGAACTGTTTCCATTGTGGCATGAATATTTCCTTGTCACCTTCTCTACACTATTGTACTTCTTGTCAGTAACATAGAAGGATTTTGGAGCATTATTTCTTATTGTTGGGTCATTATATATGTGTCAAATAGATGTGTGCATGACTTTGTGAGGGATATGTGGGAATGCAGTTGGAATTGGTTAACAACAGGTAACTGAGGTCTGCTCCATGGGATAAAGCTGTGAGGGTGTTGAGGTCTCCTACTAGTTCAATGGTTGCTGTGATTGCACAACTTCAGCCATTGTACTTGTCTGAGATCCTGATTTTCCTGTGGGCAATGGGTGACAGTTCAGACGGCATCCATGCATATGATATGGCATATGTAGGGGCCACTTTGGTGGAGTTGTTTCTGGGGCCTACTTGAAATCAATGTAATGTTTGCTAATCAGAGCTGTTGTTCAAGTGTGATGATGGACATGTGATGACCCTTTTTCACTTTGTATTTGCAGTACCAGCTCGGGGAAGCGAAGGGGAAAGGGCACAGCTGAGTGGGGATGCATCTGTCCATGGCATCTCCAGTCAAGACACCATGGACATAAAAGGACCCACTGGCCCAGAGGTTGAGGGGAAAGCCACAGCGGAGACCAGAACATCTTCCTCCAGTGGAGAACACTCCCTAGTGGTGGCGGACCGATCAGGAAATACCCCTATTCCATCTTTGTCTGCCATCCCTTGTTCTATCACCAACCTCCCTGTTGCTCCCCATCCTTTCAGCTGTGCCCACTCACTCAAGAAAGTGAATGTCTCCTTTGCTGCAGGAACCTCCACCCCAGCCCATGTTACCCTGGCTGCCCTCAGTGAAGAGGCTATTGACCTCCTGAGGAGTATCTCTGTTTCAGACAGCCATTGTGAATGCCTCCCAGGGATTGGTAACCCAACTGCAGCAGACTAATGCATTCCTCAAAGGCATTGATGGTGCACCGCCTGGCTTACTGAAATATTTTTGGGCTCTGGCCTCCACACTGACATACACCGTGACCACCATACCCACAGACACCAATCAAACAGACACACAGACATCCACCACAACCAACATACCCACAGGTACCACCTCAACAGACACATACACATTCACCATTCCAGCCCCCAGTACCTCCACCTCCCAGCCCCAAGACACACAAACACACACACTCACCCCACAACAGACACAACCCAAATGCAAGCATATCTCCCATATGCACACACCCACAACATCCACACTGACAAAGCATACAACCACTCCCTCAACCTCCAAATCACCACCACTACTGCAGAAGAAAGCTTTTTTATTTGAATTTGACCTTTCCCCTCTTCCCTGTACCCAATGTCCCAAACCCAAGAGGTCCCAACCCACCTCCCAACCCCTCCCTTCCACCTCCAAGTCGTCCCCCCTGCAAGCACCCATACCCTTCCCTCAATAAGAAGCCCACCCCTCCCAAGAAGCAGCCCCCCAAATACGAACCCACCCATCCCAAATCTGAGACCCTACCCCACAAAGATGATCCTTGAGGTGCCTGCCTGTCCACTTGATGCCCCTTCCTGTAAAGGTTCCCTGACAGTCAAGAGTCAAATGACACAGCAGTGATGTGTCTATGTGGAAGCAAATGGACTGGCCAATGGTCTTGGACTTTAAAAAAGTTTACATTTAATAAACCTGAACAGTTGTTTTTTTGGGGGGTATACATTCGTCCTGCGATTCCTTTTCTACCTTTATGTTGTTCCTGAGTGACTTGTGTTGTCTGCCTACTGTTGTGTGTCTTTTAGCCTGCTTGCTGATCCATTTGCTGTTGATTGCAGTCTCTGACTTTGTGGGCAGTGCTGGTCTCCCCTAAGGCAAGGGAATATGTTGACTATATGGATATCGGTGTGTAAATGCAATGGTGTTGTCATTGCATTGTGTACTGTTTGGTATGGTAAGTAGTTCATCTTGTATTGTCCAATGTGAGCATGTATGGTGTTAGACTTGCCCCCCTGATACGGATTATGTATTCCACTAATGTGTGGCAGCTTGAGTTATTTTTGTGCAGACATGGAGTGGGTTCAACTTGCTAGCTTCCATTGCATTTTACTATGCATGTGTCCGTTTAGCTGCCTGTACCTTGCAACTACTTCATGTAGAGGTTTGGTCCATGCAGCTAGAGTTGTATGTGTTTTGTTGACTTGCACTTCCACATTTTGTAGATTGGCATGTCATTTGGGTCTACAGGAATCCAAGCATGCCTGCATACGATTGGAATATAAAGAGTGGCTCAGCAAATCCAACTAAGACTGCACAGCCTACAAAATAGCCTTCACCACGCAGCACCAGAACATCAGAACCACCACAAAAGCTGCCTTTCAAGCACACCTCAGCACCAGAAATCACAACAGCAAATACCTCTTATCCATCATCAGAATTCACAAACCCTGGAGGAGACACCTCAACCATTCTTCCCTCCCAAGACTTCTGCAACAACCTTGCCACCTTCTTTCACTGTAAGATCCAGGACATCTACAATGGCTTCAGGAACCAAAGCCCCCCAGTACCGTTCACCACCACGGACCTTGCACCCCACCAGATACTGAACTCCTAGACCCCCATCACCATAGAGGACACCGAAAGACTCATGAACTCCATCCACTTGGGAGCACCCTCAGATCCATGCCCTCATCACATACTCAACTAAGCAAGCGCCTCTATAGCACCGGAGCTCTCCTAAACCCTCAAGCTATCCTTCAAGATGCCACATTCCCCTCAGACTGGAAACACACTGAAATCAGCCCGCTACTCAAGAAACCCACCGCCCACCCTAGGAAGTTGAAGAACTACAGACCCATCTCTCTGCTCCCTTTCCCAGCCAAGGTAATGGAGAAGGCCATCAATCAGCAACTCACTGAGTTCCTCGAGATACACCACATCATGAACCCCACCCAGTCTGGTTTCAGAAGCAACCACAGCACAGAAACCTCACTGTTAGCAGCCACCGATGACATACACATCATACGGACCACTAAGGGACTGCTGCACTCATCGTCCTCGACCTCTCTGCTGCATTTGACACCGTCTCCCCTCCACCCTCTGCAGAAGACTACATGACGTCAGCATCCGAGACAAGGCACTGAACAGGATCAGGTCATACCTCACCAGAAGAACACAGTTGGACTTCCACCATTCACACCAGAACATAAAGACACTTGCCGCAGAGTGCCCCAAGGATCCTCACTCAGCCTGATGTTTTACATGGACCACTCACTAAGAACACCAGACAACAAGAGCTAAACGTAGTCTCCTACAATGACAACACCCAACTGATTCTCTCTCTGTCCGAGGACTCTGCAGAAGCCAAGAGGAATTTCCTCAACAGGATGAGAGCAGTCGCCGCCTGGATGCAGGCCAGCTGCCTCAAGCTCAAATTGGACAAGACAGAGAGCCTTGTGATCGGCTCCACCCCTTCTGCCTGGAATAACTTCGGGTGGCCCACTGCCCTGGGTATCACCTCCACGCCCACGGACCATGCACGCAACCTGGGAATCATCCTGGACTCCACTCTATTGATAAACCGCCAAGTTTATGCCATCTCCTCATCAAGCTTCCACACCCTCCATCTCCTGCAGAAGATTTTCAAATGAATTCCCCTTGACACAAGGAAGACAGTCACCCACCCACTCATCAACAGAAAACTGGACTATGGCAATGTACTTTATGCCGGCATTACGAGTCCAGAATGCAGCAGCCAGACTCATCCTTGACATCTCCAACACAGCCAGATCTCCTCCCACCTCAGCGACCTACACTGGCTCCCAGTCAACAATCACATCACATACAAACTCCTGATCCACACTTTCAAGGCACTGCACAACATAGGACCAGCATGCCTCAATCACCGGCTCACCTTCTACGTACCCAACAGACATCTCCAATTCTCTCAGCTCACCCTTGCAGCCATCCCCAAGATCTGGAAAAGTACAGCAGGAGGAAGATCCTTCTACTACCTAGCAGCCAGGACATGGAACACACTTCCCCTCATGCTCAGGCAGACCGCATCACTGAAGCAGTTCAGGAAGGACCTCATGAACTGGCTCTTCGACTGAACAGCACGCTAAACAAATCATTGATTGATTGATTGATTGTATTGTTTGTCACTGAGATACATCTAGGGCCAGTTCCTGTGCAAATGTTGTTTAAGGGGCATGTGCAAAGTGATATGTACCCCAGTGCAGCCTACTTCCCTGAGCGCTCCTGATTGCCCCATTCCTATTGTGCGGGTATTGTTTGCATAATGAGCTTTGTATATTTGTCTCTCTTCCTGTTGTGCATCCCACCATCCTTCCATTGTGTTGCAATGTGGGTGCTGTGTGTGTCCATTGCAGGGCTGTTTACTGGGAGTAGTGTTTGTGTTCCATGCCACATCCATACATATATGTGTTGAATGTGACAACAGTCCATGGCATGTGAGGAATGTGAGTGTGTGAGTTGTATTTGTAGATGTGATGTTGGTGTTGTGTAAAACAATGTTGTGTATACTTCTCTATCCCTGTGCCTGAGATGAGCAGGTGTGTGTTTTTGTAGTATTATGGTGCAGTGTGAGTAACCTGCCCAAAGGGGGTGGTTTGTGACTGTAAATGTGTCCTTCTTTGTGTCTGATTCCAACGCGGGTCTCAATGACAAGTATACTTGGCTGACAGCACTATGATCTATTGTTAAGCTTAGTACACAGGTTGGTGAATGTACTTATTGTCAGTTGCGCCCATGGAGGTGAGGATTCTGTGCTCCATCGATGATAATCAAAGTGGCAGGACATATGTGATGGGCTCCATGGTGGCACAAGAAGTGTAAGGCTGCCAGAAGGTGAGTGCCTCTCTTTATACTTCCAGTTTCTGCCTGCTGAGATGTGGTGGTTGAACTGCCACAGTCACATTGGTGGTGTGTGGCATCATAATGTGTCCATCGGCAACAGACCTGTTTGTTCTTCCTTGTGACCTCAGCGTTCTGCACTGCCTGGTGGTGTTGGCGGGACCACAGTGGTCATTGCTCCATAGGCCAGCATGACTCATATTATGGTAGTCCGACTACAACCCGACGGAAGTTGAATCACCAGTGCCACCATGGAATTCCACGAACCACCAAACTCTTAATGAGGCCCTTTGCGTCCAATGTCTTCTTTAAAATTGTCAATCTTGTACTAGCAAAAGTAAATATTGCCCTTTTAGAGTCAACACCTTTCCTAAACTGGTTTACGTTATAGTGGGAATAGTACATGTAACCCCACTAGTGTCCAACACCTTCTGCAAAATTGTTTTGATTGGGTGGGAATAGTAAACCATGACCTTTTAATGTCCAACACCTTTGCCAGCATGTTGTAGGTTAGAGTAGGAATAGTAATTTAAACCCCTTTCATGTCCAACCCTTATCCTAAAATGGTTTACATTGGGATGGCAATATAAACTTTAACCACTTTAATGTCCAACACCTTTCCCATAAAGGTTTACATTGGGGTTTGAATAGCAAATATGTGACTTCTTTAGTGTCCAACACCTTTTCCAAAATGGGTTATTTTTTGGGGTTTGAATAGTGAATGTTGTTTTTTTGTGTGTCACACATCTGCATCAAAATAGTTTACACTTTGTATTTTTGTATAGTGTTTAGATTTTTAAAATAGTAACCGATACATGCCAAGGTTTTTGTGGCTTTATTTTTTACATATGCTTTTGTGAAACGGAAAAAAAAAAATAGGTTTCCGCTGTTACAGTTGTATTTTATGTACTTTTTTGCTGTAGTATCACCTGTACTTTACTTTTAACACACTTAAGGCATGTATATTTTTTTTAATTTCTACAAAAATTGTGCATATTTATTTTTTATCCATACATGTTTTATACATAGTACTTTGTATTTTTAGATTTTATAACACATGTTAGTATACATTAATGAGTACAATTCATAATAAATGTATATTTTTGTATTTGATTTAATATATATATATATATATATATATATATATATATGTTTCCACCAAACGACACGAGGTCAAACACGGCACACACAGGAAACCTTGGCCCGTATTTATACTCCGTTTGCGCCGAATTAGCGTCGTTTTTTTCGACGCAAATTCGGCGCAAAACTAACACCATATTTATACTTTGGCGTTAGACGCGTCTAGCGCCAAAGTATGGGCAAAGAGCGTCATTTTTTAGCGTGAACGCCTTCCTTGCATTAATGAGATGCAAGGAAGGCGTTCCCGTCTAAAAAAATGACGGCGACGCAAATGCGTCGTATTTATACTCCCGGGCAAAAATCACGCCCGGGAGGTGGCGGGTCAAAAAACCCCGCATTTGCGCCACTTTTTAACGCCTGGGTCAGGGTAGGCGTTAAGGGGCCTGTGGGCTCAAAATGAGCCCACAAGTGCCCTCCCCTGCCCCCAGGGACCCCCCTGCCACCCCTGCCCACCCCAGGAGGACACCCAAGGATGGAGGGACCCACCCCAGGGACATTCAGGTAAGTTCACGTAAGTATAATTTTTTATATTTTTCAATTTTTTTTGGGTGGCATAGGGGGGCCTTATTTGTGCCCCCCTACATGCCACTATGCCCAATGACCATGCCCAGGGGACATAAGTCCCCTGGGCATGGCCATTGGGCAAGGGGGCATGACTCCTGTCTTTACTAAGACAGGAGTCATTTAAATGGCGTCTGGGCGTCGAAAAAATGGCGCAAATCGGGTTAAGACGATTTTTTAGCGTCAACCCGACTTGCGCCATTTTAAGACGCCCTAGCGCCATTTTCCCCCTACGCCGGCGCTGCCTGGTGTACGTGGTTTTTTTCCACGCACACCAGGCAGCGCCGGTCTGCGTGCGCCGGCTAACGCCATTCCATAAATACAGCGCCCGCATGGCGCTTCGGAATGGCGTTAGACGGCGCTAAATTTTTTGCCGCTAAACTGCGTTAGCGCAGTTTAGCGTCAAAAAGTATAAATATGGGCCCTTGTGTTTGTAGATTTATTCTTGCAAAGGAGATGAATATCCCAAACTACACCAATGCGTTTCAACCAGCAAAGGTCTTGATCACGGTGAGTGAGTGATCCATTAACCACTCCATTTATAGTTTCTCCTATTTTCTGCCATTATGGGGCATTCTGGGAAATGTAGTTATAACACATTTTCTCATTATATATAATTATCCTGTGACAATCACAATAAAAATCTTTTTTACATCGCATAATTACTATCATCATTTTGGACTGCTCTTATGTGTTCTAAAATGTGCTTTTTCAAAGGACAGATAGTACTACCCACATACCTCATACCACAGAGACATTCTATCACATATACTACAATGTAGTGTCACATGTGATTCTTTCATCAATTGTGAAGACTCTGCCATAGGGATCTTCTATTTGTTTTTTATTTGTTCCAATTGTACATGCTTTGCATTTATTACAACAGATAAAACCCTTTTGTGAGGTTGTCAGCCAACTGGTTGATGGTGGTGATTCAAAATGACTTTTCACTAACTTATCTTGCAACAATGGTGCTTTTCTGTACTTTATATTAGGACGTCCACTTATTCTCTGACCAATATCTATGTATTTTTTGATCAGATGCCAGTGCCTGTTCAAAACATTCAAAGTGTGTGCATTTTCATTACTAGAATACAAAATCAAGCGTATCTTATTATCTTGTTCTTTTCTCCTCTGATTACCCGCTTGTACCAAGATTTCCTTTCTAGATTTCTGTCTTGCTTTTTGTTGTCCTTGCTTTACATCTCTGATCTTATATCCTCTAGATAAGAACCTCGCTTCCATTTCCTGATACTTCAACTCCATATCCTCTACATCAGAACAATTTATTTTTATCCTAATGAACTCCCCATATGGGACCTAGGATGAAAACATGAACCATGTAGAATACTATTTGTGGCTGTTGGTTTTCGATACAAAGTAGTTTGAAGTGAGTTTTCTTTGATATATACCTCAACATCCAGAAATTCTATAGAGACCTTACTCATTTTGTATGGAAATCGGAATCCTATGTCGTTGCTATTTAATTTATCAAAGAACTCCACAAACAAATCTTCCGTACTGCTCCAAATTAAGAATAGGTCATCTATGTACCTCAACAAGACTGGGACATGTTCCATGTAGCATTCGTTTTCTTCTCCCCAAGCTATGGACTTTTCCCACCATCCCATGGTTAAGTTTGCATAACTTGGAGAAAATGACACCCCCATAGCTGTCCCACAAATTTGTTGATAGATGTCAGGGTTGAAAATGAAAACATTATTGTGCAAACATATTTCTATCATTTCTGCTAGCATTTCCGAATGTTTCAAGAAGTGAATATTTCTCTGTTGTAAAAAATATTTCACCGCCTTCATACCTATATCATGTGATATTGAGGTGTATAAAGACACAACATCAATGGTGATTAATATGTAATTCTCCTGCCATGTTATACCTTCCAAACATCTTATGAAATCACCTGAATCTTTGATATATGAGTTGAGGTCCGTTACCATTGGGGCCAAGAAGTAATCTACATATTCAAATATTTTTTCATATAATGAACCACAACTAGAGATGATCGGTCTCCCAGAGGGTTTCTTCAAAGTCTTGTGAATTTTTGGTAAGAAGTACAGAGTAGGCATAATTGGATTATCATTTCTCATAAAGTTCAGTTCTTCTCTACTAATCAAACCTTCTACACACCATTTTTCCAACCTTTGACTCAATTCCACAACTAAAGTGTTCATGGGATTCTTTGTAAATTTTCGATAATTGGTTTCTTCCCCAAGTTGTTTATATGCCTTCTCTAGATAGTCCTTTTTATCCCAAATCACTACATTTCCTCCTTTATCCGCCGGTTCTATCACTATGTCTGGATTTGCCATCAAGTTCTTCAAAGCCTCTTGTTGTTCTTTTGTTAGATTTTCTTGTGCTTTTTTATTTCCATCATATTGTACCTTTTCCAAATCCATTACAACCAAATCATGAAAGATGTCAATCTTATTTTGGTGTTTGAAACGTGTTGGTGTAGTTTGGGATATTCATCTCCTTTGTAAGAATAAATCTACAAACACAGGGGGCCATATTTATACTTTTTGACGCAAAACTGCGCTATCGCAGTTTTGCGTCAAAAAAATTAGCGCCGGCTAACGCCATTCTGAAGCGCCATGCGGGCGCCGTATTTATTGAATGGCGTTAGCCGGCGCTAGCAGACCGGCGCTGCCTGGTGTGCGTGGAAAAAAACCACGTACACCAGGCAGCGCCGGCGTTGGGGAAAATGGCGTTAGGGCGTCTTAAAATGGGGCAAGTCAGGTAGAGTCAAAAAAATCGCCTCCACCCGATTTACGCCATTTTTAACGACGCCCAGACACCATTTACATGACTCCTGTCTTAGTAAAGACAGGAGTCATGCCCCCTTGCCCCTTGCCCCCTTGCCCAATGGCCATGCCCAGGGGACTTATGTCCCCTGGGCATGGTCATTGGGCATTGTGGCATGTAGGGGGGCACAAATCAGGCCCCCCTATGCCAACACTTTTTTTTTTTAAATAAAAAATTATACTTACCTGAACTTACCTGAATGTTCCTGGGATGGGTCCCTCCATCCTTGGGTGTCCTCCTGGGGTGGGCAAGGGTGGCAGGGGGGGGTCCCTGGGGGCATGGGAGGGCAGCTGTGGGCTCATTTTGAGCCCACAGGTCCCTTAACGCCTGCCCTGACCCAGGCGTTAAAAAGAGGCACAAATGCGGGGTTTTTTGCCCCGCCCACTCCCGGGCGTGATTTTTGCCCGGGAGTATAAATACGACGCATTTGCGTCGCAGTCATTTTTTTAAACGGGAACGCCTACCTTGCATCTCATTAACGCAAGGAAGGCGTTCACGCCCAAAAATGATGCTCATTCCTCATACTTTGGCGCTAGACGCGTCTAACGCCAAAGTATAAATATGGCGTTGGTTTTGCGCCGAATTTGCGTTGAAAAAAACGACGCAAATTCGGCGCAAACGGAGTATAAATATGCCCCAGGGTTTCCTGTGTGTGCCGTGTTTGACCTCGTGTTGCTTGGTGAAAAAATATTTGACAGGGCTGGCCCGTCACTGACATTGAGCACTGACTTAATGGAGCGCGCTTTGATGGGGGCCATTTGGAGGAAAATATATATATATGTATATATATTAATATATATATATGTATATATATATATATATATATATATGTATAAATATATATATAGCCTACTGGCGGTCGCCACTAAGTAGGTATAGTTAGGACCTAGTTTCTATAGATAAAGCGTTTTTTGTTTTGCTAATAACTTTGGTGCCAGTTTACCAATCTTCACTTCATTTCAGCTGCTCTTTGGAAAGTTTTGGAATGATCCGTCAAGGGGGGGCTGAGAAAAAGGTCCCAAAACACTTTTTCTCCATGCATTTTACTATAGGGATTCTGAACAGCAATTGCACCCAAACCACTGGACGAAATTATACCAAATTGTGCTCCTGGTCCAGAAAGCAACCTCTTGTGATTTGGTGTAAATCCATTCAGTAGTTTTTTAAATATTAAAGGAAATTCAAATTTGTATACCTAGGCATGCGAAGGCTTTGCAACACCTCCCGATCTCGTACTGAGATCTGACTGGCTGCCTACACTTCATCAAAGAAGTGTTGACAGTCATGTTGGGACTTGGCTTCACTCGAGGCCCAGAAAAAAGGTACAGAAAAAAGGAGAAATGGCCTGGGGGGGGGGGGAAATACCTTGACCTCTTAGCTCTGGTGCTGGGCTTCCAGAGGGGCCCTCCAGAGCAAAAAAGTACTTTTAAAAAAAAGTTGTTGCTGCAAATTTGTGACTGGGTCACAAATCCGCAGGGAAATTATTTAAAAAACCAAGCATGGGCTCCTGCACTTGTTTCAATGAAGCTCTTGGGTGGGCCAGGTCCCGTGGCATTGCATTTTTGAATAAATATATATATATATATATGGAAAAAAGAATAGAGAACTCTGGGTAGTTCCCAAGTTTAGGTGGAGAGCAGCTCTAGTAAGGAGCACCCTGCAACACCAGCGACACTCTAGATTTGCTCACCTCAAATGTCTGTTTATCTAGCAAAGTTTTTAAGCATTGGATCAGCACAGTGCTATCCACGCCGAGCTAGATAGTGACAAAGTCTTTTGCCATTTGTACAGCAAAGTCTTTAAGCATAGGTTTGACACAGTGTCAACCTTGCCGAGCTGTAAAATGACAAAAGCCATTTACCACTCCAGGCACGGTATTACAGCTTTGGACTGGTAAAATACCATCCAAGCCAACCTGGAATGAGTAAAAGCAACCCCTGACACGTGTTTCGCTCTCATTAGAGCTCATCAGAGAGGTTTAGCTTTATCCAGACACAAGGGAGCACCCAGTATAAGTCAAAACAAATCCCTTTCAGGGTTAGAGTGCCGCATAAATTATGCAAAAAAGAATAGAGAACTCTGGGTAGTTCCCAAGTTTAGGTGGAGAGCAGCTCTAGTAAGGAGCACCCTGCAACACCAGCGACACTCTAGATTTGCTCACCTCAAATGTCTCTTTATATAGCAAAGTTTTTAAGCATTGGATCAGCACAGTGCTATCCACACCGAGCTAGATAGTAACAAAGTCTTTAAGCATAGGTTTGACACAGTGTCAACCTTGCTGAGCTGTAAAATGACAAAAGCCATTTACAACTCCGGGCACGGTATTACAGCTTTGGACTGGTAAAATACCATCCAAGCCAACCTGGAATGAGTAAAAGCAACCCCTGACACGTGTTTCGCTCTCATTAGAGCTCATCAGAGAGGTTTAGCTTTGTCCAGACACAAGGGAGCACCCAGTATAAGTCAAAACAAATCCATTTCAGGGTTATATATATATATGTATAGCCAAGCACAGATACCGGAGACCCGAGGCTCAACTTAGTAGCGGTCCGAGCCTGGACCTGGAATTCCACATAAATATCGCACCAAATCCTCAACATTAGAAGGAAATGCTTGGATACGTTTGTAATTACATATGTTCTTTAGTAAAACAATGCTTCCTCCCAATGCGTTTCAGCCATAGCCTTGATCACTTGATCAAGGCTACGGCTGAAACATGTTTTCCACTGCTTTATAAATACTTAGAGTTTTGTCTGGAATGTAGGTGCAGAACTCTGTTTTACTCACCTTCCAGACACCCTCCCTTTTGGCTAGTATTTAGTCTAAAACTATTTTTTTCTGCAAAACCATGGTCCTCATGGCAACCATTTCTATATTCTATACTATTAAATTTTCTAATACTGCCTAGAATTAAAGGCTACCCCCTTCCAATGTCACTGGCTTCTTGAGATATTGTATTTGTCTGGTCTACTCTTCTTTTCCTCATAACTACAGAACTGTATTTAGTTGATGTATGTTCTCATAAATAGTCTTTTGGTCCATGTAACATGGTACGAAATACCTACTCTGTATAGCAGGACCCTTTCCAGTCATTCAGCTAGCAGGTACAGGCCCTCTGTTCTTATTTAAAATATATTTAATCAAATGAAGACATTCTCTACAATGTGTTGCATTTATTACTAAGTGCTCCTCTACCTTATTACCTGGCATCGCCCATTCCATACACCAAGAAGGTATGGTGACCAGTCTATTGTATTCTCATAATATATATAATATTTTTATCATGGATGTTCTAACTTTTCTTTGTCCCATTCCTAAGGTAAGGGTCCTAAATAGGAAACACAATGCATAGCATGGTACCTTTAACAGTAGAATGTAACAAAAGGGAACCCAATTTCACTTCAGCAGGCATTTGCATACATTTCCAACTATCCAAGACATTCATTTCCTTATGATATGCATTCATCATATATACTACTATATTATCATAGTATTCTTAGGTGTGGTATTTGTGTAAGTCTAATTCACTGTCCAATTGTATTCCTCCTTGTGCTCCTGGTGTTCCTGTAGCATATGCCTTGTATATTATCACTATACTAAACACTAACATAGTTATTAGAGTCATAATTATCTCAAATAAAGGTCCAGAAAACATCTTGTTGCTTCCATTGATTTCCTACTCTTAGTGAATGTATTTTTTGGGAACATTCTGTGACACTAGGCTCCCAGAGGTCACCAGTACTTGTGGAGCAAAAAATTCAGTATTTATAACTGTTGATACAATTTTGAAGTCACTCTTGGTCACAAATTGTATTGTGGTTTATCAGTCTGCACTTCTAGCAGCAAGTATGTTCACTCACCAGGCTGTTCTTGATTCATCACTGGAGGTGCTTTGTTTACTTGTGAAGCATGTATCCAGCTTTTATAGCCCAGGCATTGTTCTCCAGTGTTGGTTAACAACAGGATTTGCACTGGACCCTTCCACCTGGGCTGTAGGTGGTTGTTTTGCTGAAAGTTCTTTATTATCACCCCCTTGCCCAAAACAATGTTGTATGTGGCTGCAGTTAAAGGTATGGGCAACACGTTCTTCTCATGTTGGTGTAAAGTTTGCACAGTTTAGTCAGCTCTATAGAATAGTCTTTCTTTGGACCATTGGATAGATGCAACTTGGCAGTGTATTGTGGTGCAGCCCAAAAAGACATTCGTCATCCAGTAATGTATTCATGAGGGGTTAGAAAATTAGCAGAACTTGGGTGATCCACATGTTCAGAAGCACCAGGGGGAAGGTGTCTACCAAAGTTAGGCCCTCATTACAACCCTGGCGGTCGGTGTTAAAGCGGCGGTAAAACTGCCAACAGACCGGCGGTAAAAAAAATGGGATTATGACCATGGCGGAAACCGCCAACATAGACAGCCACTTTCATACTCCGACCGCCACGGCAGTACAAACAAACCGCCAACAGACAGACGGAAGACAATGTACCGCCCACACTATTATGAGAGGCCAATCCACAACCTTTTCCGGGGCGGATTCAACACGAACAAAAACACAGCGGAAACAGGACTTGGAAGGGGAAACACTCACCTCCACACACCCCACGAGGAATCAGGACACCATGGAGCCAGAACTCCAAATACTCCCTGCGATAGTCTTCCTGCTCCTCTACCAGAAGCACGAACAACGGCGGCGATGACCACAGTAAGTATTGCACTTACAACACAGAGGATGGGGGAGGAAAAAGAGAGTGACACACACACGCAACACACAACACCCCCACCCCCACCCTCACCCACAAAACTATACACACAAATACATGCTGCAACATTACAGGTACACCCCCAACCCCTCCTGGAAGAACGCAATGACAAAAGGAAGTGATTGTAACCATATGTAATCAAGAAAAATCCATTAGTCAAAAATGTATATACAGTATAAACAATTATGTACTCCAACAATTCAAGTCCGGGTACTGCACAATTCATAGTCTGTGGACATCTGGGCCCAAAATGCATGGCCGAGGCCCACACTCAATACCCGACTCGAAATGGAGAGAACACTGCTGGGGCTTCAGATCTAAATCAAACAGGCACCTCAGGGGGAAGGGAAAGGGGGACACCTCAGCCGGATGAGTGCACGACGCCAGCTTCATGAGGGGGCTCCATGATCATTGATGTATCCTGGGGAGTGCAAAGACACAGTCTCGCAAGTCTCTCCAGTGGGTGGTTTGCCCACTGCTTTATCCTGGGGAGTGCAAAGCCACAGTCTCTCAAGTCTCTCCAGTGGGTGGGTTGCCCACTTCTTTATCCTGGGGAGTACAAAGCCACAGTCTCCCAAGTGGATAACAGTCTCCACTGGTTCTGGAGGGGGCTTTGTGCCCAGAGTGCTTCATCCTGCCAAGGACTGAGGTAGTGGATGTGCCACTCCACTGGTTCTGGAGGGGGCTTTGTGCCCAGAGTGCTTCATCCTGCCAAGGACTGAGGTAGTGGTTGCCTTTCTCCACTGGTTCTGGAGGGGGCTTTGTGCCCAGAGTGCTTCATCCTGCCAAGGACTGAGGTAGTGGATGTGATACTCCACTGGTTCTGGAGGGGGCTTGGTGCCCAGAGTGCTTCATCCTGCCAAGGACTGAGATAGTGGATGTGATACTCCACTGGTTCTGGAGGGGGCTTGGTGCCCAGAGTGCTTCATCCTGCCAAGGACTGAGGTAGTGGATGCCGTTCTCCACTAGTTCTGGAGGGGGCTTGGTGCCCCTAGTGCTTCATCCTGCCAAGGACTGAGGTAGTGGATGTGATAATCCACTGGTTCTGGAAGGGGCTTGGTGCCCATAGTTCTTTATCCTGCCAAGGACTGAGGTAGTGGATGCCTTTCTCCACTGGTTCTGGAGGGGGCTTGGTGCCCAGAGTGCTTCATCATGACAAAGGACTGAGGTAGTGGATGTGATACTCCACTGGTTCTGGAGGGGGCTTGGTGCCCAGAGTGCTTTATCCTGCCAAGGAATGAGGTAGTGGATGTGATACTCCACTGACTGTGGTGCAACATGCAAGCTGCCCAGGCTCGATGGAACTGATTACCAGTCTCATACGACTGACCACTGGGGATGCCAGCCATGTCTGTGGTGGTGCCACTGGCTCAGGATGTCGCGGGGCCGCTGGCGGTGCTGGCGGCGGGGTCAGTAGCGGCGGTGCTTGTGGCTGCATCAGTGGCATCAGTGCTGGCGGCGGTCTTTGTGGCGGCGGTGCTTGCGGCTGCCTCAGTGGCATTGGTGCTGGCATCGGTCTTTGTGGCGGCGGTGCTTGCGGCTGCCTCAGTGGCATCGGTGCTGGTGGAGGTTTTTGTGTCAGCAGTGCTGGTGGCGGCCCCACTGACTGCGATGCTGGTGGTGGCCTCACTGACTGCGGTGCTGGCGGCGGTGTCAGTAGCGGTAGTGCTGGTGGCGGGCTCACTGACTGCGGTGCTGGTGGCGGTGAAGGGCACAGTGTCTGCGGTGCTGGCGGTGGTGTCTGTGGTGTCGGTGCAGGTGGCGGTGCAGGTGGCGGTGCCGGTGGCGGTCTTGTCTGCCGTGCAGGTTGACTTCGATGTGGACCTGCCTTTGTTTTTTTGGCCCTTCCCCACCGTGGATGGTGGCGCAGCTGTCTTGCCACTTTCAAATTTAGTATTTCCTGAGCCCTTCGTGGCAGGTGTTTTCGCCTTCTCCCTCCGGGATGTGGGCAACTTTTTCTGTTTTGGAGGTGGAGGAATGTCCTTGGCCTCGCTCCTTCGGACACTGGAAGCCCTGTTGCTTGGCGCACTACAAACTCCTGCTACTGCTGGCACCACTGTGCCCGGTGATGTGGTGGCTGAGGGGCTGGGTTGGGACCTGGAAAGGCGGGCCCTAGGGGACGGACGGGGGTGGAGGTGTCGGGAAGAGGTCAACATTTGAAAGGAAAAGCTTTTTAAACACACTGGGACGGGTAGATGGAGGGGGTTTGGGAGTGGAGGAAGAGGGAGTGGTTGTAGGAGTTGTACGTTTGCTGACTTTGGGTGAAGGTACGTGGGCTGGAGGCTGTTGTGAGGTGGATGGCTGTTGGGTGGGTGTGTGGCTGAGTTTGTGTATTTTGGGAGGAGGGCTCACAGACACACTGGGAGAGGACACAGGGGATGTGTGCATGGTAGTGGGGGTGGTGATTGCACGTGAGCGGTGTGTGGTGATGGGCGTGCTGGCGATGGAGGTAGTGGCTGAGGATGTAGTGCATGCAGGTGTGAGTGGAGTCGAGACAGGGAGGGAAGAGGGAGACGTGGAGGAGGGGGACACAGTTGAGGCAGTGGATGTTGGTATGTCTGCATGGGTATGATGCTTGTGTGAGTGGCTGTGGGATGTGTGGTGCTTATGTTTGCCTGAGCCACCCTTGTGTGTTGATGTGTGTGCATGCTGGTCTGATGGTGTGCTTGGGATAGGCTGAGGTACATGGGATTGGGTCTGGGTGGAGGAGGTTGGAGGGGGGAGTCTGGACACAGGAACAATGGATGCCATCAGTGCAGAGGCCAGAGCCTGAAATGCTCGCTGTTGGGCTGCCTGGCCAGAATGAATGCTCTCCAGGTATGCATTTGTTTGTTGCAACTGCCTCTCTACACCCTGGATGGCATTCAAAATGGTAGATCGCCCAACAGTGAGGATCTCAGGAGGGCAATAGCCTCCTCACTGAGGGCAGCAGGGCTGACTGGGGCAGGTCCTGGTGTGCCTGGGGCGAAGGAGATGCCCACTCTCCTTGGTGAGCGGCCACGGGACACACGCTGAGGGGCTGCTGGGAGGGTGGTGCTGGTAGGGGCCGTGGCGGCTGTACCTATAGATGCGATGGGCACAGAGGGCCCACCACCGCAAGGGAGCTCCCATCAGAGGAGGAGTCGGTGTCGCTGGTCTCTGCTCCTGTCCCCGCCATGGAGCTCCCCTCACCCTCCGTCCCACTGGTGGCTTCAGACTCCATTGTGTCGCCCTCCAGGGCCATGTGGGATGCAGCTCCCTCCTGCTCCGGTGCCAATGCTCCTCCGCTTGATGATGCTAATCCACTCAAGAACAGGGAGACCACTAAAAGGGGTGAGGGAAGAAAGAAGAAAGACATGTTCAGTGCATGCACTTAGAGTTCCCTAATTAATCTTAGGGACATGGGGAACATGGCCTATGTCCGATTGCTACACTCATGGAAGTCACATGAGCCTGACTAGGTGGAGATGGCTCTTACCACTGGTCGGGTTCGGGTGCCACATAGCCTGCCTCACAATGGTTCCTTGCCTACAAAGCTCGCCCTTACCTAGGGGAACCCCCTGCCCACCTCCCCGTACCAGACACCTCCTAATGCACGCGGAGTCAGATGGATGTGACTGTACTCACCCCCTTGTGGCTGCTGTGATGCCCTCAAGTGCCCATCCAACTCTGGATACGCCACCGCCAGGATCCGGAACATCAGGGGGGTCATGGTGCGACGGGCACCCCTCCCACGTTGGGAGGCCATCCCCAGCTGGGCCTCCGCCGTCTTCTTGCTCCAGCGGTGAATGTCCTCCCATCTTTTCCAGCTGTGGGCGCTCCATCTGTGGTGGACCCCCAGGGTCCGGACGTCCTTGGCGGTGGCACGCCAAATATCCTTCTTCTGGTGGGCGCTGACCTAAGGAATAGTACAGGGCAAAAAGAAAAACTTTAACCGTCCGGACCTTCACAGTCATTGGCCCACATTCCCACCCTTGCCCCGACGCACATACACTCACCATCCGCTCATGCAGGCCTCAGTCCCCCCTGTGTATCTTCCATCCACACCACTCCAAACAGGCATTGCCCATACAGTATGCTCATAGTGTACTCACCTGTTTGTCTGGAGGACCGTAGAGTAGCGTGTACTGGGGGAGGACCCCATCCACTAACTTCTCCAACTCCTCCGAAGTGAAGGCAGGGGCCCTTTCCCCAGACGCATGAGCCATAGTCGCTTCCAGACACAGGTCACAGCAGCACTTGCAGTGTAGGTCCTCTCCTGTCGAAGGTCAGGTATCAAGTAAGTGAAGAAAGAGAAAATGGCGGTCACGTCCGCAGCGGTGCGTACCGTCACCGCCGGCGTACATCGTCATTGGCTCCTGGTACCCACAGGGTCCAATGTTAACCAATGCAGGATTGCGCCGTGGTCTTCCGCGATGGTGTAGAACGCCAGCGCAGTTACCTCACATCCCCTTGTCCCACCTTACAGATCAGGCAGCCGCCATTTCAGGGGGCCACATGGTATTATTTGTAAATGTGTCACACATATCTAGGCCTTGCATACACACAGAGACAGGCACTTAGCGGACTGACAAATGTGTGCAATAAAATATTTTTTTACTACCTCAGTGTTGGCTGACTCTGTGCTCGCTGTTCTCGTCCAGGGCACGTCCGCTGAGGCAGGTGAGGAGATGGCGGCATCCTCCGGTGTACAGACCGCTGGTGGACCTGTCGACAATGCCCAGTTGGAGCCAGACCTGATTTCAGCTATCTGCCATCCCACCGGGATTCCCCCTCTAGTGCAGGTCCTGTCAGTACTCCATTTCCTGGCAAGTGGGTCTTTTCGAACAACAGTGGCCATTGCATCAGGGATGTCCCAGCCTATGTTCTCCAACGTGTTGTCCAGAGTGTTGTCTGCCCTGCTGAAACACATGCGCAGCTACATTGTTTTCCCGTAAGTGGAGGATTTGCCCACATTGAAAGGTGACTCCTATGCCCTGGGACAGATCCCCAACATCATAGGTGCCATTGATGGGACACATGTGGCCTTGGTACCCCCCACAGGAGTGAACAGGTGTACAGAAACAGGAAGAGTTACCATTCAATGAATGTGCAGATGGTGTGTTTGGCCGACCAGTACATCTCCCATGTGAACGCAAGTTTCCTGGCTCAGTGCATGACGATTACATTTTGAGGAATAGCAGCATCCCTTATGTGATGGGGCAACTCCAGAGGCACCGTGTGTGGCTAATAGGTGAGGACAAGGACCCTATATCGTGTGACTAGTTGTCTGGGTCTGGGGTTGTCCCTACGGGTTAGTGTGTGTCTAACAGTTGTCCCTCGACATTTGCAGGTGACTCTGGCTACCCCAACCTGTCATGGCTACTGACCCCAGTGAGAAATCCCAGGACAAGGGCAGAGGACCACTACTATGAGGCACATGGGTGAACTAGGAGAGTGATAGAAAGGACCTTCGGCCTCCTGTAGGACAGGTTCCGGTGCCTCAATCTGACAGGTGGTTCCCTATACTACTCACCAAAGAAGGTGTGCCAGATCATTGTGGCCTGCTGTATGCTGCACAACCTGGCTTTGCGACGACAGGTGCCTTTTCTGCAGGAGGATAGTCCAGAAGGAGGTCTTGTGGCAGCTGTGGAGCCTGTGGACAGTGAAGAAGAGGAGTCAGAAGAAGAGGATATCAACAACAGAAACAATGTGATCCAGCAATACCTTTAGACGCAGGTAAGAAGACGTCACAGCCTCCTACATCTCATGCAATAGTTAGATCTATCATATGTTTGTCACTTTCACCCAGTGTATGGACCCTGACTTGTCACTTTGCCTTTCCATTTCAAAGATGTGGGTCCCACTGTGTGACCTCTGCTATGTTACCTCATGGACTAGAGCTGTGTGACAGTGTAGACAATACAATGGACATTTCTATTTTCCTCAGTTATTGCAAATACACATTTGTGAAAGCACAGACTGACTCCAGATTATTTTTCTATTCAAGGGTGTTTATTTAAGTGAAAAATAGTGGCGGGGTTGTAAAATGGTCAGGGGTGATGGTGGAGGAAGGCCATGGCAAAGTCCAGTCTATTTGTCTCACAGGTGCATTGTCCAAAGGGGCATAGGAAGTGGAGCTAGGGCAGTTTAAGGATGGACAGGGTGACGAAGTGGGACAGAAAGATGACATTCAGGGTCGTCTCATTTCTTGGCGGGGGTCTTGGAATTGTTCTCTGTCCTGGATCTCAGGGACCGTTTGCAGGGTGGTATTCCATCTGCAGGGGGTGGGGTGCTGGTGTTGTGGTCCTGTGGCGATGCCTCCTGTCCACTAGCGCCGGCGGAGGTGGTGGGCTGTTCATCATCGGGGCTAGTGTCAGGGGCCCCTTATTGTACCACAGTGTCCCTCCTGGTGTTCACAAGGTTCTTCAGCACCCCTACAATGGTGACCAGGGTGGTGTTGATGGACTTGAGTTCCTCCTTGATCCCCAAATACTGTTCCTCCTGCAGCCGCTGGGTCTCGTCAAACTTGGCCAGTGCCGTTGCCATCGTCTCCTGGGAATGATGGTACGCTCCCATGATGTTGGAGAGGGCCTCGTGGAGAGTGGGTTCCCTGGGCCTGTCCTCCCCCTGTCGCACAGCAGTCCTCCCAGTTCCCCTGTTTTCCTGTGCCTCTGTCCCCTGAACCGTGTGCCCACTGCCACTGCCCCCAGGTCCCTGATGTTCTTGGGTTTGCCTGGGTTCCCTGTAATGGTGGGCACACTGCTGCTTGACGTGTCCTGGGGACAGAGGGATGGTCCAGCTGGGTGTGTGCTGTGCTAGTGTTTCCTGAGGGGGGGCTCTGTGGTGGCATGTGCCAGTGTGTGGGGAACCGACTGTCCCGAGGTCCCAGGTGGGCCAGGCTGGTCATCTAGATCCAGTTGGACAGAGCTGGTGTCATCACTGTGGGCCTCTTCTGTGAGGGGGTGGACATGTCTGGAACCTCCTGTCCGGTGGCGTTGGGTAGGGGTCCTGCAGGGGTATAAAGGCATGATTATTGAATCTGTGTGTGCCATGGTGTGCAATGGGTGGGTGCCCCTGTACCCCAGTGCTTACATTATTGTCTAGGGCCTTGTGTGATATTTGGTTTGGGGATATGTGTGGGTATCTGTAGTGGACATGCTTTGGTGATGGCTGTCCATGCTTTGGTGTTGCATGCAGGGCTTGGTGTTGGGATGTGTGGTTTGTGATAGTGGGGCATATGTGAGGTATTGGAGTGATGGGGTGAGGGTCAGGATAGGGTATGTGATAGCATGCAGGTAGGGTGGGGGATGTAACAGTTAAGATTTGCCTTACCAGAGTCCATTCCTCCTGCTACTCCTGCGATGCCCTCAGGATGCAGTATAGCCAAGACCTGTTCCTCCCATGTTGTTAGTTGTGGGGGAGGAGGTGGGGGTCCGCCGCCAGTCCTCTGAACTGCAATCTGGTGTCTTGAGACCACGGAACGCACCTTCCCCCGTAGGTCGTTCCACCTCTTCCTGATGTCATCCCGTGTTCTTGGATGCTGTCCCACTGCGTTGACCCTATCTACGATTCTACGCCATAGCTCCATCTTCCTAGCATTGGAGGTGTGCTTGCACCTGTGAACCGAATAGCTGTGGCTCTACCTGGACGATTTCCTCCACCATGACCCTGAGCTCCTACTCAGAGAACCTGGGGTGTCTTTGCAGTGCCATGGTGTGGTGTGGGTGATGTGTGAGGTGGTGTGTGTTGTGATGTGTGAGGGGATGTGTTTGTGTGTGTTGTGTGAGGTGCGTGGATGTTGTGTGAGTGATGGTGGTGTGTGCCTGTGGATGCTAGTTTGTTGATGGTGATGTCTCTCTCTGTGCTTCGTTCTCAGATTTTCTCATAGGGGTTTGTGGGTGATGTGGGTGTGTGTTTATAGTGGTGTGCGTTTGTGGGAGTGGTGTGTGTATGTGTATCAGGTGTATGTATTTGGAATTGTCCAATGTGGTTGTGTTTTGTAAATGTGTATGTATTTTGAGCGCAGCGGTGTGTACCGCCAATGGTTTACCGCGGTTGAAAGACCGCTGCGTGGATTCGTGGGTCGTGATAGTGTGGGCGTATTCTTGTTGGCGTGACAGTGGAGGTTTTGTTATCGCCAGTTTATCACTGACCTTTGGTGTGGCAGACTTGTTTGGGTGTATAGATTTTGACGGATTCCGGCCTTGGGTCGTAATAGTTGTGGCGGATTTCCGCAGCCACAGGGGTGTTTTGGGGGTCTTCTGCACGGCGGTAAGCGGGATTTACCGCCAATGTTGTAATGAGGGCCTTATTGTACTTTCAGCACATATTTTTGCTATTTTGTCCCTCAAAATGCCATTTCTCTTTTCCACTGCCCTTGCCACTTTTGGGTTGTATCATAATGACATTTGCGCTTTATGGCCAATGTTCTTGTCACAAGCTCCATCAGCTCATCTAGGAAGTGTAGCCAGTTATTCAAAGAAAGCAACCGGGGCAAAACAGATCAGGGAAATAGTTCCTTCAATTAACAGTTAGCTACAGTTGGGGAATCATTGTTTTGGTTGTATATGCTTCTATTCAACCTGAGAATATATAGACTACCACCAGTACATACAGATACTTATTTGTTAGAGGCATGTCGATGAAATCCTTTTCAAGGTGTTCAAAAGGTGTCTCAGAAGGTGCAAAATATCCATGTGAAGTCTCAGTTCTTTCTCCACCATTATATTATGCATAGACCATACCATTTTACATATCTGTTGTGCAGTCTTTTTAAACTTGATATTATTCCACCTTTTACTGAGACATGCCATATTACATCACTCCCTTAATGCGCTATGGAGAGTGTCATTTGATGGACCATAGACTTTGGTAAACTTCTGAGACCCTCCTTGTCTTCCAACATTCCTTCTGTTTCCTAGTCTCTGAAAATGTTCTCAATTCCTCCTGTGTGGCCAGTTTTTGTAGGTCCTTAACAGTGTGTCTGTTTCAAGTCAGTTCATCTCTTTTGGCTGGCCATAATACATAAATCAGATAAGTGAGGTAACAGCCCCTCTGGGCTGTTTCCTTTGCTACTGCATGAGCAAAAGCATTTCCCTTCCCACCGTCATACACAATCATCTTATGCACACTGCACTTTACATTGTCTATGTGTTTGAGTAAAGCTAAAGCATTCAAACATTTCTAAATTAGGGCACCATTGTCCGTGAGAGGTGAGAAATCCTCTCTCCTTCTACAGTTTCCAGAAATTGTGAGCCACACCAAAGGCATACCGGCTATCAGTATAAATGTTCACCATTAGTCCATTACTTAGTTCACTTGCTCTAGTCAATGCAATATTCTCTGTAGCTTGTACAGAATATTTTGATATCTTACATGTTTCCATCACAATCTCAAGGATAGTAATGGCATATACTGCTGTTGTTTTGCCAACCAATAAGATGAAGGAAGAGCCACCTACACACAGGTCTCCATCTCTTTGTTTTAATGGGGTATCAGTCAGATCAACCCTCCCTCTGTTCATCTGTTATCAATACACAGTCATGGGGTACTTCACAGTCAGATGTTGGCAATGGAAGCAGTGTGGCCGGCGTTCAGAGTAATACATCTCTGGAGAATTACAATGGGTGCTGAAAGGCACAATGTGTAATGTGTCAACCTTGAATTTTTGAGGTGTTGTGTCCTGATTTTGTTCAGAATCTGATACATGGCAGGTGTTTCCTAATACTAAAATCTCAGCTTGCTGAAGGAGGTGGCAGCTGCTGCTGTAGCTCACTGACACATGAGTAGACCTTTTTCCCATGTGTCAAGCATTGCAGAAAAATACACACATAGCCATTTCTGGTCACCCGTGTATCTGGGGTAACACTTCTAATGTACAGTCCTTCTTTTTATGTACATATAAGTGAAAATCTTTGGCAACGCCAGGGCGTGTGCATTGCACAAAGCCAGTTGAATAGCCTTGAAATTGAGGTGACATCCTTCATTCCATGAGATGGAGGTGTGCTATGTATGTATTTTTCAGGGTTTAGAAAGGAGGGAAAAGTTTGGTTCCATTGTCTACAGTATCCCACTATGCCTAAGAATACTCCAACTTGCTGTTGTGTTTGTGGTGTTGGAATCTGCAGGATGGAATTCATTCTGTCAAGGGCTATTTTCCTTGCTCATTTCTACAGGGGATGGCCCAAATAGGATACCTCCTGCTAAACAAATTGCAGTTTAGAAGGCGAAACATTGTGCCCTCTGATGCAGAGAAAAGTCAGAATGTTAACAGTGCCAGTAAAGCAGCCATCTTCATCTGTACTGCATAACAAAAGATTGTCAACTTACTGAATTAAAGTGGTGTGGGGCTCAATGTGAATGTGTCTAGTTTAGCTTTCAAAGTTTGTGAATATATGGAAGGGTACTCAGTAAATCCTTAAGAGATGCACAAAAACATGTAGGATTTCCCTTGACAACAGAAGGCAAAGAGTTACTGGGAATCTTCATGTAATGGGATGGGGAAAAATATATTTTTAAAATCAATAACTATGAAGAAGGCACCTGTCAATGCTATGGTGGCATGTTTTGTGTTAAGGTTAGGTACCATTGGAAATCTAGATTGCACTATGTTGTTCATGACCTAGAGGTCAACTACTAGGCGGTACTGATCAGATTTGGAAGGATCATCGGTTTGTTTCTCTACAGGTAGCATAGGGCTTTTGCATGGACTTCCTTTTATTTCTGCTGTTACTCCATGCTAATAAATCACCAATAACCTTCTTCAATCCTTCCTCCCCTTCCTGTGAAATTTACAATTGGGGGATTTCAGGTAATCGATCACCTGGTTTCACAGAAATATTAATGGTGTCAATGTGCAGAGTGCCTACATTGTTCTTTCCTATTGCCCACACCTTAGGATTTACTTGTTTTTGTGGTATTTTGCGTAGGTCAGTTAGTTAGTCTCTAGAAATACCAACAAATTGTTCAGTGTGCAGGTAGTTAGGGGAACATTCAAGATATAATCCTTGTGGTGTACATGATATCACAACACTTAGGGGGTCATTACAACCTCGGCGCTCTTTTTACAAGACCGCCGAGGGACCGCCGTGCTGAAGACCGCCAGTGGTGGCAGTTCTCCGCTCGGCGTATTATGACTGTTGGCAGCTCTATGGGCCAGATGTACGAAACGTTTTGCGACTCGCAAACGGCAAAATTTGCCGTTTGCGAGTCGCAAAACGCGTATCCCAATGCAGAAATGCATTTTGCGAGTCGTTACCGACTCGCAAAATGCATTTCAGACTCGCAAATAGGAAGGGGTGTTCCCTTCCTATTTGCGAGTCGCATTGGGATGCAATACCATTTGCGACCGCATATGCGGTCGCAAATGGCATCGCAGTTACCATCCACTTCAAGTGGATGGTAACCCAATCGCAAATTGGAAGGGGTCCCCATGGCCCTGAAAAATCCGAAACTAAAGGTTTCGGTTTTTTTTTGTAGTGCAGCTCGTTTTCCCTTAGGGAAAACGGGCTACACTTCAAAAAAAAAAAACCTGCTTTATTGACAAGCAGGTCGCTAACATGGAGGCCTGCTGACGTCAGCAGGCCTCCATGTTAGCGAGTGCCCATACTCGCAATGGGGCCGCAATTTGCGACCCACCTCATGAATATTCATGAGGTGGGTCATTGCGACCCCATTGCAAGTTGCAGTCGGTGTCTGAGACACCGTACTGCATAGCAATTTGCGACTTGCAAATTGCGAGTCGCAGGGACTCGCAATTTGCAAGTTGCAAATTGCTTTTTTCGTACATCTGGCCCTATGTCGTTTTTCCGACGGAGAGCCGCCAACAGCTATAGTGACGGGCGGCGGGGAAGTGGAGGTTGCCCCACCTCCACCGCCACGCCAACAGAACACCGCCCACCGAATCACGTCCTGTGATTCTGCGCGGCGGTGTTCTGTTGGCGGTGTGGTGTCGGCGGAGCTGCCCCCATGGCTCCCGTCCCCTCCCGGAGGATCGACGGAACAGGTACGTCGATCGTCCGTTAGGGGAGGGGGTGGGGGGGTGTTGTGTGGTGTGTGCGTGCATGGGGGTGTGCGTGGGTGTATGTAGAGGGGGTGTGTGAGTGCGTGTATGCTTGCGGGGTGTTGCGTGTTTTGGGAATGAGTGCGTGTATGTCTGTGGGTATGTCTGTATGGATGTGTGCATGTATGTTTGAATGTGGGTGTGCGTGTCTGACTGTGTGTGTGGATGTTGGAATGTGTGTCGGTGTGTGTGCGTGCATGTGTGTTGGTGGTGCCTGCGTGCGTGTCGGGTGTGTATGAGTAAGGTATTGTCGGGGGTCGGAGTGGGGAGGGGGGTCCTGCCACCCTTGGGGGTGGCAGGGGTGGTGGGGGGTGTAGGAGAGGGAGTCGGGGAGGGGGTGGCGGGTGGGGGAGACCCCTATCAGTGCCAGGGAAAGAATTCCCTGGCACTGATAGTGCTTACCACCATGGTTTTCATGGCGGTTCCTACCGCTAGAAATCCACTGTGGTAAGCCGGGTCACAGTACCGCCGGCGGTATTGTCACAGCCGCCGAGCTGGAGACCCAGGTCTCCAGCCCAGCGGTCATCTCCGCCCTGGCGGGCGCAATGGAGAAGCATCAGATGACCATGACGGTAACCGCCATGGTCATAATTCCCCCCAAAAAACTCCAGCCTGTTGGCGGTCTTACCGCCGCTTTAACACCGTCCGCCAGGGTTGTAATGACCCCCTTAGTTTCATTAACAATTCAATCTCTCAAGAGGTTCAAGGCACATTAGTCCATTATCATAAAAGATTGTGCATCTTTGATAGGGCCCATATGGTATTTTAAAGGGTTACTAATGGGGCTAAAAATGGCAATGTTGGAATATCCCACTGATGTGTTTGTAGAGGGGTACAGGTAGGAGGGCATGTTTCGAAATGAAGCAGCTAATGGCCCCACTGTCCCAAAGGAATCTCATTTGCTGGCCTCTACTACTGTCTCTACAAAGGGTCCTCTCTGGTTCACTGGGAACTGTATTCACCACTCCCTCCTTCTAGGGATGTCCTATTGTACAAAGTCTTTAAAGTTATCCTGTGCATACAACACCATCTGGTCCCTAGTGTCCTGTGCTCAGTTGTACCTAGTGTCCTGTACTCTGTTGTCAAAATAGTTTGTATTCCCCTTTGATACTGATTTGTATTGTAATTGTATTTATATGGCACTTACTACCACTGATGAGGTGTTGAAGTGCTCTTCGGCGAGTAGCACTCTACACTTTTGTAGTTCATCCCTTTCTGTCTTTTCGGTGATATACTGGACTATTGCCAATACCTTTGCAATGCATATAACAATCCAGCATGGAGTATTTTGTTAGAGCATTTCTTCACATTATCCTGTAACTCCTGCATAAAACAGTTCAATAATGCTGTGTGGAAACTTTGGAAGAGGGATCCATTCTACTATGGGCTGAAAATAATTTTTGTGGCCGGCTACTTTCGAATTTTCATAGTAGGCTAAAGGGAATTAGTCTTTGTCTCTCTTGAACTTCAAAGTGCATGCCTCACTTCTACCTCTGTTATATTTGGGCGGTGGTTGTGTCCTCTGACGATAATTACAGTATTGTTCTTAGTTGTACCCTTTGCATAACAAGCATTTACATAATATATAGTAGACTTACAATTCATGATCTCAGTGCTTGTGCTTTCCTGGTTGTATGTGTATCCCATATGCGAAACCAATTGTTTGCATTTCTGTGATGTGATACATGTTGCTATTTCTGCCACTCTGTCTGAAATAGGAACATTTTAAAAATAATTTTTGTGTTAAAATGTTGGTTTTGTTTGGTGATATAATTTAAACATCCTTTTATACATATGTTAAGTTAGTTTCAAGTTTAGCTTGTAGAGGTTGTTGATTTTTGTAACTATGGTTCGATTAATGACATTGAACGTGCTTTTCTCCAGGTTTTTTAAGGATTGAGCTGGATTTTTTGGTGTGAAGTGCTTCATTTCTGCTGAGGTGCTTTTTTGGCATCTAAGGAATAATATACATAGGAAAAGAGAGAGTTATTTATTTATAGATCTGTGTTTTAAAATCATGTTAGGTTGTATTGTAGTTCATTTCATTTTGAGTGCATTGTTCATTCTGGCATTTCTTCATGCACAATGGCAGAGTGTTGTTTTCTTGCAGTTACACAACTTTTCCTGTGAAACTTAGTGATAGGTTCTGCTCTTTTTAAGGTGTTTAGTTAGTTGTGGTTATAAATCTACTAGTACGTTTGTTTTACTGTAAATTTCATTGGCTGCTTTTTATGCAGTTTGAGTTTTTTTCAGATATTACCTTTTGTGGTAAATTCTAATTAGTATTTCTGTTTTACTTTAAATATGTGCATTTTTCGGATTGTTGAATTGTTAATATATATTCTAAATGTTCACTTTGTTTATGTGTGCTATAATATTTTGTTTCTTGCGATAAAGTTTTTTTTTAATGTGTTTACTTTTAACAACAACTATTTAGTGAATGCATATGGTTATATATGTCAATAATTTATCATTCTTGTAGTATTGCATTATTTTTTGTGTAGTTTGTTTATTTACTTTGCATATCTATTGTTTTTTTTTTAAGGGAATTCATTATGTAAAATATTGTTGTTTTCTTTTGTTTAGCAACATTATTGTAGTTGTTTGTTTATATATTTTTGATATTGTGTATATATTCAGATAACAGACTATATTTAATGTTTCGATATTTGTATGCTTTGTATTGCTGAATTTAGATATTTTTGTTTGCCATATTTTTATCATCGATATTTGTATTATTTTTGGTTAAGTATAGGATGACAATATTTTTGCAATCAATATTATTTTGATAATATTTTGGTGAGTCAGATATTCACAATATTCTGTCATGGAATAAATCTGGGTGACCCTTTGCATTGCCAGTGCCTCAACCAGTTCCAAAGGTTATCATGTATTGAGAACAGTGGATAAAACTGTGACCAAGGACACTCCTCTCAAGCAAAAGAAATCGCCAACAGTCCTAGCACGCAAGTCACTCATACACCACAAGTTAATTAAACATATCCACCCGGAACCCAAAATTAGCTAATGTTTTCAGTTCAGATTTGCCTAATTACCTTATAGTCAAGCCACAGCATGACGAGTCCTACTACACCTGATGTAAAGCAGTCTCCCTGCCTCACAGTGCCTTCTGCAGTGGGCAAGAGGAGAAACCCCTTGCACTCCTAGATTATGTATAGTGTTTTACATATAAGTGCATTAAAGTACAGAATATGCAATAATGCAATGTCCCACAACGTTTGAATATAATTGAAATGTACTCAGTGCCATATGATGATAAAATAATTATTTGTCCATATCGTTTATTAGCATGTCATGCATGGCAGGCCACCAAACACCACTGCCAATTTACTAAGCCTTATGATGAGAGAAACCTGCTCACCATATGATGTCAGTCTCTGCCAATCTCAGTGCCACCCCACTCACCTCTGCATCTGCTAGAGAGAATCAGAAGCTGTTCTCTTGAAGCCACATAGAGCTAATTTGTTGTGCACCCAACTAGCTTGGCTAACATAGCAGCAGCCATGTGTCTCCCATGTCAACAAACTCAGTAATCGGTTCCTATCACTGTCAGGCCTCAGTTTATTTAGACATTGGCACTTTTCCCTGGATATCTAAGGTTCTGAGACAAATGAAGCAGTAGCAAAAGCAACATATGAAAAAATTAGCGGAAGCTGTCATCCTGGACAACACAAAGAACTATGGGCTCACCAGAGGATGCATAGAATCACCCAGATTGATATCAGTGCAGGAGTTTGTGGAAAACAATAATGCCTCACCAAACTATTTTGAAAATAACATTGATTACAAAATATCACCTTCCTATATTTAACCAAAAAAAACATGACTATTGTTGAAAGGCATGCTGTAAAAAATACCTAAATTTAACAGGACCAAATACCCTAATTGTGCAACACAAAACATATTCTACTATTTAAATATCATTGGATAGCCATGCAATACAACTGATACTTCCACCAGACGTGCAGGTGCTTCATCACTAGCCTATATGGCTAGGGGAGGGTATTCACTCATACATTGTTACCAGTCAATTCAATGTTAATAGACATGGAGTGTATGAACTGTGGTAAACCTGTGAAATGAACTATGTAATCATATGTATCACATGTGTCAACAAGTATGTTAACTGAACATACATATATCATTGTAGGCCCTGTTGCATTGTCCGGAAAGGATCATCCTATAGTGACCTCTGCAACATGTATGGGTGTGGCATCTGGTCAGGAACCCCACACTGGGCAGATGTCGGAACCGGTAAGGATACATGAATATGGCTTCACAAAATACTTACGCTCCTAAACTGTGGTGTAAATGTCAGCAGTATGTGGTGTCTGTCTATTGTCACTGTTGTCATGCATCCCCATATGCAGATCATAACAATATACCACACACCATCCTGACACGTTTCCTAATGATAGGTCAACCAAAAAATGTATGCATGTATGCAGTACCTACCTAAGGGTTCATAATGACCCTCATATAGGTTGATTTTGTGTTGGTCAGTGATGCAAGTCCATATGTGACAAGTTGTTATGCCTCACCTTATGAGGTTAAGGTGTTTGTGCCTTCCCAGGTATACAAGGCTCGGTCCATCTGGGGAACTGTCACAAGTGTTTCCATTGTTCATGGAATGTCATTCAAGTCGAGAGTGAGGCAAAACGGTGGTTTGTCCACCCTTGACACACTCCAGGCAGGCAAGTTCAAACCATGCAAAGTGGCCTGCTTTAGACTCATAGAAATGATTTACTGGTGTGTGCAGTTGGGGTTGTACATAGAGTGATCCTCCTGTGCCTTGAGGGGCTCATTAACTGTCCCCAGGTCCATCATGGAGAGGTGGAGTCATAACCTGTTCCTAATTTCATGACATGCATACTGCTGACAAAATGCCAGAAAACAACAGATAAAGTAATGTTGGTGAGGGGTGTACTGATACCAGCAGGCTTGCATTTATAAAAGTGTAGTAATGGCTGGCATATTGCGTTGTAGGTGGGTATCAGCCCAGCTTTTACAATTGACCAAAATGTGGGATCCTATATTGCTGCTTATTTCACTTTGACACCAATATCACAAATGAGTGAATCCCTGAAGAGAGGGCCACAGGATGTGTGCTGTACATGGCAGTATTCAGTGGCAGGTAAAATAGACCATGAAGTTGTACATACATGGAAACACAAGCCAAAGGGAAAGTGCACAGCGGAAATTGCTGCCCTCACAGTCCAAAATTAGCAATGTTGTCCTGTTGGGGGGAGGGGGATGTTATCCATACCTTGGTTGATAATTGTGTATATATAACATGCACTTGTCAGTGTGCTGACAAAATCTAATGTGCAAAGGTTAACCAACTCTGCATGTTCTGGAAGAATCATTTCAAAATTAGCAGATACCACATCATATGTAGGATGCATGATGCCAATCAAGATATAGGTATATCCGGAGGTAGCCAGTGCAGGGCACCCTAGTACACTCGGTTGCATAGCTCTCAGGAACATCCAAACACACGTTTGCCTGTAAGTGTGAAACCTGGTTGATCTGGGGCCTCGCGTAACTTGTAGATCGCTGGTCCATACCTCTAACATGTACATGTGGAATCATCATCATCCTTTGCAATCAGTAATGGATACATATGTTGTGCTACAGCTGCTGCCAGGACTACTTCTGTGATAAGGATGACATCATTCATGGGTCTAACAGACATCCTGGCTGCAGCAGTCAAACCTACTGCCACCCGTCCATCAAGTAAGTGTGCCATATAGTGTGGTACCCTAAATGATTAGTGATGTTTATATCATGTGTACATAATCACACATAATACATGGAGAATATTAAATATGGTGTCACTTCTTTCCAAAGCTGGTGGATAACAGACCAGTTCTTCGGCTACAAACTCAAGGAGCACAGTCCAGCAGCTGACATCTAGGGAGATCTTAGTACCACATAGACCTGTGTTTGGAACTGGTGAGTTTGCTTATGCAGTTCACATCTGTATTGAACACCTTAATGCCACAGTGTGAGCTATCACATGCAGGGGCACATAAACCAGGTCTTATGTGGAACATCCATTGAAGTGAAGCCATTTTAACCCGATCCCTGTGTTGCACTGCATCATGTCATAAGTGAAATGCTTATCCTGTTGCAACCTCTGTCTCACAGGTGGTGAGGACGAAGAATTAAGTCTGGAGGAAGGAACAAGTAACAGTGACGGGCGCAGGGCAATCCGACTGGAGAACCCAGTCCTCTTCCAAGTTGCCTTGTCTGCTGCCAGAACAGAACAGGAGGAGGAGAAAGTAGAGGAGCAGGAAGATCTGGGGCTGATTTCAAGTTTTTCGAAGCCCAGTCCTCTGACCACTCTGTTTGATCCATGCAGCTCTCAAACAAAGTCCACATCTGTGATAGTTTGCATGGTACCTCATCCTATACCCCAAAGGATTGCCCATTGCCCACAAACCCCAACCCACAGCTCACATCTTCACAACTCTCACATCCAGGTCAGACATGTTGGTTCCCCTACACACTCCTACTCTAACAGTGACTTCCAGGCCTACTCTCTAACATCTGGGGGACATGCTAGCTATGGTGAGGAGCATTTAGCTCCTAAGCACAAATCCACTCCTCACAACCTCCCACTGAGTACCACCACCCGTGCTGGTGGACCTGCTGGTCATATCCATGCCCGTCCCAGGTGGAAAGGGCTGGCAGATATATTTGTTGGAGTGTGGGAGGAAGATTTTTTCCAGCAGCAGTCAGGTGTGAGGCAGGATATTTGTGACAAAGGGGCTACACAGTCTGACATGTCTGTCCCACCACAGGACATGCACCGACTTCCACAGGTGCATAGTACTTTGTAAATGAATGACATTCCACGTTTCAACTAGGCTGGACATTTGTTGTTGATGTTCAAATGCTTAATGTGACTGTAGGCCATGTATATGTCATCAATGTAGGTAAGACATGTTCATCACTAGAACCATCTGTGTGCAGTTGTGTCATGTGGAACCAGCTCCAGATGTAGAATTCCATACTTTGATTCAAGCACAGACAGTGAACTATACAACACAGTTCATTTCGATTTTTCTTTTTTCACATGATACTCATTGTAAAGTGAACAAAAAACATCTGTTGGGAAGGGAGAAATGAAATCAAATATTGTTCTTCATGGATTAGGGGGAGGGGAATGGAGGGGGTTGGGCAAAAAAAAAATAAAACACATCAGGAAATGTCAAGGTAAACAGTCTATCTAGAGGGGGAAAAAATCCAGTCCAAGGCTACTGTTCAGTCAGTTGTCATTCTGGTCATCCTCCTTTTTCGATGACAATAAGATCCTCTGCTGTTGTGGCCTCTTCCTGGCTGGCCGTTGGAGGACCTGACACCCCATGGGACTGAGACACACAGGGTTATGAGAGGTTGACCACCACCCCCTTAGATGCCACCATCCCTTCCTGGGATGCAGCCACAGGGATTACAACACAGGGAGGGGTTTGGGTAGACAAAAGGGATGTGGGGTGTTGGGGTTAACTGAGCTTATTGTGGGACTAAGGCAGGCACTTTCAGGTAGACTGGTGGCAGGGGTGGCAGCTGCGTGCCCCGTTTGGATTGGGGGCCTCATGTGTTGGGGTTGGGTCAGAGGAAGGGCCCAGGTGTTGATAGTTGCCACTCTGGGGACAACTCCGGCTGGTCAAGATCTTTATTGTCCAGGGGAGATTTGACATCCCCCAGCAGAGGTGTCCAAATCAAGGCCACCCTCTACAGTTTCCAAAGGCTCCACCAGGTCATTGTCCTCCGAGTCCATCCAGATGGGTGCACTTCCCCTACCTGTAGATGTTACAGGTCCCTCCTCCTCCTCTTCTTCTTTAGTAGATGATAGAGGCTGTGCCCGCCGTAGCTCTCCTTGGTACCCGCTCCTCTTCCTGGCCTTCCAATGAAATGGAAGTGGAAACATTATGTAATTGGTGTCCAAATCATGGCAAGGTACATGAGTAGAAGAAGCAATGCTGACTTTCTTCTCCTTTGATCTCATTGATCTCACTGACTAATTCCAGGTGGCTTAGATTCCCAATAGAATGTGTACTACCACTGAGATGTCCAGACATAATGCACACATTGACATCTGTCACAGACTTTGGGTGGTATACCCTACTGTAGTGACAAAGCCTAATCGTAAGCAACATCTAAATATCTAGGCCAGATTCACAAAGGCCATAAAAGCTGTATGTGTGAATGATTGAAATTTCCCTTATGAATTTGGGCCAAGACTTTCCAGTCCTCACTACCTAGTCATCTTCACAAGTCAGTCTACAAGTGGAAATGGAACACAGTCTGGATGGAGCTGTCCATCCCAAAGCCATGTGTCTATCATCACCCTGTCAAGTGCAGCCTTGGTAGTCTCACACTATTGCATATCATTTGCTGTGTAGCATGATCTGATTCCAAATAAATGCTTGAATGGATGCACATATAAAAACCAGCCCTTGCTTCTGACCTGTGCCACATTTGGCAGTTCAAGACTGCCTGCTGGTGCTGTAAATCATTTGGCACATGTGCAAAATTGTCTCAGCTAGCTAGCTGTTACAAGAGACATACGAGCCACTGTTGTAAAGACATCTCCAAGATGATACCGGCGGAAACGGTATCTGGCCATGACATCTTGGCTGGGCATCCCAAAGAGGCTTATCCTTTGTCTGAAGATCCTCTCTGCTCTCCTCCTCCTCCTCCTCAAATAATCCTGTTGCAGAGCAAAGGGCAAATCAACAAACACATTCAGTGACAAAAGGTCTGAAAGGGTTTGTTTGTGGCAGCTTTGCTTTTATGTGTGCAGCAAGGCTAAGATTGAGTGTGGACTGAGGAGTTTCAGCTGGAGCTGTGTGGGGGATCGTAGGCGCTTACAAAGGTGTGTCATCATGCATTTTTGCCTCATCCGGCCCAAGTGCAGATGATCCAGCCCAAGTGAAGATGATCCGCCTTGAGTGCGGACATAAAGATATTACTCTTAAAGTACCTTTGTGAATACCTAAAGGTCGTAAACGTACACTTTTGAGCTAAACTTAGACCAAAAGTGTAACTTTACCTTTGTTAAACTGGCCCAATATTCTCAGGATAGGGGTAATTTGCATTAGACTTTCTTCACACTTAGACTTAGAGTGTGGTAGATGGGGTACTCCCTTAATAAGGTGGTAGAGTAACCTGTCCACTAAACCCTTGGTACACCTACTCTATTGTGACTCAGGCAGACTTTACGTTTTCTGACGGCAGTGTACGTGGAGAAAGGACATCAGATTTCTGGCCATATTTGAGGTGGATGGCCTGATGTTTATTTTTTATGTCTGTCACCACCTGGAAATACCTAGAAGTAATGCACAGAAACAATAATGATCCCCACACACCCTTACAGAAAACAGTTAGCCTGAGGGGGAACATTAGTTTTTATTGTTTTCAGTTGTGCTTTGGATATTTGTTTGTGAAAAACTAAAATGTTTTGTGCACAGCTGCCTAAAAAGTGGTGGCTGTGTACAGAACTCTCGGGCCCATATTTATACTTTCTTAGCGTAGCATTTGTGCAGCTTTTTGACGCAAAGGCGGCGCAAACTTACAAAATACAATTGTATTTTTTTACGTTTGCGCCGCTTTTGCATCAAAAAGTGGTGCAAATGCTGCGCAAAAAAAATACAAATATGGCCCTCACTGACTTGAGAGGAGCCAACATGCAGTCACTTTTCTAATGGCCCAGAGATCACTGCGAATGTGTAATGTGTCAGGCAGTAGTCTTGCCAGGGTGGGGAAGGAGATGACCTCTGGCATCTTGACGTCGGGCCATTGACAGGGCAAAATCAGAACCTTAATCATAAATAAAAAGTAATCTATGTGAATCGAACCGGTTTGGGCAGTTATGGAAAGTCAAAGAGTTACCTTTTGTAATGCAAAAATTACTTCAAAGACTGAACAAAAGCAGGAGTATTTGAACAGTGGCAAAACCAGCACAAGTAAATTGAGGCAGACCAAAGCAGGGAAACTCTTGAATTGCAATCATTGTTTGTCATTTATGGAGGTACGGTGTGCAGTTACTATAACAACTACCTTATCACTGTTCCTTGTTTTAGGTGGGCTTTAGAGATGGAGATTACTTCTGAGAGATAACCATGGTGGCACTGTTTGTCTGCTTATTCATTAAATATACATTGTGTTAGACCTGACAGCCTTAGGGTGGTCACCCCTACCCCTAACTTTTTGCCTGTCTCCCTCCACTTTTTGGACACTGTTTTTGCTGGTTTTAGGACTCTGTGCACTTTACCACTACTAACCAGTGCTAAAGTGCATTTGCTCTCTCCCTTAAAACATGGTGACATTGGGCCATACCCAACAGGTTTATTTAATCTACTTGTAAGACCCCAGTAAAGTGCACTGCATGTGTCTGGTGCATGTATATTAAATGCTATCAGTGGGCCTGCAGAACTGATTGTGCCACCCACATAAGTAGCCTCTCAACCATGCCTCAGGCCTGCCATTGCAAGGCCTGTGTGTGCAGTTTCACTGCCACTTCGACTTGGCATTTAAAAGTACTTGCCAAGCCTTAAACTCTGCTTTTTCTACATATAAGTCACCCCTAAGGTAGGCCCTAGGCAACCACCAGGGTAGGGTGTTATGTAGATAAAAGGCAGGACATGTACCTGGGCAGTGTATTTGTCCTAGTAGTGTAAAACTCCTAAATTCATTTTGACACTACTGTGAGGCCTGCTGGTTTCATAGACTAACATTAGGGCTACCCTCATATACTGTTCAAGTGGTAGATTCTGATCTGAAAGGAGTAACAAGGTCATAGTTAGTGTGGCCAGAATGGTAATGCAAAATCCTGCTGACTGGTGAAGTTGGATTTAAGATTGCTATTTCAGAAATGCCACTTTTAGAAATTGAGCCTTTCTCTGTACTTAAATCCTTCTGTGCATTACTATCCATGTCTGGCTGGGTTAGTTGACAGCTCGCTGGTGCATTCCACTCAGACAAACCCTAAACACAGGATTATCAGTCACACCTGCACACATCTGCATACTGAATGGGTCTTCCTAGGCTGGGAGGGTGGAGGGCCTGACACATGTCAAAGGACAGTAGCCTGCCCTCACACAATGGACTGTCACACCCCCTACTGAAATCCTTGCATACAGGACGGAACTGAAAGGGGACCTTGTGCACTTCTAAGCCACCCTTTGAGGTCCCCCCCCAAAGCACATTTGAGTATTTAAACAGGGCTTCTGACCCTACTAACTCAGACTCTGCTGGACAAGATACCACTGGAGAAGAAACCCTGAACCAGAACCTGCAACCTGCCAAGAGGAACTGCCTGGCTGTCCAAAGGTCTCCCCTGACTGCTTTTCTGCAAAGGGCTGCTGCCCTGCTGTTGCCCTGATGCCTTGCTGCCCTATGGTTCTGCTGAGAAGTGTTCTACAAGGGCTTGGATAGAGCTTGCCTCCTGTTCCTTGAAGTCTCAGGACCAAAAAGACTTCATCCTGCAAAGAACTCCCTGTGTGGTGAAAATTCAACACACAGCCTGCAAGAAACGACGCACAGCCTGCATCACAGTGAGAAAATCACTGCACGCCAAACCAGAATGACGCAGCCAGGTCCCCCGAGAGGAGATTGACGCAGCACCAGCATTGCGACCAGAACTTCGACCCAGTCCCACTGGATCGATGCAAAGCCGAGCAGGAATGGCGCAGCCCAACTTTGTGCGAGAAGAATCGACGCACGAATTTCCACACATCGCCCACTGGATCGACTCAGCCCCTGTGACTTCGTCCTGCACGCCCAGGATTTCTCTGCATCGTTCCCCGGGTTTCGAAAACCCCACACCTGAAGAGGATCCCAGTCTCTGCAACAGAAATCGATGCGAAGGCTGCCCTGCGTGAAAACTTATTGATGCATTGTCTGTGTATGCCGGAAAAATCGGTGCACACCACCCCGCTTTCCACACATCTCCTCCTCTGCGGTCCCTTGTGGAGAATTTGAATGCAAACCAGGTACTTTGTGCTTGAAAGAGCCACCTGTTGTTTTTTTAAGACTAATATCATTCTCTGAAGTTATATTTTTACTTGTATTTAGCAAATCTTCATTGTTTTGACCTGCAATTAACCAGATAAAGATTATATATTTTTCTAAACACTGTGTGGTGTATTTATGTGCTGTTATATTGTGTTATTGCATGATTTATTGCACAAATACTTTACACATTGCCTTCTAAGTTAAGCCTGACTGCTCAGTGTCAAGCTACCAGAGGGTGGGCACAGGATCATTTGGATTGTGTGTGACTTACCCAGACTAGAGGGAGAGTCCTTGCTTGGACAAGGGGTAACCTGACTGCCAACTAAAGACCCAATTTCTAACAAATTGGAAGTGCCAAATTGAAAGTGACGAAAGCTTGCTGCTCAAGCCACTCCTGTAGCTTTAGGGGCCTGAATTGTCACACTTCAAGCAGTGTGATGGTTAGAAGTTGTTTTGGCACTGCTATTGGTAGTGCTGGCAGGGGCAGTGGGTTAGGCAAGCTGCAGAGGCCCTTGCATTTTTTTTCTTTTTTACAAATAAGTACTGGACTCACCAATGCCCATATTTATACTTTTTTAGTGCAGCATTTGTGTTGTTTTTTTACGCAAAATCGAAATACAATTGTATTTTGTAAGTTTGCGCCTATTTTGTGTAAAAAAACGATGCAAATGCGGAGCTAAAAAAGTATAAATATGGGCCCAAGTGTATACAGAGTGCCATAAATACCAGGGATTGAGTGGAGATTCCCCCACAGCAATTTTTTGTTCTAAACATTGTGGAGGTATTGAACTGATAGGGCTACCGCCTCAAAAATCAATACCCCATTTCTGACTCCATTTTCAACTGCACTTTTAAGATAATAGGAAATACTGCTCCCTTCAGCAGGTTGAATGTACACATTAGGCAATGTAATTAGCCTGAAATTGTACACAATTAAGGATTATTTCCCTCTTTTGAGTGAGCCCTGGAACCTTGGGGGATGTGCTAAAGGTGGGCAGATATACGAAATTCAAAAGTGAGAACACTTTTTGGCTAAAAACTGCTTTGAGAACCAGGAGGAGATTGGAACCATTCTGCTCACTTATCCATCCGAGGTGCATCACCTGTCAGAGTGACTTTGCGGGTTCTCTGCAGCTGGAAATCCGTTTTAGGAGTCCTTCACCAAAGGTGTCCCCAAGCTTGTGAAACTGTCTTCTGTAACTGCCCTCTGCTATGTCCCACTGGAGATTTTTGGCTTCCATTTAAACAAATAAGTCGGAACTCTTCATCGCAGCTTCCTCATTGGACACCTCCTGCATCATTGCCCAGCTAAACTTTACCTCCTCAGGACATTTTTCTCAAGATTTTTTCTAAATCTAAAGCTAAACATTGGCCAAGCCCATTCAACATTTTGTATCCAAATGGCGATTCCTTGCAGACTGCCATAATTTTGGGCTTTGAACTGGTCGTGTGTTACTAGATATCCATGGTTGGCACTTTGATCTTTAGATGATAGTTTTTAATAAAAAAATGTACAGATTCATAACTCAGGTTCCACTTATTGTATTTTTGTTGTGTAGATGGCAAATAATTCAATAAACTGTACTTTACTTTTTAAAATTGGTTTGGGATTTTTCTTGCATTGTGTTTTCACTTTATTTTCGTTTATGTGTTATATAAATATTTTACACAATACCCTTAAATTAAGCCTGACTGTTTTTTGTGTCAGGCTACCCAGATTTAAGCACAGGTTAATTTAGTGACATTTTGTGGTTCACCCTGCAATGGATTGTGGCTGTTGCTTGAGCATGGCTCTCACCCCAGTAAACCAACAACCCAATTTCTAACATGTAGTAATAAATGCACATCTGCATATTTATGAGTGCACTTGCTCACCATACAATTTTTTATTAGGTTACATTTTTGTATGGAACAGGTATGCTTTAGGAACTGGAGTTTGAAAAATACATTTACTTGCAACATTCCTTCCTCAGCAGGACATTTCCCTGGTTAAAGCAAATTAAGAAATAATGAATTTTTTACTTTCAAGGTTTTTAAGTGTCAGGAAATAGCTGCGGTATAGATTTGGAAAACAAGTACATTACTAGTTGTATATATATTCTGCTTTTACAGTTGCATCTTTGTATCCACATGATGCTACAACTCTACAAACATATCTGCATATAACTTCAGAGATTCTAAATATTATTTTACATTAAAGTTATGGTCATCAGTGATTCAATATTCAGAAGGGCAGTCAGAAATTGGTGAGGTAAATGTCTTTTCTGGAAAAAAACTGATTTTGAGGTTATTGAAGTGACATTCACAATAACGCATGGGCTTACAGGCTTCCCTAGAAACACACGCCTATCAAGCTATGATACCTATTAGTGAAATAGTACAGATTTCTAGCCTCAAAATCCATTTAACCTGAGTGAACAAAGTTGAAACAATTCATAAAGGAATAACATAATGTTTGTTATGCCTATCAAAAAACAACACATACTTCAAATAGTCGATACCTAGAAAGTTGCAGTTTAAAAAGCTACCAAGTCAAATTTGTTTGCTAAAAGTGCCAGTTCTGCCTAAAAAATACAATCTTTCACAAAATGGTGCAGCATTTTGGTTGTTAATAACATATGATGTCATACTATTTAAAGATGACATGCAAAGTTAACTAAAAATCCCACATTATCTTCTGAAAGATAACATTTAAATAATGTGTCTTGCAATTTGCTAGAACCTCTAAAACAAACTCCAAATTCCAGGACCCCACAACCCAAAATTGATAGAGGACCTCCACTAATTTGAGAAATAATACTTGGAAATATTACAAACCAAACACTGGATAACTTCCAAATCATGTCTGTATGTGTATGTCAAAAGATTTTACTCGCCAATCAAAAGTCATTATGAACACAAAATGGGTTGATTCAAAAAGACGTCCTGGAACAGTGCACCAGAAACACAACAGTGGGGATTTTGAATCAAGGATTAAAGAAATTTAAAATTATCAAAGCCTGTCAAGTAAAAAAGGCTGCCTACCAGGTCCACTGGCTCACCGCCAAAAATACAAACAAGGGATTACTTGCTGAGCACTAGTCTTCAGACACAGCATTGAGGTTTTATTAAGTATCATATTAGAGAAATTTGCTCAGATGTTTGACCTAATAGGCTGAGGAAGAATTTGATCTATTGATCAAAATGTTGTAGCCATTTTCCAGAATGCACATGGCAATGTCTTCACCTCTCCCAAAAATATCATCACAGGGAGGGGTAAAGCCCATTAGGCACCAAGAATTGTTTTGATAGTGTAGGGGTAGGCACTGCCCAGAATGGGCATGGCAATGACCCCACCACCAGATGGGCAGATGGTAATTACTAACTACAATCTGCCACCCAGAGTGGGCAGAACACCCACTAGAACCAGGAACACTTTTTTTAGAAACAATTGAGTGGTGGAGACTGACCACCACCATGGGCATGGTCATTCTCCCTGCCTCAACTGTCCCCCGTGGGCTAAAGCATCTCATCCAAATCGCAAAAAGAGGACATTTGACTCTTTTGGGTTTTGTATTTGCATAACGGCCAAGAGAGCTTAGCTAACTCCCAATATCTTCCCACTTGCAATGGTGAGCTGATGCACTTTTTGGATTTCGGTTCGCTGCCACCTGAACAAATCTACCACACCCAGACACTTCTGAAAACTAAACAACTAAACACCTGAGGGAGTCCATGGTGGTTTGCTTCACATGCACCCCACATCATTTTTTCACCCACAGTGTCCTGGAAACTGCCAACTTTGCCTGAAATCATGCATTTTGCCTTTATTTCTGTGATGGAAACTTCTGCAAAGCCACAGGAATCCACAAAATTCCTACCACTCAGCATTGCTCCAACTGTACTGATAATGAATCTACCCCACTTCTTTGGGTGCCTAAAGCAGATGCAGCCTAAAAACATGATAACAAAAAGAATGCCCTTTTCAACCCGCTTTGGTTCCCTATCAATAAGTACACATTTTTGGCCCTTGGCCCACCTGCACAAGTGAGGTATCATTTTTATGAGGAGACCGAGGGGAATGCTGGGTGGTATGAAGATTGTGGCTCTTCTCAGATTCTAGAATTTTCCATCACAGACATATGAGGAACGTATGTTTTTAGACACATTTTGATGTTTGCAAAGGGATTCTTGGTAACAGACCCTGGTGAGAGATGCACAAGTCATCCCACCTTAGATCCCCCTGGGTGTTTAGTTTTCAAAAATGCACAGGTTTGACAGGTTTTGCCTAGTAAACTTTGATGTACCCATGTTGTGTTTTGGGCTGTCTCCTGTGGTGGGTGCAAGTCCTTCCCACAAAAGTGAGTTACCATTTTCATCAGAAGACTTGAGAGAATGCTGTGTGGAAGGATGTTTGTGGTTCTGTGCTGGTTCCAGAAGTTTCCATCACAGAAATGTGAGGAACATTTTTTTGCAGACCAAGTTTGAGGGATTCTGGGTAAAATAACCTGATGAGAGCCACACAAGTTACCCCATCCCAGATTACCCTGGGTGACTAGTTTTAAAAAATGAACTGGTTTGCTAAGTTTCCATAGGTACAAGCTGGTGTACGACCCAAAAACCAAAGCTACCCACTTTTCAAAAAAACTGTCAAATTTGCATGGAAAAATGTGATGCATCTATGCTGCATTTTGTGTCATTTACTGTAGCGAACACTAGGCCTACACACAAGTGAGGTAGCATTTTCATCAGAAGACATAGAAGCATGCTGGGTGGAAGGAAGTTCATGGATCTGTGCAGATTCCAGACGTTTCCATCACAGAAATGTGAGAAGAATGTGTGTTTGAGTCAAAGTTTAAGGTTTGCAGGGATCCTGAGTAAAACAACTTGATGAGAATCATATAAATCACCCCACCCTGGATTACCCTAGTAGCTAGTTTGAAAATATATACAGGATTGCTATGTTTCTCCAGGTGCCAGCTGAGGAAGACCCTAAAAACCACAGCTATCCACTTTGCAAAAACAAAGGTCAGTTTTCCGTGGGAAGATTTGATGTATCCATTTTAGCATTTCACTCCATTTTCTGTCTTGGGCACTAGGCTTACCCACACAAGTGAGGTACCCTTTTCATAAGAAGACATAGGAGTATGTGGGGTGGGAGAATGTTTGTGTGTCTGTGCAGATTCCACAACGTTCCATCACAGAAATTTGAGGAGAATGTGTTTTTCAGTCAAGGTTTGAGGTTCGTAATGTAAAACAACCTGGTGAGAGCCATACAAGTCACCCAACCCTGGATTTCCCTCAGTGTCTAGTTTTTTAACAATGTATAGGTTTGCTAGGTTTTCCTGGGTGCTTGCTGAGGTGGGGCCCAAAAACCACAGCTACCCACTTTGCAAAAAGCAAGTCAGTTTTGCCTCGAAAGATTTCATGTATCCATTTTGCATTTTGGGCTGTTTCCCATCACGGGCACTAGGCCTACCCACACAAGTGAGGTACCATTTTCATCAGAAGATGTAGGAGAATGCTGGGTAGAAGAACGTCTGTGGCTCTGTGCAGAGTCCAGAGCTTTCCTTCACAGCAATTTGAGGAGAAGAATATTTTTGTTGTCCAAATTTGAGGTTTGCAAGGGATTCTGGGAAAACAACCTGGGGAGTCAGACAAGTCACCCAGTTCTGGATTACTCTGGGTATGTAGTTTTTAAAAAAATGTACAGGTTTGCTAGGTTTCCCTAGCTGGCATTTGATGTAGGGTCCAAAAACCACAGCTACCAACTTTGCAAAAAAAACAGGTCAGTTTTGCGCAGAAAAATGTGATGTATCCATGTTGAATTTTGGGCCACTGCCTGTGGCGGGCACTAAGCTACCCACACAAGTGATGTACCATTTTTATCATGAGACTTGGGGGAACACAGAAAAGTAAAACAAGTGTTATTACTGATTGTCATTCTCTGCATTTGTGCCTTCCAAATGTAAGACAGTGTGTAAGAAAGAAGTCATTTTGAGAAATGCCTTCTAATTCACATGCTAGTATGGGTAACTACCAGGGATGTGCAAATAACCAATGCTTCTAACATCCATATCTTATTTCCATTTTGTAAATAGATAGGATTCCTCAATACAAATTTTTCATTCTTTATTATATTTTACCAAATTAATTACTGTATACCTGGTACACAAAGAAAAACCATTGCATGGTGCAGCTGATATTGGCTCTAGGTACTTAGGGTTCTTGATGAATCTACAATCCCTATATATCCTTGCAGCCAGAAAGTTTAAGCAGGCGTAACAGTATATTGCATTTGGAAGTCATCCATAGTTTAAAGAAGTTATGGATGAAAATGGCTGTTTTCTCAACTCAGTTTCAATATTTTTTATTTCAAATGTTACTTTCTTTGGAAAAAACCTTGAAGGATCGACACCAATGACACCTTGCTGAATTTAGAATTTTGTGTACTTTTTGGAAATCCACCATTGGTTTCACACCCATTTCTACCACTAACTGGAAGGAGGTTGAAAGCATAAAAAAGAGGTAAAATGGGCTATGTCTCAGTAAAATGCCAAAACTGTGTTGAAAAATGTGGTTTTTCTGATTCAAGTCTGCCTGTTCCTGAAAGTTGAGCAGAAGGTGATTTTAGCACTGCAAACCATTTGCTAATGTTATATGCAGGGGAAAACCATACGCTTTCTTCTGAAGCACTTTTTTCCCATTTTTCCCCCAAAAATCAAATTTCACTGTATTTTGTCAAAGTTCTCTGTCCCCTCCAAGGTAATCCTCAAACCATTGCGCATTTAGAATCTATTGGAAGTTGGAAAGAAGGGCACACATTTGGCATGGATAGCTTATGTGGACAAAACGTTATGGGGGCCTAAGCGCAAACTACCCAAATAGCCAAAAAAACGCTTAGCACTGGAGGGGATTTAGCAGCAAAAGGATTAAAGAGTATTGGTTTCGGTAAATTCCTTGCCAAACACACATTTGTCACTCAGTTTTAACCACCCCCGGACCAACATATGTTTGGCAGCAGGCATTACTGGGTTACTCTCATAATATAGGTTGTGACTCCAGTGTTGTATCCGAGGTACAACACGGCCACTTTGACCTTGGAATATGATACAACTAGCTAGTAGGCTTTGCAGAACTGGATGTGTTGTGATTATTGTTTTATATCAAATATGTCTCAACAGAGATTTACTTCCTGTAAATGGTGAATCTGGGGTTATATTAAATGACTTGATTTGTAAAGCTAGTGGTAATGCAAAGGCAGAAAAGACACACAGTATTCTCAATGTTCCAATCTAATAATCTGTTACATAGTGCATCAGAAGGGTAAGAGACACAGATTAAAAACACTAAACACACCCAACATTGTATTGTTTAAAAACTCTATAGATAAAAACAATTAACAGAAATCGTGAAACAAATGTACCCAGCTCTTCAATTTTTTTTGGGAAAGATGCCACCAAGAAATCCAACAGCAACTTACATGTAGATTTAAAACTAAACGCTCTTGAAGTCCAAGGTTACGTAGGTGTATTCGCCTCCTGATTTGCTGTGCCTTTGCTCTCTAAAATGTAGATATTAACCTTTGTTAATGAATTGTTAGAGTCCCTAATAACATGTTCAGTCTACACCTGAAATATAAAGGCCCACATGTCTGTATATTGTCGCCATAATGTAACATTTGCGAAAATGCTACTGAAAGCAAGTCAAAGTAAAGGGATTACATATTTTTGTTTTTCTTCTAATAATTTGGTGGCTCTCATTCCAAAGACTCTCTTAAACACCCTAAGAGGCAGCATATGAATATCAGGAAGTCCATTCCAATTTCTGAAGGAGAAACATCGTCTTACGAAAAAGATTTGTAATGAAAGCATGCACCTGCTACGTAAAACAACTGATAGAATAACTCAGTGGGCTTATAGAGTCTTTTTTGGGCACAGATATTTGTCTTATCACCAGAGTTTTATGTTGAAACTGATGGAGCTCACAGAGAACTGAACTAGATGCCCCATTATTAACTTGGGAGTGGCAACACATGATACTTGACATTAGAGCAAATGAAATACAACACCTGCATACTGGGAGGAAAGCCATTCAGAGTGATACAGATATACAATGCACAATAAAGCCAATATTTGCATGATAATGCTCTAAAAGATTTTAATTTATTATTGAAAGAGACTGAATGAGCAAACCATGTTGCCTGTTTACACTGCTGACAGTGACTGTCCCTTGCACCTGGGACCACTAGCAGTTTCTTGTTATTAACACGTGCTTTACAAAATCATTTGTACATTTTCAAAAAAATATTTTTTTCAGTTTCCTTATTTTCTATTGGCACAGTGATAACTTCTAATTGCTCATCATAACAAACCCAATGCAGAAAATGTGGAACAGGTACACAATATGTGAAATATATACTTTTTAAGTACATGATAAAACTAGAGGGCCATTAACGGGAGCTCAACATTGAGTTTTATTTGCTTTCACATAAATGGGAGTGTTGCAAAACAAAACAGCTTAAACTGTTTAATACTTCTGACACACTATTTTTTCTTTCTCATAATCCTGCTTTCGATTACAAGGCTAAAATATAAATTGGCTGGCTAGGGCTACAGTACAATAAATGGTTTATTGACACACAACCAACATAGGGGGTCATTCTGAGATTGGCGGGCGGCGGGAGCCGCCCGCCAAGCAGGAACCGCCAGAATACCGCTGCGCGGTCAAAAGACCGCCGCGGTTATTCTGAGTTTCCCGCTGGGCTGGCGGGCGACCGCCAGAAGGCCGCCCGCCAGCCCAGCGGGAAACCCCCTTCCATGAGGATGCCGGCTACGAATGGAGCCGGCGGAGTGGAAGGGGTGCGACGGGTGCAGTTAGACCCGTCGCGATTTTCAGTGTCTGCTTGGCAGACACTGAAAATCTTGGTGGGGCCCTGTTAGGGGGCCCCTGCAGTGCCCATGTCAGTGGCATGGGTACTGCAGGGGCCCCCAGGGGCCCCGCGACACCCGTTACCGCCAGCCAGGTTCTGGCGGTCGAAACCGCTAGAGCCAGGCTGGCGGTAAGGGGGTCGGAATCCCCATGGCGGCGCTGCTTGCAGCGCCGCTATGGAGGATTCCCTTGGGCAGCGGGAAACCGGCAGGACACCGTATCCGTATACCGCCGCAGTCAGAATGCCCATGGGAGCACCGCCAGGATCAGAATGACCCCCATAATCTCAAAAGAGGAACCTTATTCACAAAGGTAAATTTACACTTTTGTGCATGTTATTGTTGTTTTGGTATTCACAAGCTATGAGTTTTGTTGTACAAATTTTATGACTGTGGAGACAAAATACTTGTAGACCTGTCCTATCTTTGTGTGTGCAGAATTCTCTGACCCCACTGCTGAGACCTAAAATTATGATTAGTAAAACAGGAAACCAGGAACAGGAAAACAGAGACATGTTAGTAGCCACACTGGAATAGTCATATTTTATGAAATCACACAACAGGTGCAATTGAGTATTATCAAGATCCATAGAAATGTCCGACAAGACAAAATCTTTACTTGAGTCAGAGAATCTAGAACAACTAGAGGTTAGACGTTTTTCAATTCTAAAGTATATGGGTTTCACAGAAAACAAGCATTACTTCAACTTATAACTTTGTTTCGATTTGCAAAACAGAAAGGACATAGTTATTGCTTTTGAGTTTAAAAACATATCTACCTGGAGGTTGCGTTATTATTTCCAATAGCCCTGTTCAATCGTTCTGATTGCCTTTTGTATGTGACATTTGAAACATATTATTTATATAAAAAGAATGCTTTTTTCTTCAGTTTAGCATCAATCATTGGCTTCTGCACAGTATCACTTCCCTCTTGAGACTGACAGTTCATGTGCTCAGTACATTCCCAATGGTTTTCTTCTATATTTGGTTCTCAAATTTGAAGGGAAAAAGTGTCCTCTGAATTTCAAATTCTTTAAGAACCATCAGTGGACCATTCCAGGTTACCAAGCAGGTTCTTCAAAATGCTTAGCTACCATATAGAAGTGTTTTTTTCAGGTTTGGGTTGCTGCTTCCTGGGCTTCTGACCAAGCCCATCAATAAATCTTTGCATGTCTGCTCTAACACTTCTCTTTGCTTCCTTGTTGTTTTTGGTGCATTCACCTTGAGCTTTCGCTTTTTCTGCTCTTGTTCAGCTGGTGTTGACTACAACTTGCTTTCCCTTTCTCTCTTGGATTTTGCGGAGAGTCTTGGTGAAGAGTCTTTTTTTAGGCTGGTGTTTCTTGGGACCCAGTATTGCGTAGCAGGTTGAGGTCACTGTGTCTTTGATCTCCTCCCACTGACTATTCACTACATTTCTGTGTATCTATGAGGAGGGTATTTTTATGTTACTAGCGTTGGTTTGTTGGTTCTATCCATGTTTTTTTCAACTTTAGATGTAGCTGGGCCATGACAAGTTGATGAACTGTTGTTTGTTTTTCTCATCACTCTCACATCCTGCAGGGACCTCTGGAACCCCTTGGCAATGACGACATGGTCAATCTGATTCTCTATTAAACTCTATGACATAGCAAGGAAACTCTCCGGCAGATACAGCAGCCAGAAACACGTGTTAAAGACAAAACTCTGAAGACATTCATGGGTAGCTTAGGCCAAAAATTAAGATGGGTGGAGCACATTGAAGAAGTGCTTGATCAGCCTGTGCTACAGTCTCTACCACACATACATCCAACTGACAAGGACATGCCAATCAACTGAGGCAGATCAACGAAGAAGGAAATACAATAGGCTATCAACCATCTGAGAAATGGGAAGGTGGTTGGACCTGACAACATTCCTATAGACACACTGAAGACATTGAAACATCAGTAGACATGCTCTGCCCCATGTTTGGAAGGATCCAGGAACAGGAAAAGGTTCCATAAGACTGGAATGAGGGATATCGCATCAAGATCCCCAAGAAAGGAGAACCAAGTAACTGTGCAAAATACAGAGGGATACCTATTCTATCAACTCCAAGTAAAGTGTTCATCAGAGTCATCCTGAACAGAATGAAGGAACAAGTTGATGCTCAATTTTGAGACCAGCAAACTGACTTTTTTAATGACAGATCCTGCACAGACCAGAAAGCGACACTGCATATCATTATTGAGCAATCAATGGATATCCTTCCTCTACGTCAATTTCACTGACTATGAGAACGAAGTCAACGTGGATGGAGAGACACTTTGCATACTCCTCCGCCACTACAGTGTGCCAGATAAACTGATAAGAATCATCTGGAACTCTTACAAGGGAATTACCTGTGTTAGAACCCCATTCAGGGGCCAAATTAAGTGGGCATCTCAGTGGTCCCAACCGAGGTGGCCCAGCCCCTTTACTCCCAATGTCCCAGGGTTCACCCTACTATGGATCCTGCTCAACTGCGTCAAACACACCTTTCTGCACCTGCTTCTCAACTGGGTAGTGTAGCTCAAGTAGTCAAGGCTCCTTCAGGACAGGTTCAGGTAGAGATCAGTGCAGACAGCTCATAACTCAATGTGTGAGCAGCTCAACAATAAATTGATGTCCAGTCAAGTAGTTGTTTTTGTATAAAAATATGTATTTTCGATCTAACACTACAAATGCAAAATGTAAATGACATTCAAAAAGTGATGACACATTCCCATTCAGGTTGGGGCTTTAGTAGTTGTTAGGCCACTCCCTGTCCTCCCACCTCTAGTGAAACAGGTTCAATGTTATCCCCCATTCACTGATGGGCACATTCAGAGAATGTAAACTAATAAGCTGAACTCAAGAGTTCTTCTCTAGGACTCTGTTAGTAAGTTCAGTCATTAGAGTCTAGGGGTTGGCAGCACCAATGGTGGAATGTCTCTCAGGGTCTCTAAGGCCCAATTCTAAGCTTACTTGCTCTGTGGTAGAGAAGCCTGCAGCAGTGCAGCACTATCCTGTTCTGGGTCAGCTGAGTCAGGACGCATGCGATCACACACTGCAGCCCCTGTCAGACAACAGCTCTCTTTTTGAGCCATGCTATTTGGAGATCAGCGAGGTGCTTTGGCTCCAGGGGTCATGTTGTAAGTCACTTCTTCTTTGGCAGATATGCTGTGGTGGTCTCCTTGCTCTGATGGGGCTCAGTTGGGGCAATCCACACAATGTGGTTGGATCCCACTTTGCTCACAGCAGTTTCTTGGTTTCTGGCGATGGCCCGGACCTGTTGGCCTCAGTGTCTCTGGTGGCCCCTCCTGGCATATAGGATTACCACTTGGGTCACACTGCCCTGATGTTGGTGTCCAAGGCAGTTCCAGCTAGCACACAAGGTCACCAAGGCAATCAGGCACATGGATTATGGCCTGATCAGTGTGGAGATGGGTGTCTCCTGCTACACTCCTTGAGGCACTCTTCAGTGACCATGCAGAGTTGCCAATTCACTCTGGCACACCTGACAATGGACCAATCGGTGTGGGGATGGATTCCTCACACCTCGCAAAGCGAGTCATCATATCAGGACTCTCTTCTTGACCTTACTTTCTCCAACACTTTCCTCTTCCTCACTGGCACACCAATATTGTTGAGCAGGTAGGCACTGGTGTCCCGGCTCCATGGCTTTGATGTTGACTTCCCTGAATGAAGTCACCTCACCCAGAAGGAAGACTAGCAGGCTGGGCCCCTGTCCTGGTCACAGGAAAAAGTCTTAGAGCTTTCCCTTCTGACAAAGCCCAGGTGACTGCTCAGCAGTTGTCAAAGTTGTATAGTCTCAGACTCCCCTGTAATGTCCTTTTCCAGACACAAAATCTGATTTAGTGTCTGGATCTTTGCAGTTTTATGTTGGGGTTCTGCTTCTTTGAAATGGACATCTCTTCCCTTTCTTTTCCTTCTGAAGGATGTCCATTACAACAGGCAGGACTCAGAAACTGATTAACCCACAACAACATTCATGGAAGCAAGCAGAGATCATACTTGGGTGTAAACCACAGTGATGTGTGCATCAAACGGTTACTCCTGGGCCCTCAGCCCTACTCTGTATGATTCCCTTATAAGCCCCATCCCCCCTTTCCTGAGATGTGTCCAGGCACCTTCTTTATTTTCTGTCACTGAACCTAAGAGCCTTTTTTGAAATGCACAAGGAGAGCCTGACTCTCCACTCATCCTGTGTTTGTCCCACTCAACTTACAGGAATTGGCAATACACAAATCTGTCTTGGGAGATTCCTCTACTCCCCATGTTTTCACCAGGCAGGCTTGGGCTTCCCAAAATTAAACACAAGGTTCTCCATGTTATGTACTAGTGCATTTGGGATCCACACAACAATACAGTTGGGCACTCAGGGCAGAGGGAACTAGTCTATCACCATGGGGATGACTTTTCTGTCATAACAACCTGCAAGATAGTCCATGGAAGACAACTCATACAAAGCCAATGAACCAAAGAAAAATGGGCCACCCCCATACCTCCACATAATATGCTATCTTCAATAAATATTAACTTGAGGCCATACACACTAATCAATACATTTCTTTATTGTTCACCCCATATATCTCTCTTTCAACTCATAGAAGCCTTCAAAATGAGGACTGGAGTCTGCCAGGATTGTTTGCTGTCACCGTTTCTCTTCCTGCTGACTGTAGACTGGATCATGAAGACATCCACAGCAAGGAGAAAGAAATGAGTGTCCAGTAGATACTTTGACTGCAGCACAACGACCTGTACTTTGCAGATGACTTATTCCTACAGTTCCATACCCTTCTGCAGATGCAAGACAAGGCTGACTTTGTGGCAGCCACATCAGCATAACTTGCCCTCAACAGCCACATGGCAAAAACAAAGATTCTGAAGACTAACATGGCTAGCACAACTAGATTCATTATTGTCTTGCAGGTAATGCACTAGAAGAGGTTTAGGCCTTCAACTACTTGGGCAGTGTCATAGACAAGCAGGGTGGCACAGATGTCAGCGTCAAGGCAAGAATCGGCAAAGCAAGGGCTGTTATCATTCAGCTAAAGAAAACCTGGAGCGTCAAAGACCTAACACTGCAAACTAAGATCAAGCTTTTTAACACCAATGTAAAATCAGTCCTTCTGTATGGAGCAGAAATTTGGAGGACAACGATGACCACCACCAACAAAGTATAGTCCTTCAGTAACACTTGTCTGAGGAACATCCTTCAAATCCACTGACCAAATACTGTCAGCAATAATGACCTATGGCAGCAGCCCTTCCAACTCCATGCTCATCAAGAAATCATGAAAAGATGTTGGGGCTGGATAAGTCACACCCTATGGAAGCCTATATCAATGACCACCAGACAAGTCTTGATCTGAAACCACCAAGGGAAACCGAAAAGAGGAAGACCAAGAAACACCGGGCATAAAGGTCTCAAGGCTGACTATAAAGTGATGGGTTACATCTGGGGTCAGGCTGAAAGAAAAACCTAGGACAGAGATGGCCTGAGAGTCCTAGTTGATGGCCTATAACCCAGAAGTTGTAGTAAGCATAAGCAAGTAACTTGCATATAGAAGTTGAAATGCATCAAGAGAGGTGGACAAAAGAGAAGAATCAGCAAAACCTTTCAATCAACCATCTAAAATAATTTTATTTCCACTAAAATTATAAAGAAGGGGCCACATTACTCTTAGTAGAATATAGCCAGTTGCAAAATAGGATAATGATTGAAAATTGTAAAACCTAAGGCCCTCATTTTGACATTGGCGATAAATCCCACTTCCTGCCACGCTGACTGCCGCCAACATACCGCATCAGCGGCAGATATCCGTTAACCATATTATGACACACATACACCAATCCGTCACTATTGAGCCAAAGACACAACTCTGCCACACCAAGGTTCAGTGATAAACTGGCAGTATCCAAACCCACACCTTTACGCCAACAGAACAACACCCATCACATTATGACCCACAAATCACCATGGCGGACATTCAACCGTGGTAAACCTTTGGCAGTACATACCTCTGCGCTCAAAAACATACACTAAAACAAAACAACACCACATTGGACTATTCAAACTACACACACCTGACACACATACACATACTACACCCAGACACCCACACCACTATAAAACCCACAACCCTTTACGATTATAAACAATTGCCACGAGATAGACACCACAACAACAGACAAGACCAGCGCAACACACCACCATCACCTATATACCACCCACCCACCTTACAACACACACCCCAACACATCACCATACACACCCTCACCCACACTACTCACACAACACCTATGGCACCACAAAGACACCCCCGATTCTCTGAGGAGGAGCTAAGGGTCATGGTGGAGGAAATCATCAGGGTAGAGCCACAGCTATTTGGAGCACAGGTGCAGCAGATATCCATTGCTAGGAAGATGGAGCTATGGCAGAGGATCGTGGACAGGGTCAACGCCGTGGGACAGCACTCCAGAACAAGGGATGATATCACCAAGAGGTGTAACGACCTACGGGGGGAAGGTACGTTCCATCGCAGCAAGACACCAACTTGCTGTACAGAGGACTGGCAGTGGACCCCCACAACTAACAACATGGGAGGAGCATGTCTTGGCAATCATTCATCCTGAGTGCCTGGCAGGAGTAGGAGGAGGACTGAACTCTGGTAAGTCAACTCTCTATTAATATCACCCCCCACCTGCATGCCATCACATACCCCAAACCCTCATCCTCACTCCCATCTCTCCAACACCTCCCACACACCCCACCATCACATCTCACTTACCTCAATGCCAAGGCCTGCATGCCATACCAATGCACGAACATCACTCACAGACTTGCATGGACACCTATCTCTAAAGCATGCACATTAGAGAGAATCAGCTAGCCCACCATATACTAACTCACACAAGTGAAAGCCGCCAGGACAAACACAACCAAAGAGGGCAACCCAGCCATGCACAATATGTCACACATAGAAACAACAACTCTACATTTACATCCCCACAGGTATCCCAGCCAATGTCAGTGGAGAAGAGGTGCCTGCATTATCCAGTCCCCCCACAGAAGAGGCCCACAGTGATGACAGCAACTCTAGACGCCTGGATCTGGATGACCAACCTGGCCTATCAGGGACCTCTGGATAGTCGGTTACCCTGCCACAGTCACATACCACCACAGAGCCTCCCCCTCAGGAAACACCACCCCAGCACCCACCCAGGGTACCCATGCCTCTGTCCCCAGGACACGTCAATCAGCAGTGTGTCCACCACAATAGGGACCCCAGGGCACACCTCGCACCCAAGATAATCAGGGACCTGGGGTCAGTGGCAGTGAGCACACGGTTCAGGGGACATAGGAATAGGACAACAGGGACACTGTGAGGACTGCTGTGCGCCAGGGGGGAGACAGGCTCAGGGAACTGACTCTCCAGGAAGCACTCACCAAGATCCTGGGAGCATACCAACATTCCCAGGATACGCTGGGACAGATCCTGGCCAACATGCAGGAGAACAGGTGGCTGCAGGAGGGACAATACCAGGGGATCAGGGAGGACTTGCAGGCCATTAACACCACCCTGGTCTCCATTGCAGGGGTGCTGGCAGACATGGCCAACATTATGAGGGAGACAGCCTCACAACAGCGGGCCCCTGTCACTAGCCAGACTTCTGAACTGCCTTCCACCTCTGCTGCCACTATTGGACTGGAGGCCCCGCCACAGGACCAACAGGCCACCAGCACCCCTCCTCATGCAGAAGGAGAACCACCACACAAACATTCCCTGCGATCCAGGCAGAAGCCAGAGACTATTGCCAAGACCCTGCCAGGAAATTAGACTCTCCTGATTGTCACCCTTGTGTCCTACATTGTCACCCTGTCCACCTTGAACTGCCATTGCTCCTCTTCCTATGTCCCCTTGGACAATGCACCTATGCTAAAAATAGACTGGAACAATAACCTGGACTTTCCTCCATCATCACCCCATCCCATTGCACTTACCCCTGATCTTCTTAGCACTTACATACAAATACAAGTATGGAGTACGTGAAATGATTTAAGTGTGTATTGTTTAACAAGGTTCAAACATTGCAAATCAACTGTACAGTAATGTTCACATAGGATAGACCTGTACTTGGCTCCAGTAAACACACCAGAAGTGATAGTGGGGCACCTAGACAATGTGAAACCCAAAAATTACAATGAAATGTAAAGTTACACAGTCTTACCTGTGTGTCATTGGAAGTATTGATGGATCACTGCAGTTCTGTTGTTCTCTTCTTCGTCCTCTGCCTCCTTATCTTCACTGTCCACAGGGTCCACCACTGCCACACAGCCATCTGCAGCCTTCTCCTCCTGCAGCAAAGGCACATGACGGCTCAAGGCAAGGTTATGAAACATGCACCATGCCACGATTATCTGGCAGACCTTATTGGGTGAGCAGCATAGGGATCCACCTGTTAGATGGAGATACCTAAACCTGGCCCGTCAGGAGGACAAAGGTATGTTCAAATATCCTTCTTGTTTACCCATCTGCCTCATTGTAACATTCCTATGCCCTTGTCCCGGGATTCCTCACAGGGGTCAGTAGCCATGATAGGTTGGGGTAACCTGAGTCACCTGCAAATAATGAGGGACAACATTTAGCCGCACACTGTGCCATATGGCCCACACCATACCCATACCCATACACCAATATCCACTAGGTGGGAACCAGGACTCAACTATTAGCCACACCCGCTGCCTCTGTAGTTGGCACATCACATTTGGAATGCTGCTATTCCTCAGGATAAAGGCATCATGCACCGACCCAGAATACTTAGCATTGACGTGGGAGATGTACTGATCCGCCAGGCACACCATGTGGACATTCATTGAGTGAAAACTCTTTTGATTTCTGAACACGTGCTCATTTGGCCGGGGGGGGGGGGAACAAATGCAATATATGTGCCATCTATTGCCCCAATGATGTTGGGGATATGTTCCATTGCATTTCACTGTTGCCAAATCTTCCACCAGGGGGAAAACAATTTAGCTGCACACATGTTTAATCAGGGCAACATTCTTGTCAGCACTATTGAGAACATTGACATTCCTGCTGCCAAGCCCACTGTAGGTTGGAAAGAACCAGTTGCCAGGAAATGGAGCAAAGATAAAACCTGCACAAGAGGGGGATCCCAGTGGGATGGAGGATAGCTGAGATCAGGTCAGGCTCCAGTTGGGCACACAGCTCCATGATTTTGGCCCTGTCAAGTCTGTAGGTGAGGATAATGTGCCGGTCCTCCATTGTTGCCAAGTCTACCAGGGGTCTGTACATGGGGGTATGTCTCCATCTCCTATTCATCCACAGCGGTATCAATCTATGGGGCAAAAGAGTGAGGAGCTGATCACAAACTGAACATCGTAGCCACAACAGTACAATGCATGATGTTAATTTGTAATTTATAAGTGGTATTTGTCCTGTATGTCCTATTTTGAACTGTGACACAGTTATTATCCAGGGCCTGCCCCCCCAATGAAATGGCATCTGCCTGTCTTGTGTGGAGGGACAGGTGGAAGTGAGGTAATTCCGCTGACGTTGTGCACGGTTGCAAGAGGCGGTTGGGAACTGCCGTGCAACGCCCCATTGGTTATTATTGCGCCCTATGGGGGTACAGTGGCCAATGGGGATGTACACCGGCGGTGACAGTATGCACCGCCACGGACGTGACTGCCATTTTCTATTTGTTCACTCACTTGCTACCTGACCTTCAACAGGAGAGGAACTACACTGCATGTGTCTGGAACCAACCATGGCCTGTGTGACTGGGGAAAGGGCCCCTGCCTTCACCTCGGCGGAGTTGGAGAGACTAGTGGATGGGGTCCTACCCCTGTACGGACTGCTGTATGGTCCTCCAGACCAACAGGTGAGTACACTGTGAGCACAATGCATGGGGCATGAATGCATGGAGTGGTGTGTGTAAAGGCCTCATGTTCGGGGGTTGGTGGATGTCGCCTGGGCGTCGTGCAGCTTCTGTGCTGGGCCATGTCTATGCAAATGGGGATGGGAAGGGGTCTGGTGGGCCATGAGTGCAACAGGCAGGACGGTCTGAAGAATACCTTTCCCTGTGTGTATTACCTCTACAGGTCAGCACCCATCAAAAGAAGGGTATATGGCGTGCCATCGCCAGGGACGTGCGGACCCCGGGGGTCTATGGCAGGCGGTGCACCCACTGTCGGAAACGGTGGGAGGACCTGAGATGCTGGGCACGGAAGATGGCTGAGGCCCAGCTGGGGATGGCCTCCCAAAGAGGAAGGGGTGCCCGTCTAACCCTGACCCCCCTGATGGCCCACATACTTGCGGTGGCCTATCCAGAGCTGGATGGGCGCTTGAGGGCATCACAGCAGCCACAAGGGCGTGAGTACAGTGCCCATCATTGCAACTTACACCTGGTGGGGTGGTATCTGGGTGGTGGATGTGTGTCTGTGGGTACCCCTAGTCCAGGCCTGACATTGCAGAGTAGGTCCCATGTTGGGCAGGGTTCTGATGTGATATTCCTCCTACCTAGCTTGTATGCATCCACTACTGGGCAGGGGTGTGTGGGTCCCAAGTATGCTGCAGTTGGTGGTATGTGTCCCTCCCCATGCCCTGGTGACTGGCATTGTTACTGGTAGTGTATTACATAGTGCGTAGGGCTGTTCCCTGTGTGCAAGTGTGCTGTGTACGCCAACTGTGGTGTTTGTGCAGCCATTGGCCCAGTGTATCCTTCCCCCCCATTTTTGTTGTGTCATCCTGTCCTTATGTGCATTAGCATCATCTGGCGAAGGAGCAGAGGCACCGGTGACGGAGGGAGCTGCATCACATAGGACCCAGGAGGCAGAGTCCACCGACGGTGAGGGCACCAGTGAGACAGAGGGCAAGGGGAGCACCACAGCGGAGACTGGAGGGGACAGTTCGAACACAGATACCTCCTCCGATGGAAGCTCCCTGGTGGTGGGGGACACCTCTGTGCCTACACAAGCTACAGGTACAGCCACCAACCCCTGTACCAGCACCACCCTCCCAGCAGCCCTGCATCGCGTTGCCCGTGCCCGCTCACCCAGGAGGGTGGGCATCTCCTTTGCCCCAGGCACCTCAGGCCCTGCCCAGTTAGCCATGCTGCCCTGAGTGAGGAGGCTATTGACCTCCTGAGATCCATCTCTGTTGGGCAGTCAACCATTGTTAATGCCATACAGGGTCTGGCATCCCAAATGCAACAGACACATGCATTTCTGGAGGGCATTCACACTGGCTTGGCGGCCCAACAGAGATCAATCCAGGGTCTGGCTTCCTCTCTGATGGCAGCAATTGTCCCTGTTTCCACCCTCCACCCTCCAGCTTCCTCTTCCCAGTCCCATTCCTCCCAACCTCAAAATATCCCAAGCACACAGGCAGACCAGCATGCACACAAGTCAACAAACAAGAGTGGCACAGATCAAACACATGCACCACACATCATCCCACAGGCACTCACACAAACACCATCCGGATGCAGACATACCAACATCCACTGCCTCCACTGTGTCCCGATCTTCCGCCTCCTCCTCCACCTCCCTCCCATTTCCGTCTACACTCACACCTTCATGCACTACATCCTCCTCCACTACCAGCATCACCACCACAACTAGCAGAACACACACCTCACTGGCAGGCACCACCCCAACAGCCATGCACACGTCCCCTGTTTCCTCTCCGACTGTGTCTGTTCCCCCCTCCCAAAGTACACAAATGCAAGCAGTCAGACACCCAACTGCTATCCTCCTCACAGCAGCATCCAGCCCATGCACCTGCACCCAAACACAGCAGACAGACACTGCCCATAACCACTCCCTCTTCCTCTACTTCCAAACCTTCTTCCTCTTCCCACCCCAGTGTCCCTAAGAAGCTTTTCCTCTCCACCATTGACCTATTGCCTACCCTTCCCCCCCATCCTTCACGTCTGGCCAGGGTGCCTAAAACCCAGGCAAGCACCTCAGCCATCACTCCACTGGCCTAGTAGTGTCCACAGCAACTCGTGGTGGTAAAGGATCCACGGCACCAGGAAGCCTCAGGGAAAGGGTGCCTGCCCCAATGCTGGCCGGAAGGTCAAGGAGCCCTCCCCAGCTGCTGCCCTGAAGGGCAAGGAGCCCTCCCCAGCTGCTGCCAGGAAGGGCAAGGGGCCTGCACCAGCAGACAGGAAGGACAAGTGGCCTGCACCAGCAGGCAAGAAGTACAAGGGGCCTGGTACTGGGACTCAGTCAGAGCCCCCACCACCAATAATGGTTGTGCAGCCGTCCGAGGCAGCAGGGGATGGGCTGGAGCTTCCACCCACAACCACCACAAGCAGTACCACCACCAGCAGTGGGCAGTCCTCCGAGGCTGCAGAGGATGGACTGGAGCCTACCCCCACCACTACCAGCATCAGCAGCACTAGAAGTGGGCAGCCGTCTGAGGCTGCAGGGGATGGGCAGGAACTTCCCCCCACAACCACCAGCAGCAGCACCACTACTGCCACCACTGAGCAGACGTCACCGCTGGCGGACATTCTGTAGACCTGCCTCAATGGGCTGTTGTGCGGCCTGCCCCCTGCAAGTCCTGTGGGTATGACACCCAGCTGAGAGACTGTGAACTTGCACTCCCTAAGATCTCCATCATGGGGCACAATTCCTCCTCCTGAACCAGTGGGAAAGACTTCCACTCATACCATCCTCCCCAGGATGAAGAGCACGCACAGGGCACGGTGCCCCCTCCAGAACCAGGGGGCAAGTCACCCACTTGAGAGACTGTGACCTTGCACCACCCAGGACAGAGCAATGGGCATGTTGCCCCCTCCAGGAGCAGTGGTGTTGTTCCATCTGCCGGCTGATGTGACCCACCATTCCCCATACCCCTGATGTGCCTACCTATTTTCCAACGGATGCCCCTGCAGTGTTCTTTCCTTATTGTTGCAGGAGACAAGTGGGGCCTTGGACTTTGTCATGTGGTCCTGTGGCCCACACACATTAAGGACTGGGCATTGTCTCTTGAATTGTACAAATGTATGTACTTTTACGTTAGATGTTCCTAATTTTACTGTGTTTATATCACTCATTTTCATCTATCTATGTTGTCCTTGCATTATTCCTGAGCAGTACATGGTAAATATGTTTTATTACTGCATCTGATTGTGTGTATGGTGTTGAGGGTGGCGGTGTGTGTGTTACGTGTGTGTGTCACTCTCTTTTTCCTCCCCCCTCTCCTGTGTGCTAGACGGCAGCAGGACATAAAATATCATCGGAAATATTTTCAGCTCGGTTCCATGACGGAGTGGTCCTTTCCTGTGTCTCCAAAGGTGAGTCCTTTCCCTTCTGAACTCAGTGTCCGCCAGACTTTTGATGTCATTAGTACCGCCCCAGAAAAAGTGGTGGATTGGGTTGTCATTATACGGTGGGCAGAACATTGTCTTCCTCCTGGCTGTAGGTGGCTACCGCCGTGGTGCCTCCTGTTTCTGCCCTAACGGTCGATTTTGTAAAGTGGCTGTCTATCTGAGCTCTTTCCGCCATGGTCATAATTTGGTGTTATTTACCACCAGCCTGTTGGCGGTATTACCACCACTTTATCACCGACCTCCAGGGTTGTAATCAGGGCCTAAATGCCTTATGGAAAAGAGCCTGTTGTTGTATTGATGTTTTTAAACATTTAATAGCAAATGGTGGATATTTTACAGAGATTGTCATATGTTGGAAAACCATTTAAATATGCTGCTCTACTTTACATTAGAAATGAAGTAGGATACATTCATTATCTCTTAGAAATCTCACTAAATCACAGTTGAAACACATTAAGAAAAATGCATTCAACACCATTAGAAGTGGGTGCTGTTATAATCTTTTGCTAAATAACTTCTCATGATTATTCTTGTGCTAACAACTCCTACCACTTGTGTCGAAGCATGTCCAAACAGATCAATTGGCCTAAACAAGCATCACAATGACTATTTCAAACATTGCATGTGTTTTTCTATAGGTATTTTAACAAATGTTACAACAAATGCAGAATGTTGTGCCTTTATGTAAGGGTTAACTGAACATATGGGTGGTCATTACAACCCTGGCGGACGGTGTTAAAGCGGCGGTATGACCACCAACAGGCTGGATGGTAAAAAAATTGGAATTACGACCGTGGTGGAAACCGCCAACAAAGACAGCCACTTTAACACTCCGACCGCCACGGCGGTACAAACAAACAGCGCGGTGGTCACCGCCAACAGACAGGCGGAAGACAAAGTACCGGCCACTGTATCACAACCTACCAATCTGCCACCTTTTCCGGGGCAGATTCACCGTGGACAAAAAAACAGCGGAAACAGGACTTCGAAGGGAAAACGCTCACCTCTACACACCCCACGAGGAATTCGGACGCCATGGAACCAGAGCTGCAGATCCTGCCAGCCCTTCTCTTCTTCATCCTCTACCAAGAGCACGAACGCCGGCGGCGAAGACAACGGTGAGTACTGCACCTACGACACAGGGGAGGGGGGAGGGAAAAAACAGGGACACACACGCACCACGCAACACCCCCACCCTCACCCACTACAACACACACACCAATACAGCATGATACATTACAGTTACATCCCCCCAACCCCCACCCCGGAAGAATGCAAAGACAAAAGAAAATGAGTGTAACCATTGTAATACATTGAAATCAAGTACGCAAAAATATAGATATACACTATAAACAACATATACACCAAGCTTAGTACTCCAGGTAGTGCTCCAATGAAGTCTGTGGAACACTGGGCCCACACGGTATGGGCGAGGCCCACACAAGATCCCCGACCATGAAGGAGAGAACACTGCAGGGGCATCAGAGAGCAGGAAAACAGGCACCTCAGGGGAAGGAAAGGGGGGGCACCTCAGCCGGTTGAGTGCACAATGCCAAATCCACGAGAGGGCCACATGCCCAGTGTTTCATCCTGGGGAGTGCAAAGCCACAGTCTCTCAAGTCTCTACAGAGGGTGGGTTGCCCACTGTTCCATCCTGGGGAGTGCAAAGCCACAGTCTCTCAAGTCTCTACAGTGGGTGGGTTGCCCACTGTTTCACCCTGGGGAGTGCAAAGCCACAGTCTCTCAAGTGGATGACAGTCTCCACTGGTTCTGGAGGGGGCATTGTGCCCAGAGTGCTTCATCCTGCTAAGGACAGAGGTAGTGGATGTGAATCTCCACTGGTTCTGGAGGGGGCATTGTGCCCAGAGTGCTTCATCCTGCTCGTGACAGACTCAGTTGCGTCAGTGCCCTTGACGCTCATGGGCCAGCAGTGCTTGAGGCAGCGGTGCCCTGTTCAACGGTGCTTGGCGGTGCTTTCGGCGGCAGTGCCCTGTTCAGCGGTGCTTGTGGCGGCGGTGCCCTGTTCAGCGGTGCTAGTGGCGGCAGTGCCCTGTTCAGCGGTGCTTGTGGCGGCAGGCTCCTTTGCAGTGACTCAGCTGCTGGTGGTCCTCTCTAGCCCAGCGGGGCTTGTGCTGGCGGTCCTCTCTAGCCCAGCGGGCTTGTGCTGGCGGTCCTCTCTAGCTCAGCGGGGCTTGTGCTGGCGGTCCTCTCTAGCCCAGCAGGGCTTGTGCTGGCGGTCCTCTCTAGCTCAGCGGGCTTGTGCTGGCGGTCCTCTCTAGCCCAGCAGGGCTTGTGCTAGCGGTCCTCTCTAGCCCAGCGGGGCTTGTGCTAGCGGTCCTCTCTAGCCCAGCGGGGCTTGTGCTGGCACTGGCCTCCTGGGCAGCGGGGATGATGGCGGTGGCCTCCTGGGCTGCGGGGATGATGGCGGTGGCCTCTTGGGCAGCAGGGCAGGAGCTGGCAGTGGCCTCCTGGGCAGCGGGGATGATGGAGGTCTTCTCCGCCATGCTGCTCTTCCCAGACTTGCCGGGTTCCTTGTGACCCTTCCCCACCTTGGAAGGTGTTGCAGATGACTCCACACTCCCAGTGGGACCCCTGGGAGTGGCTTTGGTGGCTGGAGTCTTCCCCCTCTCCTGCCGGGCACTGGTCAACTTTTGATGCTTGACAGGTGTCCGTGCTGTGGCTCCGTGCCACACTGGCTGCCCTGGTGGCCGGTGCACTCCAGATTCCAGTGACTATAGGCACCACTGGTCCCGGAGATGTTGTGGCTGAGGTGCTAGGTTGGGACCTGGAGAGTCGGGCCCTAGGAGATGGATGGGGTGGGGGAGGTGTGGGAAAGAGGTCAAGGTTGGACAGGAAAAGTTTTTGGGAGACACTGGTATGGGTAGCTGGAGGGGGTTTGGGAGTGGAGGAAGAGGTTGTGGTTGTAGGAGGTGTTCGTTTGGTGACTTTGAGTGAAGGTGCATGCGCTGGAGGCAGTTGTGAGGTGGATGGCTGTTGGGTGGGTGTGTGCCTGCGTTTGTGTATATTGGGAGGTGGCGTCACAGACACACTGGGAGAGGACACAGGGGACGTGTGAATGGTAGTGGGGGTGGTGACTGCACGTGAGCGGGGTGTGGTGGTGGTGGTTCTGCTGGTGATGGATGTAGTGGCTGTAGATGTAGTGCATGCAGGTGTGAGTGTAGATGAGACTGGGAGGGAGGAGGGATGCGAGGAGGAGGGGGACACAGTGGAGGCAGTGGATTTTGGTGTGTCTGCATGTGTGTGATGCTTGCGTGAGTGCCTGTGGGATGTGTGGTGCTTATGTTTGCCAGAGCTTCCCTTGTGTTTTGACTTGTGTGCATGCTGGTCTGATGTTGTGCTTGGGATAGGCTGGGGTACAGGGGATTGGGTCTTGGTGGAGGAAGTTGGAGGGGGGTGGCTAGAGACGGGGACAATGGCTGCCGTCAGTGCTGAGGCCAGAGTCTGAATAGCTCGCTGAAGGGCCGCCTGACGAGAATGAATGCCCTCCAGGAATGCATTTGTTTGTTGCAACTGCCTTCCTACACCCTGGATGGCATTCAAAATGGTAGCCTGCCCAACAGTGAGGGACCTGAAGAGGTCAATGGCCTCCTTACTGACGGCAGCAGGGGTGACAGGGGCAGGGCCTGAGGTGCCTGGGGCGAAGGTGATGCCCACCCTCCTGGGTGAGCGGGCACGGGGCAAAGGCTGAGGGGCTGCTGGGAGGGTGGTGCTGGTAGGGGGGGTGGCGGCTGTACCTGTAGATGCAGGGGGCACAGATGTTGCTGCCACCGCAAGGGAGCTCCCATCAGAGGACGAGTCCGTGTCACTGGTGTCAGCTCCTGTCCCCGCCGTGGAGCTCCCCTCGCCCTCCGTCCCACTGGTGAACTCTGAGTCCGTAGTGTCGCCCTCCAGGGCCATGTGGGATGCAGCTCCCTCCTGCTCCGGTGCCACTGCTCCTTCGCCTGATGATGCTAATGCACACAAGAACAGGGAGACCACAAAAAGGGGGGGGTACGACAGAAGAAAGAAATGTTGAGTGCATGCATTACCGCTACTGTTGGCGGACACAACAGACATAGAAGCCCCCTGCACTATGCCACGCTCTTGGGCTCCACTGTTCAATCCCTGGGACATGGCCTACAAGGCTATGGACGACATCTGCACACAAGGGCATGACTAGGTGTACTTGGCACTCTACAGAGGTGGGGTGGGGTGGGGTGGGGTGCCCATGGCCTGCCTTATGGAGGTACCTTGCCTACTAAACCCGCCCTGTCCTAGGGAAACCCACAGCCCACCTCCCCCACCCAGACACCTCCACTGCGCGCAAAATCAACAGGATGAGAGTGTACTCACCCCCTTGTGGCTGCTGTGATGCCCTCAAGCGCCCATCCAACTCCGGGTGTGCCACCGCCAGGATCCTGAACATCAGGGAGGTCATGGTGCGACGGGCACCCCTCCCACGTTGGGAGGCCACCGACAGCTGAGCCTCCACTGTCTTCTTGCTCCAGCGGTGAATGTCCTCCCATCTTTTCAGGCAGTGGGTGCTCTGTCTGTGGTAGACCCCCAGGGTCCGGACGTCCTTGCCAATGGCACACCAAATATCTTTTTTCTGGTGGGCACTGACCTACAGGAATTGTACAGGGGGTAGAGAAATGTTATTACCAACTGCACTGTTACAGTCATTGGCCCCCTTCCCTACCCTTGCCATGTGGCACATGCATTCATCGTCATTTAATGCATGCCTCAGTCTCCCCCCCATCTTTCATCCACCCCACTCCACACAGGCATAGCCCATACAGCATGCTCCCAGTGTACTTACCTGTTTGTCTGGAGGATCGTAGAGTAGCGCATACTTGGGGAGGACCCCATCCACGAGTTTCTCAAACTCCTCTGATGTGAAGGCAAGTTTCCTTTCCCCAGACACTCGAGCCATTGTCTCTTCCAGACCGAGGTCACAGCAGCACTTGCAGTGTAGGTCCTCTCCTGTCAAAGATCAGGTATCGAGTGATTGAACAGATAGAAAATGGCGGTCACGTCCGCGGTGCGTACCGTCACCGCCGGAGTACATCGTCATTGGTTCCTGGGACCTATAGGGTCCAATGTTAACCAATGCAGCATTGCGCCGCAGTCCTCGACCGCCTACCGCTACGGTGTACAACGCCAGCGCAGTTACCTCACATCCCATTGTCCCACTTTAGAGGTCAGCCAGCCGCCATTTCAGGTGCCCACATGGCTTAATTTTTAACTGCGTCACACATACCTAGGCCTAGCCTCAACACACATACAGGCCACTTTTCGGATTATGATTTGTGTTCTGTGTAAGCTGTGGGTACGTACCTCTGAGTTGGTTGACTCTGTGCTCGCTGTTGTCCTTCATAGGCACCGTCCGCTGGGACATGTGAGGAGATGGTGGCATCCTCCGGTGTACAGACCGCTGGTGGACCTGTCGACAATGGAGGAAAGACATGTGATCATCACCTACAGGCTTGACCGTGCCACAATCCATGAACTGTGTACCCAGCTGGAGCCAGACCTGATGTCAGCTATCCGCCATCCCACAGGAATCCCCCCTCAAGTGCAGGTGCTGTCAGTACTCCATTTCCTTGCAAGTGGGTCATTTCAAACAACAGTGGCCATAGCATCAGGGATGTCCCAGCCTATGTTTTCCAGAGTGTAGTCTGCCCTGCTGAAACACATGCGGAGCTACATCGTTTTCCCTCAGGTGGAGGATTTGCCTACAGTGAAAGGTGACTTCTATGCCCTGGGACATATCCCCAACATCATAGGTGCCATGTGTCATGAATGCATGGAGTTGTGTGTGTGTGAAGGCCTCGTGTAAGGGGGGTGGGTGGATGTCCTCTTGGCGGTGTACAGTTTGTGTGCTGGGCCATGTGTGTGTAAATGATGATGGAAACCGGTATGGTGGGCCACATGTGTAACAGCAGGGCTGTTTGTCTAAATCGATTTTTCTGTATCTAATGTCTCTGCAGGTCAGCATCCATCAAAAGAAGGGTATATGGCGTGCCATCACCAAGTAGGTGCAGACCCTGGGGGTCTATGGCAGGAGGAGCACCCAATGTTGCAAACAGTGGGAGGACCTGAGACGCTGGGCACGGAAGACGGCAGAGGCCCAGCTGGAGGTGGGCTCCCAATGAAGAAGGGGTACCCATCGAACCCTGCCCCCCCAATGGCCTGCATACTGGTGGTGGCCTATCCAGAGCTGGATTGTCACTTGAGGGCATCAAAGCAGCCACAAAGGGATGAGTACAGAGCCCATCATTAAAACTCACGCATGTTAGGGTGGTATCTGAGAGGGGGATGTGGGTCAGTGGGTGCCCCTAGGCGAGGCCTGACATTGCAGCATAGGTCCCCTGGGGGCTAGGGTTCAGGAGGGAAATTCTTGCTACCTAGCTCGTAAGCATCCACTACTGGTCAGGGCTGCGTGGGTCCCAGGTGTGCTGCATTTGGTGTTGTGTGCCCCTCCCCATGTCTGGCCCGCTAACTATTTCTATGGTAGTGCTATGGCATGTTGTGTAGGCCTGTTCCCTGTGTTTGAGTGTGCTTTGTACGCCAACAGTGGTGTTGGTGCCGCCATTGACCAAGTGTATCCTTTGTCTCTCCCCCCTTTTTGTTTGGTCATCCTGTCCTTATGTGCATTAGCATCATCTGGCAGAGGAGCGGAGGCACTGTCAACTCATGCTGAGGGCACCAGGCGGACAGAGAGCGAGGGGAGCACCACTGTGTAAACTGGTGGGGACAGTTCTGACACAGATACCTTCTCTGATGTTATCTCCCTGGTGGTGGCGGACACTTCTGTGACCACCCAAGCTACAGGTATAGCCGCCACCCTCGTACCAGCACCGTCCTCCCAGCAGCCCCCCATCGAGTTGCCTGTGCCCGTCCACCCAGGATGGTGGGCATCTCCTTCGCCCCAGGCACCTCAGGGCCTGTCCCAGTTAGCCCTGCTGCCCTGAGTGAGGAGGCTATTGACCTCCTGAGATCCATGTCTGTAGTACAGTCTACCATTGTGAATGCCATCCAGGGGCTAAAAGTCCAGATGCAACAATCTAATGCATTCCTGGAGGGCATTCACACCGGATTGGGGGACCAACAGAGATTGATTCAGGCTCTGGCCTCCTCTCTGATGGCAGCCATTGTCCCTTTTTCTACCCTCCTCCCTCCAGCTTCCACTGCCCAGTCCCATTCTCCTCAACCCCAGCCCATCCCACCCCAAGCACACAGCCAGACAGCCAGACAAGCATGCACATAAGACAACACCCAAGAGTGTCACAGGCAAACACAAGCACCACACTTCATCCCACAGGCACTCACACAAGCACCATCTAATTGCAGACACAACAGCATTCACTATTTCCACTGTGTCCCCCTCTTCCTCCTCCTCCACCTCCCACCCAGTTCCGTCCATACTCACACCTGCATGCAGTACATCATCATCCACTACCAGTATCACCACACCAAGCAGAATACACACCTCACTGGCAGACACCTCCAAAACAGCACACAAACGCAAGCACTCAGACAGCCAACAGCCATCCACCTCACAACAGCATCCAGCCCATGCACCTGCACCCAAAAGCAGCAGACATACACCCCCAACAACAACTCCCTCATCCCCCACTCCCATTCCTTCACACTCCTTCTGCCTCAATGTCCCTAAAAATCTTTTCCTATCCACCATTGACCTCTTCCCTACCCCTCCACCCCATCCAGCACATATGGCTAGGCGTCCGAGGTTGCAGGGGATGGAAGGAGCCTCCCCCCACCAGCAACACCACCACCACTGTGCAGCCGTCACCACCAGTGGACAGTATGTAATCCTGCCTCCATGGGCTGCTGTGCGGTCTGCCCCCTCCAAAGCCAGTGGGTATGACACCCACCTGAGACACTTTGGCCCTGTACTCCCCAGGATCCAGCACAGAGCATCTTGCCTCCTCCAGAACCAGTGGATATGACACCCACTTGCCCATCACTCCCCAGGATCAAGCACAGGGCACGTTAACCCCTCCAGAACCAGTGGGTATGACACCCACTTGCCCATCACTCCCTAGGACCAACCACAGGGCATGTTTCCCCCTCCAAAACCAGTGTGTATGACACCCACTTGCCCATCACTCCCCAGGATCAAGCACAGGGCACGTTGCCCCCTCCAGAACCAGTGTGGGAGATACCCACTTGAGAGACTGTGATCTTGCACTCCTCAGGATCCAGCACAGGGCACGTTTCCCCCTCCAGAACCAATGGGTATGATACCCACTTGCCCATCACTCCCCAGGATCGAGCACAGGGCATGTTGCCCCCTCTAGAACCAGTGTGGGAGACACCCACTTGAGAGAGTGTGGCCTTGCATTCCCCAGGATCAAGCATAGGGCATGTTGCCCCCTCCAGAACCAGTGGGTATGACATCTAGTTGCCCATCACTCCCCAGGATCAAGCACAGGGCATGTTGCCATCTCCAGAACCAGTGTGGGAGACACCCACTTGAGAGACTGTGGCCCATCACTCCCCAGGATCAGGCACAGGGTATGTTGCCCCCTACAGAACTATTGGGCATGACACCCACTTGCCCATCACTCCCTAGGACCAACCACAGGGCACATTGCCCCTCCAGAGCCAGTGTGGGAGACACCCACTTGAGAGACTGTGGCCTTGCACTCCTGGGGATCAAGCACATGGCATGTTGCCCCCTTCAGAACCAGTGGTCTTGTAACATCTCCTGGCTGAGGTGCCCCCAGTCCCCCATCCCCCTGAGGTGCCTGCCTATTTACAAACTGATGCCCCTGCAGTGTTTTCTCAGTGTTGAGGCAGGTGACATGTGTGGCCTTGGATTTTGGCCCGTGGCCATGTGGCCTACGAACATTGTGGACTGGGCTCTGTCCCTTTTTCTGTACACATGTATATATCTATTATCTTGCCTAACATATTTTTCATACTGTGTTAATCTCCTTGCATTCACTTTTGCAAAATCGTTTTGTCCTTGCATTATTCAGCCAAGTGATGGGGTAAAAATGTTTTTATAATGCATCTGGTTGTGTGTATGGTGTGTGTGTGGGGGGTGTTTGTTGTGCATGTGTGTGTCACTCTCTTTTTCCTCCCTCCTCCCTTGTGTGCTAGGCCGCTGTACTCACCGTCGTCATCTTCGCCGGCATTGGTGTTCGTGGTGGAGCAGAACGTAGAAGATCATGCGGAAGATATGCAGTTCTGGTTCCATGGCGGCGTAGTTGTTTGCTGTGTCTCCAATGGTGAGTCCTTTTCCTTCTGAGCTCTGTTTCCACCAGGCTTTTGATGTGATTGGTACCGCCCTGGAAAAGGTGGCGGATTGTATAGTCATAATATGGTGGGTGGAACTTTGACTTCTGCCTGGCTGTGGGCAGCTACCACCGCAGTCCCTGTTGTTTCCACCCTGGCGGTTGTTGTGGTACGTTGGCTGTCTTTCTGAGATCTTTCCGCCATGGTCATAATTTGGCAGTAGTTACCTTCAGCCACTTTATCACCTACCACCAGGGTCTTTATGAGGGCCATAGTCATAATGAAGACACCCAAGTGAGAAATAATAATACTGGGTAAATATATTATGGCCCTCATTACAACATAGGCGGTAAATGCTGCTTACCGCCATGCAGAAGACTGCCAACACACCGCCGCAGAATTCCGCCACAGGTATTACGACCCACAGCTCGGAATCCACCAAAGTCTAGACACCCACAGAAATCCGCCACACCAAAGGTCAGTGATAAACTGGCGATAACAAAACCGACACCGTCAGGCCAACAGGAATATGCCCACACTATCACAACACACGAATCCACGCGGAGGTCTTTCAACCGCGGTATTCCATTGGCGGTACACACCGCTGCTGAAAATACACACACTCTTACAAAACACAAACACATTGGACAATTCAAAATACACACACCTGATACACATACACACACCACTCCCATACACCCAATACAATATAAACACACACACCCACATTACCCACAAACCCTTACTACCAAAAATGTTGAGGAAGGCCAGAGAGACAGCACAGCAAAGACAACATCAGCATACAGAGGCACACAACACCATCACACATACACATCCACGCACTCCTAAACATCACCCCACACATCACAACACACACCACCTCACACATCACCCACACCACCCCATGGCACCGCAAAGACAACCCAGATTTTCTGAGGAGGAGCTCAGGGTCATGATGGAGGAAATCATCCAGGTAGAGCCACAGCTATTCAGATCACAGGTGCAGGACACCACCATAGCTAGGAAGATGGAGCTATGGCGCAGAATTGTGGACAGGGTCAACGCAGTTGGACAGCATCCAAGAACACAGGATGACATCAGGAAGAGGTGAAACGACCTACGGGGGAAGGTACATTCCGTGGTCTCAAGACACCACATCGCGGTTCAGAGGACTGGCGGCGGACCCCCATCTCCTCCCCTAAAACTAACAACATGGGAGGAGCAGGTATTGGCTATGCTGCATCCCGAGTGCCTCGCAGGAGTAGCTGGAGGAATGGACTCTGGTAAGTCAAATCTTAACTATTACATCCCCCACCCTACCTACATGCTATCACATACCCCCACTCTCGCCCTCACCCCATCACTCCAACTTCTCACAGATGTCCCACTATCACAAAGCACTCATCCCAACACCAGGCCCTGCATGCAACAACAAATCATGGACAACCATCACCAATGCATGGCCACTACTCATACCCACACAGACCCCTAAACAATTAGCACTCAAGGTCCTATACATGAATGGAAGCACTGGGGTACAGGGTCACCCACCCATTGCACACTATGGCACACACAGATGCAATAATCTTGCCTTTACACCCCTGCAGAACCCCTACGCAACGTCACCTTTTAGGAGGTTCCAGACATGTCCACTCCACCCACAGAAGAGGCCCACAGTGATGACAGCAGCTCTGTCCACCTGGATCTAGATGACCAGCCCGGCCCATCTGGGACCTTGTGACAGTCGGTTCCCCTCACACTGGCACAGGCCACCACGGAGCCTCCCCCCTCAAGAAACACCTGCACAGCACCCACCCAGCGGGCCCATACCTCTGTCCCCAGGACACGTCAAGCAGCAGTGTGTCCACCACTACAGGGAACCCAGGCTAACCCACCACCCCTAGAACAGCAGGGACCTGGGGGCAGAGGTAGTGGGCACACGGTTCAGGGGACAGAGCCCCAGGAAAACCGGGGAACTGGGAGGGCTGCAGTGCGACGGGGAGGACAGGCCCAGGGAACCCTCTCTCCACGAGGCCCTCTCCAACATCATGGGAGCCTATCATCATTCCCGGGAGACGATGGCAACGGTACTGGCCAAGTTTCAGGAGACCTAGCGGCTGCAGGAGGAACAGTGTTTGGGGTTCAGGGAGGAACTCAAATCCATCAATACCACCCTGGGCACCATTGTAGGGGTGCTGAAGGAGCTCGTGAACACCAGGAGGGACACTTTGGCACAACAAGGGGCCCCTGACACTAGCCTGGATGATGAACTGCCCACCACCTCCGCTGGTGCTAGTGGACAGGAGGCGCCGCCACAGGACCACAACACCAGCACCCCACCCCCTGCAGATGGAGAACCACCCCACAAGCGGTCCCTGAGATCCAGGACAAAGGCAGAGAACAATGCCAAGACCCCCGCCAAGAAATGAGACCACCCTGATTGTCATCCTTCTGTCCCACTTTGTCACCCTGTCCATCCTTCCACTGCCCCAGCTCCACTTCCTGTGCCCCTTTGGGCAATGAACCTGTGAGACTAATAGACTGGACTCTGCCATGGACATTCCTCCACATCACCCCTGACCATTTTACAACACCCTCCACTATTTATCACTTAAATAAACACCCTTAAATCACAAAACAATCTGGAGTCAGTCTGTGCTTTCACCAGTGTGTATTTTCAATACATGAGGGAAATAGCAATGTACATTCTATTGTCAACATACCTAGGTCACAGCTCTAGTCCATGAGTAAACATAGCAGAGGTCACACAGTGGGACCAACATCTGTGAAATTGAAATGGAAAGTGACAAATCAGGGTCCATACACTGGGTGAAAGTGACAGACAGATGAGAGGTAGAACAAGTGTGTCAGATGTAGGAGGCAGTGAGTGTCCTCTTACCTGTGTCTCTCTGGAAGTATTGATGGATCACGGTGTTTCTGTTGTCTATGTCCTCTTCTTCTGCCTCCTCTTCTTCACTGTCCACAGGCTTCACAGCTGCCACAACACCTCCTTCAGGACCATCCTCCTGCAGAAAAGGCACCTGTCGTCGCAAAGATAAGTTGTGCAGTATACAGCAGGCCACGATGATCTGGCACACCTTCTTTGTGAGTAGTATAGGGAACTACCTGTCATATGGAGGCACCTGAACCTGGCCTTCAGGAGACTGAAGGTCCTCTCTATAACCATCCTAGTTCGCCCATGTGCCTCATTGTAGCGTTCCTCTGCCCTTGTGCTTGGATTCCTCACTGGGGTCAGTAGCCATGACAGGTTGGGGTAGCCAGAGTCACCTGCAGATGTCGAGAGACAACTGTTAGAAACACACCAACCCTTAGGGACAATCCTAGACAACTATTCACACTGTATAGGGTCCATGTCCTCACCTAATAGCCACACACAGTGCCTCTGGAGTTGCCCCATCAAATAAGGGATGCTGCTATTCCTCCGAATGTAAGCGTCATGCACTGAGACAGGAAACTTGGCATTCACATGGGAGATGTACTGGTCTGCCAAACACACCATCTGCACATTCATAGAATGGTAACTCTTCCGCTTTCTGGACACCTGTCCACTCCTGCGGGGGGGACCAAGGCCACATATGTCCCATCAATGGCACCTATGATGTTGGGGATATGTCCCAGAGCATAGAAGTCACCTTTCACTGTAGGCAAATCCTCCACCTGAGAGAACACGATGTAGCTGCACATGTGTTTCAGCAGGGCAGACAACACTCTGGACAACACGTTTGAGAACATTGGCTGGGACATTCCTTATGCTGTGGCCACTGTAGTTTGAAAAGACCCACTTGCCAGGAAATGGAGTACTGACAGAACCTGCACTAGAGGGGGGATACCTGTGGGATGGCGGATAGCTGACATCAGGTCTGACTCCAGCTGGGCACACAGTTCATGGACTGTGGCACGATCAAGTCTGTAGGTGACTATTACGTGTCGCTCTTCCATTGTCGACAGGTCCACCAGCGATCTGTACACCGGAGGATGCCGCCATCTCCTCACCTGCCCCAGCGGACGTGCCCTATGGATGAGAACAGCGAGCAGAGGGTCAGCCAACAATGAGGTACGAAAACACAACTTTATTGCACACATTTGTCAATCCGCTATGTGCCTGTCTTAGTGTGTATGCAAGGCCTACATATGTGTGACGCATTTAAAATTGATGCCATGTGGCCCCCTGAAATGGCGGCTGCCTGACCTGTAAGGTGGGACAATGGGATATGAGATAACTGCTGGCATTGTACACCGTCGCGGTAGGCGGTCGAAGACCGTGGCGCAATCCTGCATTTGTTAACATTGGACCCTAAGGGTCCCAGGAGCCAATGACGATTTACACCGGCGGTGACGGTAGGCACCGTCGCGGACGTGACCGCCATTTTCTGTCTGTTCACTCACTTGATTCCTGATCTTCGACAGGAGAGGACCTACACTGCAAGTGCAGCTGTGACCTCAGTCTGGAAGCGACAATGGCTACAGTGTCTGGGGAAAGGGCCACTGCCTTCAGCACAGAGGAGTTGGAGAAACTAGTGGATGGGGTTCTTCCCCAGTACACGCTACTCTACGATCTTCCAGACAAACAGGTGATTACACTGTGAGCATGCTGTATGGGCAATGCCTGTTTGGAGTGGTGTGGTTGGGAGATAGGGGGGGAATGAGGAGTGCATGAAACCACAGTGCGTGTATGTGCGTCATGGCAAGGGTGGGAACATGGACCAATGACTCTGACGGTCCGGGCGGTTATATTTTCTCCTTTTCCCCAGTACCATTCCTGTAGGTCAGCGCCCACCAGAAGAAGGATATTTGGTGTGCCATCGCCAAGGAAGTCTGGACCCTGGGTGTCCACCACAGATGGAGCACCCACTGGCGTAAAAGATGGGAGGACATTCGCCGATGGAGCAAGAAGACGGCAGAGGCCCAGCTGGGGATGGCCTCCCAACGTGGTAGGGGTGCCTGTCGAACCATGACCCCCCTTATGTTCTGGATCCTGGCGGTGGCGTATCCGGAGTTAGAGCTTGAGGGCATCACAGCAGCCACAAGGGGGTGAGTACACTCTCATTCAGCTGATTAAGCGTGCATGGGTGGTGTCTACAGTGGGTTACCCTAGGCCAGGGCTAGTTTTGCAGGCAAAGTCCCTTCGTGAGGCAGGCTATGTGACACCTCACCCCACCAGTGTTAAGAGCCATCTACCCCTAGTCAGGCTCCTGTGACTTCCATGTGTGCAGCAATCAGGCATTGGCCTTGTACCTCATGTCCCTGTGATTAAATAGGGAACTCTAAGTGCATGATGTAGTGCAGAGGGCTCCTGTGTCTGTAGTGTCCGCCAACGGTAGCGGTATTGCATGCACTGAACATGTCTTTCTACTTTCTTTCCCCCCCTTTTTGTGGTCTCCCTGTTCTTGTGTGCATTAGCATCATCACGCGGAGGAGCAGTGCCACCGGAGCTGGAGGGACCTGCATCCCACATGGCCTTGGAGGGCGAGACTACGGACTCCGAATTCACCAGTGCGACGGAGGGTGAGGGGAGCTCCACAGCGGGGACAGGTGCTGAGACCAGCGACACCGACTCCTCCTCTGATGGGAGCTCCCTTGCGGTGGAGGGTCCCTCTGTGCCCACCGCATCTACAGGTACAACCGCCACCCCCTCTACCAGCACCGCCCTCCCAGCAGCCCCTTAGTGTGTGTCCCGTGGCCGCTCACCCAGGAGGGTGGGCATCTCCTTCGCCCCAGGCACCTCAGCCCCTGCCCCTTTCAGCCCTGCTGCCCTCAGTGAGGAGGCCATTAACCTCCTCAGATCCCTCACTGTTGGGCAGTCTACCATTCTGAATGACATCCAGGGTATAGAGAGGCAGTTGCAACAGACAAATGCATACCTGGAGGGCATTCATTCTGGTCAGGCAGCCCAACAGCGAGCTTTTCAGACTCTGGCCTCAGCACTGATGGCAGCCATTGTCCCTGTGTCCAGCCTCCCCCCTCCAACTTCCTCCACTCAGACCCAATCCCCAGTACCTCAGCCTATCCCAAGCACATCATCAGACCAGCATGCACACACCTCAGCACACAAGGGTAGCTCTGGCAAACATAAGCACCACACATCCCACAGGCACTCACACAAGCATCACACCCATACAGACATACCAACATCCACTGCCTCCACTGTGTCCCCCTCCTCCACGTCTCCCTCCTCCCTCCCTGTCACGTCTCCACTCACACCGGCATGCACTACATCTTCAGCCACTACGTCCATCACCAGCACGCCCATCACCACACACTGCTCACGTGCACTCACCACCTCACTACCATTCACACACCCCCTGTGTTCTTTCCCAGTGTGTCTGTGAGCCCACTTCCCAAACTACACAAACGCAGTCACACACCCACCCAACAGCCATCCACCTCACGACAGCCTCCAGCCCATGCACCTTCACCCAAAGTCAGCAAACGAACACCTCCTACAACCACTATCTCTTCCTCCACTCCCACACCCCCTCCATCTACCCGTCCCAGTGTGTCTAAAAATTTTTCCTGTCAAACCTTTACCTCTTCCATACACCTCCCCCACCCCTTCCGTCCCCTAGGCCCATCTTTCCAGGTCCCAACCCAGCACCTCAGCCACCACATCACTGGGAACAGTGGTGCAAGCAGTAACCGGCTTCTGGAGTGTGCCAAGCAGCAGGGCAGCCAGTGTGCCAAGGAGCCAGGAAAAGGACATTCCCCCACCTCAAAAACTCAAGAAGTTGGCCACAGCCCAGAGGCAGAAGGCCAAAACACCTGCCACCAAGGGCTCTCCCAGGACTACAATTTTGAGTGGCAAGACAGCTGCAAAACCATCCAAGGTGGGGAAGGGCCAAAAAAAGAAAGGGAAGTCGCTGCCAACCTGCAGAGTGGACAAGACCGCCACCGGCATTGCCACATGCACCGCCGCCATGGGCACCACTGTCCAGGACATCGCCACCAGCAGCACACTCACTGAGCCACCCACCAGCACTGCTAGCCAGGACGCCGCCACCAGCAGCACGCTCACTGAGCCACCCACCAGCACCGCTGCCCAATGAGCGCTGCAAACACCGCTGCTACTAGGGCCGCCGCCAGCACCGCCAGCGGCCACGCCACATCCTGTGCCAGTGGCACCACCGCAGACATGGCTGCCATCCCCAGTGGTCAGTCGTACGTGGCTGGTGGTCAGTTCCAGGGGCCTGGACAGCTTCCATGGTGGCCCACCATCAGTGGAGTATCACATCCACTACCTCAGTCCTTGGCAGGATGAAGCACTCTGGACACAAAGCCCCCTCCAGAACCAGTGGAGAGATACACCCACTACCTCAGTCCTTGGCAGGATGAAGAACTCTGGGCACAAAGTCCTCTCCAGAACCAGTGGAGAGGTACATCCACTAACTCAGTCCTTGGCAGGATGAAGCACTCTGGGCACAAAGCCCCCTCAAGAACCAGTGGAGAGATACATCCACTACCTCAGTCCCTGGCAGGATGCAGCACTCTGGGCACAAAGCCCCCTCCAGGACCAGTGGAGTATCACATCCACTACCCCAGTCCTTGGCAGGATGAAGCACTCTGGGCACAACGCCCCCTCCAGAACCAGTGGAGACTGTTATCCACTTGAGAGACTGTGGCTTTGCACTCATCAGGATAAAGCAGTGGGCAAACCAACCACTGGAAAGACTTGAGAGACCGTGGCTTTGCACTCCCCAGGATAAAGCAGTGGGCAACCCACCCACTGGAGAGACTTGAGAGACTGTGGCTTTGCACTCCCCAGGATAAAGCAGTGGGCAAACCACCCACTGGAGAGACTTGAAAGACCGTGGCTTTGCACTCCCCAGGATAAAGCAGTGGGCAAACCACCCACTGGAGAGACTTGAGAGACTGTGGCATTGCACTCCCCAGGATAAAGCAGTGGGCAAACCACCCACTGGAGAGACTTGAAAGACCGTGGCTTTGCACTCCCCAGGATAAAGCAGTGGGCAAACCACCCACTGGAGAGACTTGAGAGACTGTGGCTTTGCACTCCCCAGGATAAAGCAGTGGGCAACCCACCCACTGGAGAGACTTGAGAGACCGTGGCTTTGCACTCCCCAGGGTACATCAATGGGCATAGAGCCCCCTTGTGGAGCTGGTGACATGCACTCATCCGGCTTAGGTGCCCCACTTCCCTTCCCCCTGAGGTGCCTGTTTTTTTTTCGATCTGATGCCCCTGCAGTGTTCTTTCCGTTTGGATCGGGTATTGAGTGTGGGCCTCGCCCATGCATTTTGGGCCCAGTGGTCCACGGACTATGTAGGTGAGGTAAATGGATTTGAAATCTTGGTGTACATATTTGTTAATAGTGTATATATATTTTTGACTAATGGATTTTTCCTGATTACAGTCGTTCAAATCATTTCCTTTTGTCCTTGCGTTCTTCCAGGGTGGATAGGGGGGTGTAAATGTAATGTTTCAACATGTATTTGTGTGTATGTTGTTGTGGGTGAGGGTGGGGGTGTTGCATGTTGCGTGTGTGTGTCACTCTCTTTTCCCTCCCCCCTCCCCTGTGTCGTAGGTGCAGTACTTACCGTGGTGGTCGCCGCCGTCGGTCGTGCTCCTGGTAGAGGAGCAGGAAGAGAATGGCAGGTAGAATTTGGAGTTCTGGCTCCATGGCGTCCTGGTTCCTAGTGGGGTGTGTAGAGGTGAGCGTTTTCCCTTCCAAGTCCTGTTTCTGCCATGTTTTTGTTTGCGTTAACTCCGCCCCAGAAAAGGTGGCGGATTAGCCTCTCATAATGGTGTGGGTGGTACATTGTCTTCCGCCTGTCTGTTGGCGGTGACCGCCATGCTGTTTGTTTGTACCGCTGTGGCGGTCGGATTGTTAAAGTGGCTGTCTATGTTGCCGGTTTCTGCCATGGTCGTGATTCCATTATTTTTTTCCGCTGGCCTGTTGGCGGTCTTACCGCCGCTTTACCACCGACCGCCAGGGTTGTAATGAGGGCCTGTATCTTTAGGCATTTCTATCTGCCCATAGTCCAAATACAGACAGTGCTCTGTATAAGGGCCCACAACCAAGGAATTAGGTATGAGGTAAGAGTGGTGCTTTCAAATAGATTGGCTTACATGCAGACCAAAAATTGTAAAGCTTCACGTTCAGTACAAGATGAAAACCTCTCCCCAAATTAATGTACCTCTTCTGAACTGTGCAAACTTGCAATTGTAAACATAAGATTGGATGCAGAGGGTGTACAGTTTGAGAACCCTCTAACCCTTCAGAGCGGTCCTACTGTTGCAAAGTAATTATTTTCATATATCCGAAAAGAAAATGAAAATAAACATAGGCTTTTTGTGGATGAAAACAAGTGCAACCCTGTCAGACAAGCTAAGCTCTTAGTGTTCCACTAGCTGTAATATCCCAAGCACCAATAGACAAAGTTACCTCATATGAATTGGTATGAAATGCTAGATCTTCTCTCAATGCAGGAAATTAATGTATGCAAGTGGTCTATCGAGACAGAACAGCAAATGGACTGGGCTATGTGAATCTGGGACTCAAACATCATATCTATAAGTGAAAATTTGCACAAACACCATCAGAAATAAGGACCTTAAATTACTGTTTAAGAATTTTAAGAATGTGGGTCACAGCAGAACACAAAAGAAGATGCCACATTGAGATAGTTGCAAAATATTAATATTTTTCTTTATTCAGGATTTAAATGGTTAACATTTCTGTATATGCATGACATTTGGCATTTTTGAGGGGGCAAAATTAGGGAGTGGTCAAGGGAGCAATAAAATCTTTATTTGCAGATCACTTTGGCTCTATTTGATGAATTAGTATTAAACGTAAGCAAAATGCTGCACCCACGCAAGGAGAAAAGAACAAGGAGAAATAAAAATATTTCTCCTTGTTATGGTAGCCTTGGAGATGTGCAGGATTTTGCTGGAAATTCATGTATACAAGTCTTTGTAGATATGGATCGGCATCACAATACATGGGTTGATGCACATAATGGCCATGCATCACCTGTAAGGAAACTAGGCTCTTCCATATGCCCCCACGAACCTTTTACACTTGTTTGGACTACTGGAAGCTGTTTTTTTAACTCCGACAGTGCACTGGAACCTGTTAAAAAGGTCCCTGTGCCAGTGTCCTCTTCAATTGATTGTTGACTTGGTAATTACCTGATTGGAAAAGACTTTACCTCCTTAGAAGCCCCTTGTAAATGGTACCCAGGGTGTTTGTGCCACCCTAAGTGACCCATACAACTTACTAATGAAAGACCTGTCATTGTAGACTGCCAGAGCGGTGTAAACTGCTTGAGTTTGACTGTGCCCTCACCATGCGTAGCACAGTCCCATGCAATGCCTTACATATATGTCAGACACCCCTAAGGAAGGCCCCTGCAACCCACGAGGCAGGGTGCATTATAGTTAAGGTGCCGGCATGTAAGCACAAGCTTATACATCTCTATAGTGTCCTTTCTATTAAAGTCCATTATAAGTGCAGGCCGATCCATTGGATAACATGGGATTTAAACCTAAGCAGATCAAGGCTGCTCGTTCCATTATGGTACCACCTAGATATGCTTAGTTTGATGCCAAACAATATGCTTCCTCTCCTCCAACACCAATTTAGTGTCAAGGGAGAGCTGGTATGCACCCAGCTAGCACACTAGATGTTGCCCAGCTGTTTGCCAAGCTTCTTTGTGCTCTAGCCGGTCAGCCCGTGCTTTTTGCTGCGCTTGCTGCCACCAAGACAGATTTCTGACCTCTTGCCAGGTGGCGTGGAACTCCCAAGAGTCATGGACAAAGGCTGAGGCAGGAAGGAGGTAACACCTCCCACACCAGCCGGGCTAGTGAATAGAGCCATCTGGGAAGTGAGCTTTAAAGGCTTCACCCCACCCGATAGCCATCTGTGCTATCGCCCAGTAGAGGAAACAGCCCTCCTCCTGCCCCCAGGAATGTTTGCTTGTGGTCAGGTGTGAAATTAGTTTTTCAGGAAGTACATATCCCCAGCAGGCTGACCACACTTCTAGGATGAGCAGCACATTCTGTGCACTAAAGTTCGATTCCTGGCATCAGAGCGGTGGCAAAATAGAGGATTCTGTGTAGTTAAAGGTGACCTACCCCACTGGATGTGGTGACCTCATAGGCAGATTAGCTGTAGGACATAGCTGTCCATTGACAACTAGTCTCCACACCCGTAACTCCCCTAAATCCAGAATTTGAGGGACACCCCTGACAGAACCTCAGATTTGATCAGCCAATTTTGAAGAAGGACCAGGAGGATGTCTGCATCACTGTCAACTGGACTTTGCCTACTGCACCAAAAGAAAAGAGGGATACTCTGTCCCTGAGGCAACAGACTAGGAACTGCGTGAACGAGCTTTTTCATTGGCTGAAACTTGTCACTCCCAACAAGAGGGACCCCTAGGCAATCCAGAAGCACTCTCAGACTTCCTTAGACAAGTGGCTCTAGTCCCCTGCAAACTACAGGTAAAACTGCTCACAGGATTCAAAGGTTCACCTGCCATTGGGCCCACTGTGGGATCAATGAATGCCAGGAGGTCCAATGTCTTCTGGGAGATGTTGTCCTGTCTGTCCCCAAGTTTCAGGCCACCACATCGCTCCCACGGACCCTGGGAAGTTCCCAATGGATTTCTGAACTTTTAACGCTGCCAAGATTTATTTGTTGCCGGTACAGTAACTAACCCCCACTCTCAATGCTCTAAGTGCAGGGCACATCATGCAGCCTATATCCAACATCTGTAACTCAGCCCCAGCTGAGATTTTGCATACCTTTTCAGCACCATCATGTAAGCAGTAAAATCAGCACCACAAGAGTCCCAGTCAGCATAACAGACAGCCAGGACAAGGACAACTCTGCACCCGGACGTCACAGGCCAGGTAAAACTGAAGTGATTGTCATGATTTGGTCGTAGGGACTGCACCGCCCTAACCCTGCAAGGGTTCCACATAACTTTTTCTTGAAGTACTGTTTTGCAACCAATGGTAATCTCTCCATGGACTTCAATGCCACGTTTAAATGCCATTTTTGCTGTGATTTAATTTTGTTAGTAAAATTCATAACTCCGGTTATACACACGCAATTCTCTTCATTTTTGGTGTCTAAATAAAGATAAAAATAAACTCTATTTTTATCATTTTGTGTATTATTTCTTTCAAGTCATGTGAATTACTTACCATCCATGTTGGTGCTCTGAAATGCTTAACACAGTTCCTCTAAGTGAAGCAAAAACAAAGGTTACATGGGCGTTATAGTTAGGTTCACATTTTAAACATAAAAAACATTGAAATTTACCTGTAATAGGTCAAGTAATTATAACTCACACACTAAGGTAACTATAAATCTCGCCCCCACTATGCACGGTTTAGTCATCAATAGTTTTACTGCAAAAGTTACAGTAACATTATCATTGATGTTATCAAAGATGTCATGAGTGCTGTAATTTGTAGGGTAACTAGCAGTGTATGGTGGGGGTGCGTGTTATAGTTACTTGAAATATCTCTATTGTTTTGTATGTTTAAAAAGTGAGCCTAACTATAACATCTCTATAACCTTTGTTTTTTTCAGTGAATTTCTTGTTTTCTTTAACATAAAGTAATTTTCATTACCATACTTTAATCCAACCTCCAGCATGCATGATTTTTGGCCATTTGTGGCAACAGTTGGCCGCAGGGCCAAGCCCTTAAACCACTCAACCCTGTTCTGCGTACATGCACAGCGGGGATTGGCCACAGGGCCTGGCCACAGTTCAGGCCTTCCATCCAACCCCTATAATCACCCAACCATGCACTGTGCATGGTTTTGGCCATGCGCAGCAGGGGTTGGCTACAGGGTCTGGCCAAAGGCCAGGCCCTGCGGCCAACTACTATTCCCACCCAATCCCATGCTGCTCACGGCCTTCAGCTGTGCACAGTGGGGCTTGGCTGCAGTGTTGGGCTTGTGGCCTGCAGAAGTCCCTACGGCCAACACCCCTTATCCTGAATCCCAACCTGCACCCCAACACATGCCCCCCTCCCCAGTCCAATCCCAGCCTCAGGGACCCCGTCCCCAAGACATGGCCTAAATATTATTTTTTGGGGGCGGAGGGCCACATGTAGCCCCTCCCTAAGCCGATCTCAGCCCCAGTGACCGTCTCCACATAGGCCAGGCATAAGTATTTAATTTTCTTTTGGATAGAGCTCTATTCAGCATCTCTCCCCTTGCCAATCTCAGCCCCAGGGTTCCCATCCCACGCAGGCCCTGCTTAAATACTATGGGGGTTATTACAATTTTGGAGGAGGTGTTAATCCGTCCCAAAAGTGACAGTAAAGTGACGGATATACCATCAGCCGTATTACGAGTCCATTATATCCTATGGAACTCGTAATACGGCTGGTGGTATATCCGTCATATTTGGGACGGATTAACACCTCCTCCAAAGTTGTAATAACCCCCTATATTATTTGAGAAGGGGGCCATGTGACCCCCCACCTCAGGCCGATCTTGGCCCAGGGCACACATCCCATGGGGCCCCCCTCAATAATTATTTTTGGGGGAGCAGGACCCCATGGCCCCCATCACATGGCCAATCTCAGCTATTGGGCCCCATCCCCTGGGGCTCCACCAAAATTATATTTTGGCCATCCGCAGTGGGAGTTGGCTGCAGGGCCTGGACAGTGGCCTGCAGCCAGTCCCTACAGCAAACACCCCTTACCCCGAATTCCACCCTGCATCCCAGCACATGCTCTTCCGCACTATGAAAATCTGAGCCCAGGAACCACATCCCCAAGGCACAGCTTAAATATTTTTTTGGGGGTGAAGAGGGCCATTGCACCCCCTTCCCTGGCCGATCTCGGCCCCAGGAACCTCATCACCCATTGCCAGGCATAAATATTAATTTTCTTTTGGGAAGGGTGAGCCCCACAGCCCCCCTCCCCCTACCGAACTTGGCCCCAGGGACCTGATTACCCAGGGCCCTGCCTAAGTATTTATTCTCGGGTGGTTATTGGGACTCGCTTCCAAGGCCTGTCTTGGACCCAGGGACCACATCCCAAAGAGGTCCTTTCTAAATACTATGATTTTTTGAGAAAATACTGCAGGCCGATCTTGGCCCAGGGGAACCATCCTCTGGGGCCCGGCCTTAATAATTTTTCAATGGAGGGAGGGCTCCATGACCCCCCTTCCCATGGCCAGTCTTGGTCCTGGGCACCCCATCTTCCGGGGCCCAGCCAAAATTATATTTTGTGGGTGGAAGAAAGGACCCATGGGCCCCCCCCCTTGCCAATTTTGGCCCCAGGGTCCCCATCTACATCCCCCAAAGCCCAGCCTAAACAAGCCCCACAGCCCCTCTCACCTGGCCAATTTCAGCCTCAGGCCTGGCCATCTATATTGGGTGCCTTCTGGGGCACCCAATGGGTGCTGGGGACCACAGGGGAGACTCAAGGTCACCACAGTCCCAGCCAGTTTCCCGCTACCTGCGGGAACCGGCATTGCTTTTGCACACAGGAAGCTGGAAAACTTGCAGCTCCCTGTCCGCAAAAGCAATTGTTTCCCTATTTGAGGGAGGGAAACAGAGGAAAACTCTGCTCCAAGCAAGCAAGAGCTGTTTGACAGCTCTCTCTTGCTCAGAGCGGAGTGTTTGCTGTGACTCGGCGGCAGATGTCAAAGATTCACAAACATCACAACACACACCACCCCACACATCACCCACACCACCCCATGGCCCCGTAAGGACACCCCAGGTTCTCTGAGGAGGAGCTCAGGGTCATGGTGGAGGAAATCATCCGGGTAGAGCCACAGCTCTTCGGATCACAGGTGCAGCACAACTCCACAGCTAGGAAGATGGAGCTATGGTGAAGAATCGTGGACAGGGTCAACGCAGTGGAACAGCACCCAAGAACACGGGATGACATCAGTAAGAGGTGGAACGACCTACGGGGGAAGGTGTGTTCCGTGGTCTCCAGACACCACATTGCAGTACAGAGGACTGGCAGCGGACCCCCACCTCCTCCCCCACAACTAACAACATGGGAGGAGAAGGTCTTGGCTATTCTGCATCCTGAGTGCCTTGCAGGAGTAGCTGGAGCAATGGACTCTGGTAAGTCAAATCTTTCATTACTTCATCCCCCATGCTACTTGCATGCTATCACATACCCCCACCCTCACCCTCACCCCCATCAGTCCTACTCCTCACACATGTCCCAATATCACAAACCACGCATCCCAACACCAAGCCCTGCAGGCAACTCCAAAGCATGGACAGCCATCACCAAAGCATGGCCACTGCACATACTCATACACCCCCCCTAAACCATCATCACACAAGGTCCTACACAGGAATGCAAGCACTGGGGTACACGGTCACCCACCCATTGCACACCATGGCACAAACAGATGCAGTAATAATGCTTTTACACCCCTTCAGGACCCCTACCCAATGTCACCAGACAGGAGGGTCCAGACATGTCCACTCCACCCACAGAAGATGCCCACAGTGATGACAGCAGCTCTGTCCAACTGGATCTAGACGACCAGCCCGGCTCATCTGGGACCTCGGGACAGTCGGTTCCCCTCACACTGGCACAAGCCACTACAGGGCTTCCCCCCTCAGTAAACACCAGCACAGCACCAACCTAGCGGGCCCATACCTCTGTCCCCAGAACACGTCAATCAGCAGTGTGTACACCACTACAGGGAACCCAGGCTAACCCACCACCCCAACAACAACAGGGACCCGGGGGCAGTAGCAGTGGGTACACGGTTCAGATGACAGAGGCCCAGGAACACAAGGGAACACAAGGGAACTGGGAGAGCTGCTGTGCGACAAGGGGGAGGACAGGCCCAGGGAACCCACTCTCCACGAGGCTCTCTCTAACATCATCAGAGCCTACCACCATTCCCAGGAGACGAAGGCAACAGTACTGGCCAAGTTTGAGGAGACCCAGCAGCTGCAGGAGGAACAGTATTTGGGCTTCAGGGAGGAACTCAAATCCATCAATTCCACCCTGGGCACCATTGTAGGGGTGCTGAAGGAAATCGTCAACACCAGGAGGGACACTGTGGCACAACAAGGGGCCCCTGACACTAGCCTGGACGATGATTTGCGCACCACCTCCGACAGGAGGCACCATCACAGGACCACCACACCAGCACCCCACCCCCTGCAGAGGGAGAACCACCCTGCAAACGGTCCCTGAGATCCAGGACAAAGACAGAGAACGATGCCAAGAACTCAACAAGAAATGAGACTACCCTGATTGCCATCCATTTGTCCCACCTTGTCACCCTGTCCATCCTTAAACTGCCCCAGCTCCACTTCCTATGCCCCTTCGGACTATGCACCTGTTAGACTAATAGACTGGACTCTGCCATAGACATTCCTCCACCATCACCCCTCACCATTTTGAAACCCCCTCCAATTTTGAGCACTTAAATAAACTCCCTTAAAGGACAAAACAATCTGAAGTCTGTCTGTGATTTCAAAATAGTGTATTAGCAATTACAGTGCCAAAATGCTCTTTCAAATGTAATGTCAACATATCTATGTCACACAGCTATAGTCCATGAGGAAACAAAGCAGATGTCACACAGTGGGACCACCATCTGTAAAATCGTAAGGGAAAGTGACAACTCAGTGACCATACACTGGGTGAAAATGACAGACAGTAGAGAGGTATTAGATTTAAATTAGATGTAGCAGGCAGTGTTGTCTTCTTACCTGTGTCTCACTGGAAGTATTGCAGAATCACCGTGTTCCTATTGTCGATGTCCTCTTCTTCTGCTTCCTTGTCTTCACTGTCCACAGGCTCCACAGCTGCCACAACACCTCCATCTGGACCATCCTCCTGCAGAAAAGGCACCTGTCGCCACAAAGCCAAGTTGTGAAGCATACAGCAGGCCACGATGATCTGGCATACCTTCTTTGGTGAGTAGAATAGGGAACCACCTGTCATATGGAGGCACCAGAACTTGGCCTTCAGGAGGCCGAAGGACCGCTCTATAATCCTCCTAGTTCGCCCATGGGCCTCATTGAAGCATTCCTCTGCCCTTGTCCTGGGATTCCTCACTGGGGTCAGTAGCCATGACAGGTTGGGGCAACCAGAGTCACCTGCAAATGGCGAGGGACAACTGTTAGACACACATTAACTCTTTGGGATATCCCCAGACCCAGACACCTAGTCACACTGTATTGGGTCCATGTCCTCACCTAATAGCCACACCCGATGCCTCTGTAGTTGCCCCATCACATAAGGGATGCTGCTATTCGCAGGATGTAAGCGTCATGCACTGAGCCAGGGAATTTTGCATTAACATGGGAGATGTAGTGGTCTGCCAAACACACCATCTGCACATTCATGGAATGGTAACTCTTCCGGTTTCTGTACACCTGTTCACTCCTGCGGGGGGGGGTCCCAAGGCCACATGTGTCCCATCAATGGCACCTATGATGTTGGGGATATGTCCCAGGGCATAGAAGTCACCTTTCACTATAGGCAAATCCTCCACCTGAGGGAAAACGATGTAGCTCTGCATGCTTCTCAGCAGGGCAGACAACACTCTGGACAACATGTTGGAAAACATAGGCTGGGACATCCCTGTTGCTATGGCCACTGTTGTTTGAAAAGACCCACTTACAAGGAAATGGAGTACTGACAGCACCTGCACTTGAGAGGGGATTCCTGTGGGATGGTGGATAGCTGACATCAGGTCTGGCTCCAACTGGGCACACAGTTCCTGTATTATGGCACGATCAAGCCTGTAAGTGATGATCACATGTCTTTCCTCCATTGTTGACAGGTCCAACAGCGGTAAACTGTAAAACTGTAAACTTTGCACTTGTATAGCACGCTACTCATCCGTTAGGGTCTCAAGGCGCTGTACTCATACCACTATGGAACCCCTCCTGGCTTTTCCCTGTGAGGTGCCCACTCCTGGGGTGAAGCCAGGCATCCAAGCGCTGTTGGGGCCGTTGTGGAGATTAAGCAAGCTATTGCCCAGAGATGCAGAGTGGGACTCATTAATTAGATTAGGCACTGAGGCGAGAATTATCGGGTCCAAGGGAATTGAGCCCAAGGCCTGCCGAAGCGGGACTTGAACCCAGATCTCTGCTTCAGGGTCTGCTGCTCTAACCATTGTGCCACACTTCTCCACCTCTGTACACCGGAGGATGCCGCCATCTCCTTAAATGCCCCAGCGGACGGTGCCTATGGAGGAGAACAGCGAGCATAGAGTCAACCAACTCTGAGGTACGTAAACACAGCTTACTCTGAAAATATTGATAAATTGAAATTTACCTGTATGAGTGTTTAGGCAAGGCCTAGGTATGTGTGACGCAGTAAAAAATAATGCTATGTGGGCCCCTGAAATGGCGGCTGCCTGACCTGTAAGGTGGGACAAGGGGATATGAGGTAACTGCGCTGGCGTTGTACACCATCGCGGTAGGCGGTCGAAGACCGCGGCACAATTCTGCATTAGTTAACATTGGACCCTATGGGTCCCAGGAGCCAATGACGATGTACGCCGGCGGTGATGGTACGCACCGCTGTGGACGTGACTGCCATTTTCTCTCTGTTCAATCACTCAATACCTGATCTTCGACAGGAGAGGACCTACACTGCAAGTGCTGCTGTGACCTCAGTCTGGAAGAGGCAATGGCTCGTGTGTCTGGGGAATGGGCCCCTGCCTTCAGCACAGAGGAGTTGGAGAAACTTGTGGATGGAGTCCTCCCCCAGTACACGCTACTCTACGGTCCTCCAGACAAACAGGTAAGTACACTGTGAGCATGCTGTATGGACAATGCCTTTGTAGAGTGGGGTGGATGAAAGATAGGGGGGGAGAATGAGGCGTGCATGAAACGACGGTGAGTGCATGTGCATCATGGCAAGGGTAGGGATGCGGGCCAATGACTGTGACGGTGCAGTTGGTAATTACTTCTCTTTTTCCCCTGTACAATTCCTGTAGGTCAGCGCCCACCAGAAGAAGGACATCTGGCGTGCCATCGCCAAGGAAGTCCAGGACCTGGGGGTCTACCACAGACGGAGCACCCACTGCCGGAAAAGATGGGAGGACATTCGCTGCTGGAGCAAGAAGACGGCGAAGGCCCAGCTGGGGATGGCTTCCCAACGTGGGAGGGGTGCCTGTCGCACCATGACCCCCCTGATGTTTTGGATCCTGGCGGTGGCGTACCCAGAGTTGGATGGGCATCACAGCAGCAACAAGGGGGTGAGTACACTCTCATTCTGCTGATTCAGGGTGCATTGTAGGTGTCTGGGTGGGAGAGGTGGGCTGTGGGTTCCCCTAGGCCAGGGCGAGTTTGGTAGTTAAGTTCCCTTCTTCAGGCAGGCCCTGTGGCACCCCACCCCACCTGTGTACAGTACCAACTACACCTAGCCAGGCTCCTGTGACATCCATGTGTGCAGAAATCGGCCATAGCCTTGTAAGCCATGTCCCAGGGATTGAATAGTGGACCCAAAGGGCGCGGCGTAGTGCAGGGGGCTTCTGTGTCTGTTGTGTCCGCCAACGGTAGCGGTATTGCATGCACTCAACATGTCTTTCTTCTGTCTTCCTCCCCTTTTTGTGGTCTCCCTGTTCTTGTGTGCATTAGCATCATCAGGCAGAGGAGCAGTGGCACCGGAGCAGGAGGGATCTGCATCCCACATGGCCCTGGAGGGCGACACTACGGACTCCAAATTCACCAGTGGGACGGAGGGCGAGGGGAGCTCCACGGCGGGGAGAGGAGCTGACACCAGCGATACGGACTCCTCCTCTGATGGGAGCTCCCTTGCGGTGGCGGCCCCATTTGTGCCCCCGCATCTACAGGTACAGCCGCCACCCCCCCCTACCAGCACCGCCCTCCCAGCAGCCCCTCATCGTTTGCCCCATGCCCGCTCACCCAGGAGGGTGGGCATCACCTTCGCCCCAGGCACCACAGGCCCTGCCCCAGTCACCCCTGCTGCCCTCAGTGAGGAGGCCATTGACCTCCTCAGGGCCCTCAGTGTTGGGCAGTCTACCATTTTGAATGCCATCCAGGGTGTTGAGAGGCAGTTGCAACAAACCAATGCATACCTGGAGGGCATTCACTCTGGTCAGGCAGCCCTTCAGCGAGCTTTTCAGATTCTGGCCTCAGCACTGATGGCAGCCATTGTCCCTGCCTCCCCCTCCAACTTCCTCCACCCAGACCCAATCCCCTGTACCTCAGCCTATCCCAAGCACACCATCAGACCAGCATGCACACACCTCAACACACAAGTGAAGCTCTGGCAAAACATAAGCACCACACATCCCATAGGCACTCACGCAAGCATCACACACATGCAGACACAACAACATCCACTGCCTCCACTGTGTCCCCCTCCTCCTTGTCTCCGTCCTCCCTCCCAGTCTCGTCTCCACTCACATTTGCATGCACTACATCCTCAGCCAATACGTCCATCTCCAGCACACACACCACCACACCCCGCTCAGGTGCAGTCACCACCCCCACTACCATTCACACATCCCTTGTGTCCTCTCCCAATGTGTCTGTGAGGCCACCTCCCAAGGTACACAGACACAGACACCCACCCACCCAACAGCTATCCACCTCACAACAGCCTCCAGCCCATGCTCCTTCACCCAAAGACACCAAACGTACACCTCCTACAACCACAACCTCTTCCTCCACTCCCAAACCCCCTCCAGCTACCCGTCCCAGTGTTCCTAAGAAACTTTTCCTGGCCAGCCTTGACCTCTTCCCCTCACCTCCCCCACCCCTTCAGTTTCCTAGGGCCCGACTCTCCAGGTCCCAACCTAGCACCTCAGCCGCAACATCGGCGGGACCAGTGGTGCCAGTAGTCACCGGATTATGGAGTGCACCAGGCAGCAGGGTAGCCAGTGTGGCAAGGAGCCACAGCACGGACACTCCCCCACCTGACAAGCATAAAAAGTTAGACAGTGCCCAGCGGGAGAGGGGAAAGAAATCAGCCACCAAAGCCGCTCCCAGGGGTACAGTTGGGAGTGTGGAGACAGCTGCAACACCATCCAAGGTGGGGAAGGGGCACAGTAAAACCGGCAGGTCTGGGAAGATCAGCACGGCGGACAAGACTGCCAGCAGCCCCGCTGCCCAGGAGATGACCGCCAGCGGCCCCGCTGCCCAGGAGACGACCACCAGCAGCCCCACTGCCAAAGGCAGGACCACCAGCAGCAGCCCCGCTGCCCAGGAGACAACCGCCAGCAGCAGCGCTGCCAAAGACAGGACTGCCAGCAGCTGAACTGCTGCCCAAGACAGGACCGCCAGCAGCTGAACCGCTGCCCAGGACACCGCCACCAGCTGAACCGCTGCCCAGGACACCGCCGCCAGCAGCACCGCAGGCCAGGACAAGACCGCCAGCAGCTGAACCGCTGCCCAAGACAGGACCGCCAGCAGCTGAACCGCTGCCCAGGAGACTGCCACCAGCTGAACCGCTGCCCAGGACAACGCCGCCAGCAGCACCACAGGCCAGGACAAGACCTCCACCAACTGAACCGCTGCCCAGGACACCGCCGCCAGCAGCACCCCAGGCCAGTGAGCGCCAATGATTCTGACGCTACTGAGTCTGCCACAGGCAGGATGAAGCACTCTGGGCACAAAGCCCCCTCCAGAACCAGTGGAGAAAGGCATCCACTACCTCAGTCCTTGGCAGGATGAAGCACCCTGGGCACAAAGCCCCCTCCAGAACCAGTGAAGTATCACAGCCACTACCTCTGTCCTTGGCAGGATGAAGCACTCTGGGCACAAAGCCCCCTCCATAACCAGTGGAGACTGTTATCCACTTGAAAAACTGTGGCTTTGCACTCCCCAGGATAAAGCAGTGGGCAGACCACCCACTGTAGAGACTTGAGAGACTGTGGCTTTGCACTCCCCAGGATAAAGCAGTGGACAACCCACCCACTGTAGAGACTTCTGAGACTGTGGCTTTGCACTCCCCAGGATTGAACAGTGGGCAAACCACCCACTGTAGAGTCTTGTGAGACTGTGGCTTTGCACTCCCCAGGATTGAACAGTGGACAAACCACCAACTGTAGAGACTTGTGAAACTGTGGCTTTGCACTCCCCAGGATTGAATAGTGGGCAAACCACTGACTGTAGAGACTTGTGAGACTGTGGCTTTGCACTCCCCAGGATTGAACGGTGGGCATGGAGCCCCCTTGTGGATCTAGCGTTGTGCACTCATCCGGCTGAGGTGCCCCCCTTCCCTGCCCCCTGAGGTGCCTGTTTTATTTCTAACTGATGCCCCTGCAGTGTTCTCTCCGTCTTGTTTGGGTATTGAGTGTGGGCCTTGCCCATGCCTTTTGGGCCCAGTGATCCACAGACTATGATGGTGGAATCCCTTGGACTTGTGTTCTTGGTGTATATAATTGTATATGGTATAAATGTATATATTTATAAATATTTTTGATGTATGTAATTGAATAAATCACAATTATTCAACTCATTTCCTTTTGTCCTTGCATTCTTCCCGGGGGGGTGGTTAGGAGGTGTAACTGTTATGTATCAATGTGTATTAGCGTGTGTGTTGTAGTGGGTAAGGGTGAGGGTGGGGGTGTTGCGTGTGTGTGTCACTGTTTTTTTCCCTCCCCCCTCCCCTGTGTCGTAGGTGCAGTACTCACCGTGGTCTTCGCCGCCGGCGTTCGTGCTCCTGGTAGAGGAGCAGGAAAATAAAGGCTGGCAGAATCTGGAGCTCGGGTTCCATGGCGTCCTGATTCCTCGTGGGGTTTGTAGAGGTGAGCTTTTTCCCTTCGAAGTCCTGTTTCCGCAGTATTTTTGTTTGCGGTGAATCCGCCCCGGAAAAGGTGGCGGATTGGTGGGTTCTAATAGTGTAGGCGGTACATTGTCCTCCGCCTGTCTGTTGGCGGTTACCGCTGCAGTGTTTGTTTGTACGGCCGTGGCGGTCGGAGTGTTAAAGTGGCTGTCTATGTTGGCGGTTTCCGCCACGCCGCTTTAGCACCGACCGCCAGGGTTGTAATGACCACCTATATCATAAGAAACACAATACTCAGAGTTACTAAAAATAAAGGTACTTTATTTTAGTGACAATATGCCAAAAGTATCTCAGAGGATATACTCCCTTAGGAGGTAAGTAAAATACACAAAATATACACACAAACCAAAATCAGGTAAGTCAACAGTTAGACAAGTACTGCAAACACTGTAGAACACAGTAGGATGCAATAGGATACAATAGGCCTAGAGGCAACACAAACCATATACTCCAGAAGTGAAACGCAGACCACAAATGGACCCCAGGCCTAGTGCAGTGTGTAGAGGGTCACTGGGAGTATAAGAAAACACTAAAGGTGTTAAAAAAAAACCCACCCCAAGACCCTGAAAAGTAGGAGTAAATTTCCCCTACTACCACAGAAAGACAGTAAAGTCGAGATAGGGGATTCTGCAAGGACAACAACTGACTGTGACGCACTGAAGACAGATTCCTGGACCTGAGGACCTGTAAAGGAAGCGGAACAAGTACAAGAGTCATGCAAGTGTCCAGTGGGGGCGGGGGCCCACTAAACCCCAGATGAAGGTGCAAAAAGGCTGCCTGTAGGTGGAAGAAACTGAAGATTCTGCAACAACGGAAGATGCCAGGAACTTCTCCTTTGCACTGAAGATTTCCCATGGTGTGCTGGAGGATGCAGAGTTGTTTCCACGCAGAAAGACCACAAACAAGCCTTGCTAGCTACAAGAGTTGCGGTTAAAGAAAATGGGAGCTGCCTGGGCTCAAGAAGGACCAGGAAGTCGCCCCTTGGAGGAGGAGACAGAGGGGGGTCTCAGCAGCACAGAGAGCCCATGCATAAGCAGGCAGAACCCGCAGAAGCACTTGAACAGGCATTCAAGCAATCTGAGCATGGCGGTCATCTCAACACTACAAAAGAGGGTCCCACGAAGTCGGTGGTCAACTCAGCGAGTTGATCAATGCAGGATGGAGTGCTGGGGAAGTGGGCTATGCTTTGCATGAAGGATTCCTTGTAAAATTGCATGGAAGCCTTAGCAGCTGCAGTTCACAAAGTACACAAAATGACTGTCTGGCGTGGGGAGGCAAGGATTTACCTCCACCAAATTTGGACAAAAGGACCACTGGACTGTTGAGGTCACTTGGATCCAGCTCCTGTGTTCCAAGGACCATACTCATCAAGAGGAGAGGGGACCCAGAGGACCGGTGATGCAGAAGTTTGATGCCTGCGTTAGCAGGGGGAAGATTCCGTTGACCCCCGGGAGATTTCTTCTCGGCTTCCAGTGCAGGGTGAAGGCAGACAACCCTCAGAGCATGCACCACCAGGAAACAGTTGAGAAAGCCAGCAGGATTAGGCCCTCACACCTCTGCATTAAAGATAGCAGAGGTCAGGAACACACTGGAGGAGCTTTGGGCACCACCCCTGGGGTGGTGATGGACAGGAGAGTGGGCACTCCCCTTTCCTGTGATTGGGTGTAACACCCTCTCTCAGAGGAAATCCTTTGTTCTGCCTTCCTGGTAATGGGCTGCCCAGATGCCAGGAGGGCAGAAGCCTGTCTGTGGGTTGGCAGCAGCGGTAGCTGCAGTGAAAACATCAGAGAGCTAGTTTGGCAGTACCGGGGGTCCATGCTGGAGCCCCGGGGATGCATGGGATAGGCACCTAATACCATATTTGGCATGGGGGGACAATTCCATGATCTTAGACATGTTACATGGCCATATTTGGAGTTACTATTGTGAAGCTGCATATAGGTATTGACCTATATGTAGTTTACACGTGTAATGGAGACCCCGCACTCACAAAGTCTGGGGAAATTGCCCTGAACAATGTGGGGGCACCTTGGCTAGTGCCAGGGTGCCCTCACTCTTAGTAACTTTGCACCTAACCTGCACCAGATGAGGTTTAGACATATAGGGGTCTTATAAGTTACTTAAGTGCAGTGTAAAATGGCTGTGAAATAACGTGGACTTTATTTCACTCAGGCTGCATTGGCAGTCCTGTGTAAGAATTGTCTGAGCTCCCTATGGGTGGCAAAAGAAATGCTGCAGCCTATAGGAATCTCCTGGAACCCCAATACCCTGGGTACCTAGGTACCATATACTAGGGAATTATAAGGGTGTTCGAGTGTGCCAACCAGAATTCGTGAAAATGGTCTCTAGCCTGCAGTGATAATTTTGAAAGCAGAGAGAGCATAAACACTGAGGTTCTGGTTAACAGAGCCTCAGTGATACAGTTAGGCACCACACAGGGAACACATATAGGCCACAAACGATGAGCACTGGGGTCCTTGCTAGAAGGATCCCAGTGACACAGGCAAAAACAAACTGACACACAAGTAAAAATGGGGGTAACATGCCAGTCAAGATGGTACTTTCCTACACAAGGGCACAGCCTACCCAGGTGCAAGTGTGAGGCTGTGCCCCATTAGTACAGGCAACTGGAACTACAATTCAGAGCAAGGAACTTGAATATGAAAATTAAGAACTGAACGAGTTATTGCCTTATAATACATCCAGCAACAAGAGTTGAAGCACGAGTTCTGAAAGCAGAAGCCAGGCTTAAGTCCTTATTTCCAGCTCACAGCCACACAGCGTGAGCAGAATTCAGAATAGGTATTAGCAGACTGCAGCCTAGTGCAGGTGGGAGCAGACAAAGGTGGTCATTATGAACACGGTGGAAACAACGCTGTGTTCATGCTGGTGGTCAAAACACTGACCGCCAGCAACCCCGGAACCCCGTCGGCCAGATAATGAACATTTCTGTGGGCCGGCGGGCGGAAACATTGTTTCCACCCGCCGGCTCACAAAAAGGCTCTGCCGGGACAATGACGGTGGCTCCACATGGAGCCGCCATCAATGCCTCTGTGCAGCAGGTGCAGTTGTACCCGTTGCGCAGATCACTGCCTGAAAATCGGGCAGTGACCTGCGCGACGAGGCTCTGCACCAGGGCCCCTGCACTGACCATGTAAAGTGCATGGGCAGTGCAGGGGCCCTCAGGGGTGCCCCGGGGCACCCCCTCCACCAGCCTTTTCCTGGCGGGAAAACCCACCAGGAAAAGGCTAGCGGGAAATTAAACATTATCCGCAGGGTAGCGCCGCTACCCTGGCGGATGGTGTTTCAACTTGCCGTCAGGCTGGCTGACGGCGGGAGCCTGGCGGTGGGTGAGGGCTGCCGCTGGCGGCCCTCTCCATGATCATAATATGGCGGTTTGGCTCGCCATGTCGGCTGGGGCTTCAGCCGCCACTGCCAGCATAGCGGGCCAAACCGCCAAGATGGTAATGAGGGCTAAAGTCACATATCAAGATCTCTACCTGAAGGAGTGCACAGAGATTCCAGGAAGCAGCTAGAAGACAGAATGAAAATCCAGAGTGGAAAATGGATCTGATCTTATTTCATATTATAGGAGCCATTCATGCAAGGGAGCACATGGGCATGCTGGAAGTGGTAAGCTAGAATAATAAGATTCACTCAGTCTCCTCTCCAGCGCTCATGGTCTGGTTAGGCACACAAGTACCATAATGCATTAGTTGTAGATAAGTAAACCCTGGAATGTAATCTGAAGTGAATCTGATTTCAGAACAATTTTGAATACTGAAATTCAGCATATATTCAAAAGTAGTATTCCTGATGGCAGCAGCATGTAGAAGGTACTCATGCAGTTGCACCTGATGGCAGGATCACAAGATCTGGAAACATTCCTTCTCTTCCTCAGGACAGCAGTCTTTCTTCCTCGTAAAGTATCCACAGGTCCAGAACTATACTGAAATGGTGGTGTCAGACGTCCAGTGCCTATACCTGGTTGCACCTTTGAAGTGGGAGAGACTTCACAGAAAGGTCTCTGAAGTGCCAAGAGGTCCTTCCTTCCTGCCCTGGCTCCAGACTCACTACAGGGGGTATGAAGCCCTTTGTGTGGGAACAGGACACAGCCTATGCATGTGTATGTGTGAGGCTGTGCCCAGCTCCTCGCTCCCAGGACGGCCCATCAGAACATGGACGGCCCATCAACTCACACCTAAGCTCTTTTGTGTGTGAATGTCTAGAAGGAATGCACATATCCAAGCTTTCACCCACCCTAGATGTGTATTCAGAGACAGGAAGCAGGCACGCATTACTTAATGTAAGAAAATGTCAGCTCTTTAAAAGTGACATTTGCAGAACTGCAGTTTAAAATTTGACTTTACCATAAATTGTGATTATTAACTTTGAGTGCAGAGACACCAAACTCAAAAAACCTTTCACTTTCAGACTATAAATTATACTTATAAAATGTAATAAGGTAATCCCAATTATATCATAAGGTAGAAATTGCTGTAGTGAAATTAACTTGGGGAGTTTTTCACTATCAGGACATACAAAACCTAAAAGTACATGTTCTGCATGTAAAATACATTGTGCCTTGCCATCTGGGATGTCGAGGACCTACCTTAGGGCAGAAATATGTATAAAAATGAGAGGTTCAAGCCTGGCAGGAGAGTTAATTTGCCAGGTTAAAATGACAGTGCAAATTGCATTGCATAGACAGTCTGTGCAGTGGCAGGCCTGAGCCACAGTTAGAGGTGTACTTAATTGGTTGGCACAATGAGTGCTGCAGACCCACTAGTTGAATTTCATTTTCAAGACTGGGGCTAATGTAGTGCATTTTACTGGGGACGTATGAGTAAATGAAATAAGCCAACTGGGGAAGAGTCAAAGTTACCATATTTTAGGGAGCGAGCACACACACTTTAGGACTAGGTAGCAGTGATAAAGTACACATAGTTCCAAAGCCAGCAAAAGCAAGAACAGATAAATGGAGGAGGTAAGCACAAGGGTGGGGGAAGACCACCCTACGGGCCTCATTATGATCTTAGCAGTCTTAAGGCAAGACTGCCATGGTGGTGGCTGCCAAAATACTACCATGTTGGCGGCTGCCAAAACACCACCATGTTGGCAGCCTCCAAAACACCACCATGTTGGCGGTCATCTGACCACCGTTTTATGACCCACACTGTGAAGACTGCTAAAAAGCAGCCAAATATTGGAAACCACCAGGACACTGGCATGTTGAAAAGAGGTGGTCAATGGCATCCTCCCTGAGGGTAGGGCTGACAGGAGCAGAGGTGCCTGTCGCGAAGGAGGCGCCCACCCTCCTGAGTGAGCCGACATGGACAACTGGGTGGGGTGCCACAGGGAGGGTGGTTACGGTCTTCCCGTGGCACTCCCCTTGCCCTCTAGGCCACTGGGCCCCTCGCTTGCTGGTTGCAGCACTCCAGGTCCCGTGGCCAGCAGTATCCCCACTCACCTCTTTCTCTTGCTGATACTGATGCACACAAATAGAGAGAGAGGGAGAGAAAGGGTTATCACATTCCTGACATACCCACGTGGAAACATGTGGTAATGCATATCGTGCAAGGATGTCTGTCTTGAGAATTATGATTGTTTATGTGCAGGAAGGTGTCCCTTCCTGCACCTAAACAATCATTTCTGGCATTTTGCTTTTCCTATGCGTGTGGCAGAACGCAACACACATGGAAAAAGCAAAAAATTAGGATGAATAAAAGTTTTCCTCCTCGTTGTGCCATGCTTATGCCACCCCTGGGAGTGGTGTTAGATTTTGTCACTGCCTCAGGTTTACGAGATTTGATAAATGTGAGGCAGCATCAAAATGCAATGGGTGTTGCTGTATAACTGAAGGTACAGTGAGACAGCATTCTACCAGAGCCAAGTACCAGGTAACAGTCAATACTTACCCCCCTGTGGCTGCTGTGTTGCCATCAAACGCCCAACCACCTGAGGGTAGGCCACTACCAAAATGCTGGCCACTAGGGTTTCAGGGTCCGACGGGCACCCCTCCCTCACTGGGAAGGCATCCACAGCTGGGCCTCTTTGGTCTTCAGTGCCCAACGTCTCATCTCCTCCCACCGCTTGCGACATTTGTTGCTTCGCCAGCTGTGGACCCCCAGGGTCCGCATTTGCTTGACAATGGCAAACCAGATCCCTTTCTTCTGATGGGCGTCCACCTGCATGTATGACACAGATAAAAGGAGAAAGACATGTACACATGCACCTTACCAACAGTAGCTGGCACAACACAATTGTAACAGCAATTGAGCACACATACCCATCCTCCCTGCCTACACACCTGTATGGTATGCCACATGCATGCATCTACACCAACTCACCATCACACAATCACCAATCACACATGGCTGGGGCATTGGACTCACCTGTTCCTCTGGTGCCCCCTATAGCTATCCATACAGGGTTAGGGCCTCCTCCACCAGCTTTTCTAGCTCTTCCTATGTGAAGGCAGGGACCCTATCACATTTAGGACATGGCATGATGGCTCCCAGAGGCATTACACAGCAGCTCACCTAGTGAAGGTCTTGCTAGCAACAGTGCCAGGAGTCAAGTGAGCAAGACTGCAGAAAATGGTGGTCAGGGACACCAAGTACAGGACCGTCACTGCCGGCAGTCATCGCCATTGGCCCAAGTCCGCTATAGGCAGCAATGTTAACCTGTGACAAGTTACACAGCCGTTACAACCGCCTTCCACCGGTAAACGTAGGTCACTTCCAACTGTCCAGAGCAGTAGGTCAGGCACCTGGCATGTTGTCCTCAATGGAGTTTTCATCGTGAGGAGGGCTGGCAGTGTCTGGTATCCTCTCCGTGGTGCCAATGGCAGTGGCAGGGTTACCTCTGAATGGAGTGTGACACAGAGTATAGTTAACTAAGTGTGTTTGGTACCCTCTTTGTGTGATACAGACAATGGCTTAGCATGAATCTCAGCAATGACAATGACAGTTGCTGTACTGCATAGCTTGGTGCAACATAGGAGTCTGTGACAGGGGTGCCATACTCTATGTTGTGTGCTGTCATCAATATTTGGTACATAAGGCACTGCAGCTGGGTTTCTGTAACTATCTGATACTTGACATGATAAATAGGCTCTGGTACCTGGTGTGTAGTCAGGCTTTGTAGTAGTCTCACATTATGGCTGAACATTGCAATGATGTCCCATAGGGAACAGTGTATTTGGGTATGCAAGGCTAATACTCCCGTCTCTGGATTTTGTTTGTGTACATAGAGTCTGGCATCTTACTTTCCAATCAACGGTCAGTCCATTACAGGCTTGGAGATATTGATCAGTCTCCAGTTACAGGGTTGTTCCTGTGTTTTGCCTTTCTTGTCATTGTGGTGTGGCATTGCATTAGTGTCATTGGCATGTGCTGGTCCTCAGTCATACATTCTAGATGTTGTAGGTTGTACAACAATCATACATGCATGAAATGTGACCTGATGTGCACATTGCAGGCTTCAACATTAATGGTTTGGTGCATTGTGGGGCTTATAGTGCTAGGATTAGGCCGCGTTATCCCTGCCCTTGCCAAAGGCTGTGTGGGAAGTAGGGTTGTGTAGGGTGGTGACGTGCAGGAAAGGAGCAATGTGTGAGTGGCAGGTAGGTACAGTGGGAAAATCAGTGACTTATGGGGTATTTCGTTGGTGAGGAAGCATGCAGGACATGACAATTGTGTTATATTGATTTTGTGGGTACTTACAAGACTCCAGTCCCCCCAGTATTCCAGTTAGGCCCTTAGGATAGAGCATCTCCAAGACCTACTCCTCCCAAGATGTGAATTGTGGGGGAGGAGATGGGGCCCACCGCCAGCCTTGTGAACAGCTATTTGGTGTCTCAATGCCATGGAATGTACCTTCCCCCATAGTTCATTTCACCTCTTCCTGATGTCATCCCTTATGTGTGGGTGGCTGCCCACTGAGTTGACCTCCTTGCATACTGCTTAAAACCCTGTCAACTGTAATTTGCCATAACTCCATTTTCCTGGCAGTTGACTTTAGCTGGACCTATGCTACAAACAGTTGTGACCCTGACAATTTCAATCAACCATGACCCTCAACTCACCGTCAGTGAATCTTGGGTGCTTTTGTGGGTACATGTTTGAGATTGTGTTTACAGGGTGGAAGGGGGTTGTGCATGAAAGGGTGCAGAGTTGGGTTTATGATGACGAGTAGGTGTTGCATTGTAAGGGATGGACGGTTGTAGCGGAATGTTTGTGGTGGTTATGTGTGTGATGTATTTTGTTTAGATGTGTGACCGTGTGATCTGTGTGTGCCTATAGTGTCAGGATGCTCTCTCTGTGTATGTGCCTGCTCTCAGCGCCTCCAGATGGTGTTTTAGTTGCAAAGGGTTGTGGGTTGCGTGGGTGTGTTATATAGTGCAGTGTGTAGGTGTGTCCGCTATATGGATGCATGTTAGGTGTGTGGTATTCAAACTGTCCAATGTGACGTTGTCTTCTGTCAGTGGTGGTTTTTGACAACAGCAGCTTGCACACCCAATGTTTTACTACCATAGAAGTACCACTGTGCTGATTTGTGGATCCTAATCTGGCATGCAGATTTGTGTTGGCCTGGCGGTGCTGGTCAATCTCTGTGGGTCAGTCAACCATTGTGAATGCCACCCAGGGACTTGCGGCTCAAGTCCAACAGAACAATGTGTTCCTGGAGGGCATTCGAGGTGCACTGGCTGGCCTACAGAGATTCTTTCAAGCTCTGGCCTCCACACTGATGGCAGACAGTCACCCAATGTCTTCCGTTACCCCTCCATCTTCATTTATCCAATCTCACACCCCTCTTCCCCATCTCAGCCAGAGAACACAGAAAAACATTCATCCACCTCAACAGACAAGGATACTGCAGTCAAACACAAGCACCACAAGACCCACCACCGGCTTGCACACAGACAACACCCACCTGCAGACACACCAACAGTCACTACCTGCACAGACTACCCCACCACCCCACCTTCACATACACCACACCTGACACACCAGCAGATCCAGCCAATCCTATCCACAGTCAGCACAATAGCAGACCTGCAGACATCCACCCCAGTCACCACATCCACAGCCACCACAACCACTGACACACCCACACGCAGCACATCCATCATGCCAGCAGTCACCACCCCAACAGAAACTCACACATCCAGCACAGCATCTTCCAGCTCCTCCACTCCCGCTCCTCCCAAGACACAAAAACGCCAACAATCACCCACCCAACAGACACCCAGCACACACAAGCATTCCTCACACACACCTGCACCCAAAACATCCATCAAAACACCTCCTACAAGCATTCCTCTCCCTCCACTCCCAAGTCCTTTTCCGATAGCCGTCCCCATGTGTCTAAGAAGTTTTTCCTCTCTGAGTTAAACCTTTTCCCTACTCCTTTCCTTCTCCATGCAACCCTCAAAAGATCAGTTTCCCTTCCCAAGTCCAGTGCTACTACCTAAAAGTTCTCACTGCCCCCTGCAAGTACCCATGTCCCTTCCCTGCCAAGAAGTCACCCCCTCCTAAGTTTTCCCAGCCCTCCTTTAAGCCACGTCTGAAGCCACCACCTCCCAAGCCAAATCCAAAAGACCTCCTCCCAAACATAAGCCCATACCCCCACCACCGCCCCCTAATCTCTGAGGTGCCTGCCTGTCCACTTTATGCCCCAACCCATGGAGGTAATTTAGCAGTCAGGAGTCAAGGTGGGGCAGTCTGACATGCAAGCTGTGTATGCTGCAGTTTATATCTTGGGACTGGCCTAAGGCCTTTTATATTTGTAAATACTACCATCTAACATTGTATTTACTTTATTTATAGACATGCATCTGGGACAACCAGTTGGTGGTTCCAATGTTATTATCTTTGTCCTGCTCTTCATTCCTCATGGCTGTTATGGTCTTGCCTGCTTCATATTGTGTGTGAGTGTGTTATGGGTGTGTGTTAGTTTTGCTACCTGTTGTGTCTGAGCTGCTTGTGTGGGTGTGTGCTTTGCATTTCTCCCACAGTGATGGCTGGGTATGGTGTGTTGGGCTTGTATATGTTTTGAACATACAATTTGGTTGTGTTGTGTGGATTGGTTGTATTGGCTGTTGTGATTTTGAGTGTGGTGTTCCCTTGTGTGGTTGTACAGTGTGTGTATGTGTGTGTGGTGATTGGTATGTCCAAACCACTGTGTGGTGTGTTTGCGTGGTGTGAAATATGCCTCATTGAAGGGCTGTGTGATTGAATGTTTTGGTACCATGGTGTTGCTATGTTGTGTTGTATTATGTATTGTAAGATGGGGGTGTGAATTGTGGCATATTAACGGTGAATTGGAGGTGTTGTGGTTGTGTAGTTGTGTAGTTTGCTGTTGTTGTGTGTTGTTATGTTTGACAGTGCTGGTTCTGGGTGTCTGCGGCTCAGTATATGTTTTGGTAGTGTGTGGTGGCTATGGTGTGTGTCCTGATTCTGTGCGTGTGTGTATATGGCTGTGTGTGAATGTGCATGCTAGCGTAGGAGTACGTGTATGTGTCACCCTCGCCACCCGTTCCCGATGTGCATGTTGTGTGTGCATTGCGACCATACTATTATGCATTAGTGATAGGTAAGTGTGTGTACTCTTGGTTGCTGCAGTTGTCGTCGTCGCTGGTTCCAAAGTCCTTGGGCAAGCAGGAGCAGCGGGAAGACGTGTAGTTCAGGTTCCATAGTGGCTCCAGATGGATGTGGCTTCCTAAAGGTGGGTGTCTCCATTTATACTGTTGATTTCTGACAAGGTTTCTGTGGTGGTGTGACCGAGGTGGAAAGCTTGGCGGTGTGCAACTTCGTTATATGTCCGGCGGTAACATGGTCTCCACTGGCCTGAAAGTGCCTCTTGCCATCCATGGCGGTCTGACCGCACTGGCGGTGCTGGGGAGGATTGGCTGTATTCTGTTGGGAATACCGCCACGGTCATAATTTGACTGTCTTCTCCACCAGCATATTAGTGGTATGACCACCACCATGAACACGGTGGTCATGGAACTGCCAACATCGTAATGACCCCCAAAGTCTGTCAAGTCTAAAAACGGACATGATACCTGAAAAAAATACTTTTTCTGAAGCGAGTATTGGACCATGATACTTAATCAATAGCATGGTCTTCCTTGCCAGTGGCTGTAGAGAACATTTTGTCACATCTAGATCAGGGTTGGTTTACAATAGAAAATAGGCACTAGCACCTAATTGTGTGTGGCCCCGTTTGTGAATCAGACTAAAAATTGGTCAATATTTGCAAATCAGTGTAGATTTAAACTTGTAAAAACAAGCTGTGTCCTGTTTAAACAGCACCCCATTCAAAGCGTAATGCCTGTTAATATTTTATATCTTTGTGATGTAGAGTTCCACTACAATTACTATATTCTTTGTTTTTGCGTACTGCCCCTGTCTTCCTTTATTTTCTTTAACAATCAAAGTAACTCTTTTTCTTATCATGTGAACAGTTATTACAGTACCACTTTTGGTAAGCCCAGTTGATATGTTGTTGATTTTCATAGCTTTACCTTTCAGATGAGCTTTGATATATTAATCTAAATTTTGTGTAATTAACAACACGTACAATAGTAATCCTCACACATATTCACATGTATGCACTGACATAGCCATTTAAATTATTTTGCTATGACCTCTTAAAGTGTATTTATGTGGCTTATGCTAACTGGGTGCATGGTCCCCTTCCCCCCACAAAACCTAACCCGGGGACCTCATCCTCTAGGGCCCTGCCTGAATATTTATTTGGGGGGGAAGGGGTCATTTGGCCTCCCTTCTAAGGCCCATCTCGGCCCCAGGGCACCCATCCCCTGGGGCCTGGACTTAATAATTTTTTGGGGGTAGGAGGGCCCCAGAGACCCCCTGCCCTGGCCAATCTTGGCCCCTAGGACCCTGTCTTCCAGGGCCTGAACAATTTTTTTTTAAAAAATAGGTGGAAGGGAGGTCCTATGCCCCCCCCGGGTCAAATTTTAGCCCCAGGGACCCATCCCCCAGAGACCAGCCTAAATAATAAGTTTTTTGGGGGGCAGGGGGGCCCACAGCCCCTCTCGCCTGGCCAATTTCTGCCTCGGGCATGGGCATCAAGCTTAGGTGCCTTCTAGGGAACCCAGTGGGAGTTGAGAACCACAGGGGAGACTCAAGGCCACCACTGTCCCAGCTGGCTTCCCGCCTCCTGCGGGAGCCAATATCGCTTTTGCACACAAGGAGCTGAAAAATATGCAGCTCCCTGTCTGCAAAAGCAATTGGTTCCCTATCTGAGGACAGGAAAACAGAGGAAAACTCCAATATGAGCAAGTGAGAGCTAGCTGATGCCTCTCTCTTATTCAAAGCGGAGTGCTTTCTGTGACTTGGTGATAGATGTCAAAGCTGCCCTTCAAGTCACAGCAAACAGCTATGTGGGCACCCTGGGACGTGGCAGTCCCCAGGGCCCATTAATATCTCCTTGAGGGGGAGGCCTGTGGCCCCCTCCAATGGGAAAATTGCTCCAGGGAGCAACAGATCCCCTTCATTATAAATTATTAATGCCCCAGGGACGAGGCAGTGCCTGAGATGCAGGTGGGCAAGCAAACCCCTACATAACATTAAGCTCACGCCCCAGGGAAGTGGTAGGCCCCGGTGACCGGGGGACATGCAGCCCACCTGCACATATTTTATTAATCACCCTGGGGAGCTGGTGGGCCCTGGGGCTGTAGGGGAGGCCATGTGTATGTTGCACAGGGGAGGTAGTGGTCTCCGGAGCAGGGGGCTGCGCAGCTCTCCTGCACCTATGACATAAATTACCCCAGAGAGGTGGGTCTAATTTAAGCCCAAGGAGAGTGGGCCCCTGCATCCCCCTTTCTGTCTGAATGCCCCCCCAGACCTGACCCTCCCTGGGGTCACATAAAACAAAAGGGCGGCAGCCAGCCATTTTTTTTTTTTATCTCAGAAACTTCAGTGGATTCAAATCCGTGGATTTTATTTAAAAAATATATATTTTTAGCCCTGGCAGATCCCTCTGGGGCCCCAGCACCAGAGCTAAAGGGTCAGGTTGCCTCTATCCTGGCCCCTTTTCATTTTTTTTTTTTTTACTTTGTTTTCTGGGACTCGGTTGAAGTTGAGTCCCAAGATGGCTGCCAGCACTTTGTTGTTGAAGTGCTGACAGCCAATCAGATATCACCACAGGGGCAGTTGGATCGGCGGAGGATCCACGCCCCTAGATATCTCTATTTTTAGACTTTAAATTTGACTAAACCTCTATGATTTACACCAAATTATAAAAAGTGTGCCTTCTGGACCAAGCAGTAGCTTTCTGACAAATTTCAGTAATTCCACCCAGCGGTTTGGGCTGTAGTCATGTTCAACTTTCGAAACAGCAGCTGAACTGAGCAAAGTATAAGTTTTGAAAATGTCATGCAGATTTGTCAAGTGGCGACAAAGTTACTGACCAAAAAAAAAAAAAAACGCTCTACATTTTGAAACTAGGCCCTAAGTATAAGTGACTATATATATACATACATACAGTATATGCATGTATATATATATATATATATATATATATATATATATAATATATATAATAAAATCACACTAAAAACTACATTACTCTTCAAGGTGCTATAGCATTTTGTTAACTGAACATCTGAACATCCACTACACGAATGCACAAAAAACATTTATGCTAACAGTGGCACTTAGCACTGTGCAAGTTATCAGATACGGCTATGAATGCTATTGTAAGAATCATTGTAATCATTCAATGTGATTTATTATTTTAATCATAAATCACTCTGTGGTATCAGATCCGATCATTTCAAGAATCTGTGTTCCACAGTAATAGTTTGTGATTGATTTATTCCATGTGCCTAAAGCAATTTAACAACAGCTGTAACAAGTGCCCATTCAGCCTTTGAAAAGGAAGGGTGCCCAATGGAAGTGAATCAGTGCTTGTCAATGACATGTCACAAGGTCAAAAGAATTCACTAGCTTGAAATAATAAATAGCTGCAGGTGCACCTGCCAGAAAGCCTATAACCGCCAACCATGGAATATGATAATCAACCTAATGAATAGAGTTTGTCACAATAGATCTCAATGCGTTGACTTCCCTCTCACAATTTGAGTAATACTGCCTCTCTGATAAAAATGAGTTCTGTCATTAACCATTGAACATCGTTGGAAAGATTCTGACCACAGGGATGGTAACCTTTATTAATGTGTATAACTCCATAGAGCTGACAAAGTGGAGAATAGCTGCACAAAGTTAGTACCTTATTTATAAGGAACACCCAGGCACGTCTTTTGGTCTTTTTAGCTATTGTGAAACAATACCAGTTGCAGTTAGCCCAAGTCACTGTCTTGAGTTGCGAGGGAACATATGTGGGTTTGCAGGAGTGTGTGTGTGGTGAGTCATGGTCATGCAAGTATGTGCCCTTCCCCTCACTTGTTCCCACTACATGTGTAACAGACTATGCTTTGGTAGTAATCCTGGAATCATTGAGTCTCTGCACTTTGCAGCAGTGCCACTGTTGGTAGAATACCATCTATTGATGCTGAAGTTAAATCTTGCATTTGTGGCTTGCATATTTCCTTCTAGGGACCAGTTTTTCTTTGGCACACTGAAGATGGTAATTGCATTGTGGTGTTAGAAATTGAGTTCATAGTTGGAAGAAGTATGCACCCTGTCCAAGCAGGAACCACATTCCTAGTCCGGGGAAGTCAGGAACACACCCTAAATTAACATGTGCTCACCATCTGGTAGCATAGCAAAGAAGCAGTCAGGCCTAACAAAGTGTAAAATATTTGTGTAAAACGCCAAACAGTAAAACAGTGAAAACACTGGACCACAAAAGCAAGAAGAATCAATGGGTAGTATCTGGTTGAACCGGTCCAGGAAAATTTCAAGAGTTCAGGCCAACCGCAGTGGATTGTAGGCTGACCACAGGAACCCATTTAGGCCTGCTGAACAAAAGTACATTGATCCTGGTTGCGTTGGAGTTGAGGAAGATGTGAGGTGGAGCCAAGGTGATGCCTTGGTTCTGATCCTGCAACACAAGGAGATGCAATGTCGACAATGTGTCGGTTCGTACTGGGATGCACTGTTCCTGAATGCGATGCATCGCTTCTGCTCCTATAGTGGACACTGAATCTATTCCAAGGCCAATGCACGGGTTCTGAAGAGGATGCACCAGCGCTACTGCATGCGGCAAAAGGATGTACCAGTTTTCATCCACGCTAAGGCAAAGATGCACCAGTTCTTATCCCCGCAACAGCAAAAATAAACCATCCCAATGAAGATGCATTGGCTGGCTCAAGAAGCACCTTAGGGCTTACTTCAAAAGGTCAAGGACTGAGATCGCACTACTTGGTAGGGCAGACACTAACATGGTAGAGTCTAGGTGTAGGTGCAGATAAGTTGGAATTCTTTTTTGTTTCTGAGGCTTCAGAAAATAGGAGACCAGTCAGTTGGCCCTTGGAGTCACCCTGGGTTCTTGGGTGGAAAGATGCAAGTTGAGCTCTTCTCACTCCCAGGCAAAAGGGCAGCAGGAAGCAGCTCAGCACAGCAGGAGTCCGCAGAGTAGGAGTCCTTGTAGCAGCCTAGCAGACCTTCTTCCTGGCAGAGTAGCCAGAGATCCAAAAGTGTACTGAAGTGTTGGTGTCAGAGTGTAGGAGGCTGGCCTGGCTTATAGTGGGTACCTTGTGGTACTTACTCCTTGTGCCAGGTCCAGTTATCCCTTATTAGTAGATTAGAGGTGTCCTAGCAGCTTAGGCTGATAGAGGTAGCTATAGCAGAGCAGGTTAGGCTGAACTAGGAGACATGCAAAGCTCCTACTATACCACTTATATCACTTAGCACTATATCAGAAGAAAACACAATACTTTATTTTAGTGACAATATGCCAAAAGTATCTCAGAGGATATACTTCCCTTAGGAGGTAAGTAATATACTCAAAATATACACACACAAACCAAAATCAGATAAGTAACAGTTAGAAAAATAGTGCAAACACTGTAGAACACAATAGAATGCAATAGGGAGAAATAGGCCTAGGGGCAACAAAAACCATATACTCCAAAAGTGGAATGTCAACCACGAATGGACCCCAGGCCTAGTGTAGTGTGTAGAGGGTCGCTGGGAGTGTAAGACAACACTAAGGGTGTCCAAGATACCTCACCCCAAGACCCTGAAAAGTAGGAATAAAGTTACCCTACTACCCCAGAAAGACAGTAAAGTCGAGATAGGGGATTCTGCAAGTACAACAACTGACTGCAAAGCACTGAAGATGGATTCCTGGACCTGAGGACCTGTAAGGGAGGGGGACCAAGTCCAAGAGTCACACAAGTGTCCGGGGGTGGGAGGGCAGGAGCCCACTAAACCCCGGATGAAGGTGCAAAAGGGCTGCCTCTGGGTGGAAGAAGCCTAAGATTCTGCAACAACAGAAGTAGCCAGGAACTTCTTCTTTAGTCAGAAGGTGTCCCACAGCATGCTGGAGGATGCAGAGTTGTTTCCACGCAGAAAGACCACAAACATGCCTTGCTAGCTGCAAGAGTTGCGGTTGAAGGTTTTGGGTGCTGCCAGGGCCCAGGAAGGACCAGGAGGTCTCCCCTTGGAGGAGGAGACAGAGGGAGCGCTCAGCAACATGGAGAGACCACACAGAAGCAAGCAGAACCCGCAGAAGCACCTGAACAGGCACTTAGAAGATCTGAGGACGACGGTTGACTTAGAGCAACAAAAGAGTGTCCCACGATGTCGGAGTCCAACTCAGCGAGTTGGGCAATGCAGGACAGAGTGCTGGGGACCTGGGCTAGGCTGTGCACAAAGGAAGTCTTGCAAAAGTGCACAAAGCCCTAGCAGCTGCAGTTCACGCAATACACAGGATTACTGGCTGGCGTGGGGAGGCAAAGACTTACCTCCACCAAATTTGGACAGAAGGGCCACTGGGCTGTCGGGACACTTGGACCCAGCTCTGTGTTCCAGGGACCACGCTCATCAGGATGAGAGGGGACCCAGAGGACCAGTGATGCAGATGTTTGGTGCCTGTGTTGGCAGGAGGAAGATTCCGTCGACCCACTGGAGATTTCTTCTTGGCTTCCAGTGCAGGGTGAAAGCAGACAGCCCTCAGAGCATGCACCACCAGGAAACAGTCGAGAAAGCCAGCAGGATGAGGTGCTACAATGTTGCTGGTAGTCTTCTTGCTACTTTGTTGCGGTTTTGCAAGCGTCCTGGAGCAGTCAGCAGTCGATCCTTGGCAGAAGTCAAAGAGGGAAGTGCAGAGGAACTCTGGTGAGCTCTTGCATTCGTTATCTGATGAGATACCGACAGGAGAGACCCTAAATAGCCCTCAGAGGAGGATTGGCTACAGAAAAAGGTAAGCACCTATCAGGAGGGGTCTCTGACGTCACCTGCTGGCACTGGCCACTCAGAGCTGTCCATTGTGCCCTCACACCTCTGCAACCAAGATGGCAGAGGTCTGGGACACACTGGAGGATCTCTGGGCACCTCCCCTGGGAGGTGCTGGTCAGGGGAGTGGTCACTCCCCTTTCCTTTGTCCAGTTCCGCACTAGAGCAGGGCTGGGGGGGATCCCTGAACCGGTGTAGACTGGCTTATGCAAGGAGTGCACCATCTGTGCCCTTCAAAGCATGTCCAGAGGCCAGGAGAGGCTACTCCTCTCAGGCCCTTCACAACTATTTCCAAAGGGAGAGGAGGTAACACCCTCTCTCAGAGGAAATCCTTTGTTCTGCCTTCCTGGGACTGGGCTGCCCAGGCCCCAGGGGGACAGAAACCTGTCTGTGGGTTGGCAGCAGCGGTAGCTGCAGAGACAACCCCGGAAAGTTAGTTTGGTAGTACCCGGGCTCTATGCTGGAGACCCGGGGATGAATGGAATTGTCCCCCAATAACAAAATGGCATTGGGGTGACAATTCCATGATCCTAGACATGTTACATGGCCATGTTCGGAGTTACCATTGTGACGCTACTTATAGGTGTTGACCTATATGTAGTGCACGCGTGTAATGGTGTCCCCACACTCACAAAGTCCGGGGAAATTGCCCTGAACAATGTGGGGGCACCTTGGCTAGTGCCAGGGTGCCGTCACACAAAGTAACTTTGCACCTAACCTTCACTAAGTGAGGGTTAGACATATAGGTGACTTATAAGTTACTTAAGTGCAGTGTAAGATGGCCGCGAAATAACGTGGATGTTATTTCACTCAGGCTGCAGTGGCAGTCCTGTGTAAGAATCGTCTGAGCTACCTATGGGTGGCAAAAGAAATGCTGCAGCCCATAGGGATCTTCTGGAACCCAATACCCTCGGTACCTAGGTACCATATACTAAGGAATTATAAGGGTGTTCCAGTGTGCCTATCAGAATTGGTAAAATTGGTCACTAGCCTGCAGTGACAATTTTAAAAACAGAGAGAGCATAAACACTGAGGTTCTGCTTAGCAGAGCCTCAGTGATACAGTTAGGCACCACACAGGGAACACATACAGTATATGCCACAAACGTATGAGCACTGGGGTGCTGGCTAGCAGGATTCCAGTGACACATATCAAACATACTGACAACATAGGGTTTTTCACTATGAGCACTGGGCCCTGGCTAGCAGGATCCAAGTGAGACAGTAAAAACTCCCTGGCATATACTCACAAACAGGCCAACAGTGGGGGTAACAAGAATAGAAAGAGGCTACCTTCCTACACCGAGGTCCTGTACTTATACACAGTTGTGCCTTTGAAGTGCAGTAGCCTTCAATGAAAGGTCTTTAAAGTGCTGAGGGGTCCCCTTTTCCTGCCCTGCCTCCAGACTCACTATAGCATGGTATGAAGCCCTTTGTGTGACGCAAGGACACAGCCTATTCACGCATGGTGATATAGCCACTGAAATATTTTGCTATGACCTCTGAAAGTGTATTTATTTGGCATATGCTAACTAGGCCCCAGCTAGGCACCAATGCCATTTTTTTCAAAATGGATATCCCTTCATGTGTGACTTCTTAATGTTCTTGCTGCATAAAGTCAAACAAGTTATGTTTGTTTATTTCAAATTGAGACTGTTCTTGAAGAAGGCCCTCTGTCAGTGGCTTAGTGTTGTAACATTTCTGCAAGGACTTTGCATGCAGTATTACATTTATTCACAATGGTTCACTTTTGTTTATGTAACTAGTTTATTCTGACACCTCCGGATGACATTAGGTCAGAGGGAGCTAAATCAATATTCATGTAGTGGGTTAGTGCTTATGTGGTATGGCTGTTAAGATGAATTTGAAATTCCTAGACTGGTTCTTGTACTATTTTATTTTTATTAATGACGTTTAACCATGTCTCACAATAGCTCCATGTGGAACCTTTTTGCTTGACTTGCTGTTCAAATAAGAACAAGTGTCCCTGTACGAGAATGCTGCTCTCCGATGAATGTGAACGCCTGTTTATGGTGAAAATTCCGGTCTGGGGACCATCTGTGTCCGTTGGTCAATGGTTGATCATGACATTTGCCTCTAAGTAGTACCCTCTTGCCGCAACACATCATTGGAGTGCATGCCCTGACCTATTTGGAGAAGTTTGGTAATGCATTATCCACCAAAAAGCTGTGGTACCGCAATATCCCTTGTAGACGCATTTTCATTTAGAAGATTTTCTGCCATGGGAATTACCGCTGCCACATTGTATTATGGCAATACTAATGTCCCTAAAGGAGGATTTACAACTGGTTTCCTAAGGAGTATAGGTTACCACGATTTTCCAAATCAGTCCTACCTAACATCCTCAGAAATCATACTTTAAGTTAGCCATTTAAAAAAAAATGTTTTTTTTATTTTTTTTATCGTTATGCAGTTGAAAGCAGGAATTATGTAGCAAAATAGCAATACAAATAGCTCCATACCTGTTAAATGTTATGTAACTATTAGCTCTTACAAAGAATTAACATTCTAATCTTTTTTTATTACTTGTAACTAGATTTCTTTATTGGTGTTCGGCCTTTTCCAGGGTTTACGGGCCAGTCCTGTGAGACGAATATTGATGACTGCGAGTCCCAGCCTTGTGGGGCGTTCAGTATTACCAACACGGTGTGTGAATGCTTATCAATGTTTCTGTGAGCCTGGTTTTGTCGATAAGTTAAAATAACAAGAAAGTAAGGCATTTTAATAGGTTATAAAGAGAGCAACATAAATTACAATGCGACTTGATATGAAGTGTTCTGTACTTATCTTATTTGTAAAACTACACATTATAGGTAAGATTTTTTATAAAGGTGAAATATGTTCCTGAATAGTGTAAACATAATTGTATAGACACCGTCTTAAGCTATGAGGGGTCCGATGGTTGCTTTTTTCGTCAGTTTAGCATTCCCAATATAGCATCTTCTGAACAAGGGCGCAGCCATGCCATATTCATCGTGTCTTACCAGCGCGTTTAATAGTAATGACTGAGTGAATTTCAAATACTGGCATTTCTTTTTGACAAAAGAAACGTCTCTGGCTGTGATCAATTCCTTCTTGTAATGGGCAAATGGTGAAATACTGGAAGAGCGTGCTGTGTCGCTGGTCTTTTCAGATTGTGACATTTTTAATAAAGTTAATTCTATGACTTTCTAAAAGGTTTCTGATAGAAATGCTAGCGATGACAACTAGTTCATAAATAGGCACCAATTCGCTCCAAAAATCTAGTTACATCTTAAAGAATTATTGAAAATGTGTGAATCGGATTTGCAGCGCATTTATAAGAAATTAACTATGAGTCAGGAACAACAAATCAGCCGTATTTTGGAACCTTTATGAAATGTCCAACTGGTGCATTTCAATTTGGATTCTTTAGCCCGTTATGAATGATAGCAGCAACTGTGATCTAATGTCTGTAAATGCATTATTGGTTAGGGAAGATTGGAGTTATACTTAAATAATGAGTCACAAAATCCTGTCTGGTTATACACACAGGGCCTAATTCGCAGTCGGGAGTCTCCGCACTCGGGGCAAAAATTTCCTTTGTGGAGGCTCTCCCACAAGTGCAGAGTCGGTGTGTGGATCAGGCCCACAGTTTCAATAATTTGAAGCCGGGCTGAACCCCTTGTAGCTATGGCACAGAACAGACGGTCTTAACTAACAAAAACTCAAACACAACACAATAAACATTTCATGAGAAGTTTCTAAAAATAGAGAAAAAAAGGAGCAAGAAAAATGACACCAAAACTGCGAAAATCCAATTAAAGGGAACACAAATATGAATTTGAAAGTTATTTTTTTTTAATGTTCAAATAAGTTCTATTACGTTTTCAACAGTTACATTAAGTAAAGTGGTACATAGTATCAAGAATATGGCACACAAACATATCTAGCATGTAGTCCTGTATTAAAAAAATTCACATTTTGCCTAATTAACTATAGGATAACATGGTATCTGCCACAATGGCAAGTGTGATAGCCAAACCGATATTGAAAATGGGAATGTAAAGAGATCAGAAAGGAAAAATTTACACATTTTGGGAGAAAGAACGAAGGAAGGGACTTTTAGGAAGGGGAAGGACAACAAAAGATGTTTTGACTTGAGATGGACATAGTGAGTCCTTATCGAAGTTTGATGAAGACCGATGAGCGTTGGTGTGAGGGATTTCGCCAAGTGCAAGTGTTGGTGAGATGTTTATCGGGGCTTGTGGGATGATGTGTAATCATCTAGCGTCATCCAAATTTTGGTGTATGAAGGATTTTAAAAGGAGAAATAGATTGAGAGAATTATCAACATTACTGTTTAAGCCCACCAGGTGTGTACAGTTAATTGTTTCCACTTGGATAGGATTGATTTGAAGCTAAATGTGATAAGCATGTGGAATGCTTTGGTTAAAAATGATAGCTCATTTTTTAATGAAAGTCAAAATCCTCCAGGTAAGCATGGTTGACCACTGTATCTGATGCAGAACTAGTTAGCCACTGGAGCGGTCGTGCTGAGGCCTTTGATTTTGGCAGGAAAAGTTCTGATATCAGTTTGGCAAAATCCCCATGCATTTCTTATGAAGTTTGGCAATTCACACCACCATATCGAAGGTTATGAAAACACAAGGTCTGATTAATCCTTAGAAGCCCAGAGGCATAGCTCAGTCCATGAGAACCATTCACAGTGGGAAAGGCACCAATGGATAGGGGATCCACCAATAGAGTTCACTAGGATCCAGCATTTTGAAAAGGTGAAAGAACCCCAGGCAATGGAAATTGTCCCCCTGACCCACCAACGTTCCCATCAGTCTTTCTATCCTCGGGGTTGGGGGGAGTATATCCCAATTAGTACAAGCAAGAGTGCAGAAAACACATTAAACCCCAGGAATTTTTTACGTTATTAAAAAATATATGTGGGGCTCTCTTATCTTGGCATCTTACCATACCCTTGCTTTTAAAGGGCCCTGCATCAGAAACAACACTAGGCACCAAGGATAACTTTCTTTTAAATAAAAATAATGAAATGAGGATCAGCATGTCCTGACGTTCTGCTGCACCCATGATCTCTAAGGTCCCAACAGTCCTTCTGCCTCCCCAGGGTCAGATTGCTGGATTAACACCCAACTACTCTCCCAACAGGAGAAGAAAGACTGCTAGTGGCAAAAGCCCAAATGGCCTTTGTTTCTACCCTGAGGGGCAAGTTTCAGGATTTACCCCAAACATCTCCTACCTTGGGTGGAAGAAAGCCATCTAGGTACTAAGGATAGATAAAAAAAAAATTGTAGTGGCCTCCATCCCATCCCAGATTTGGAAACTATCAATGGTCCAGGAGTATTTCTGCTCTTTCTAGTGGGCCAATTGGGCTATTTAGCCTAAACCAGCCCTCCCGAGATGGAGGGATGGCAGGCAAAGCACACTAGATTCCAGGGATACGTTCTAAAAAAAAATCAGAATAGGGTCAGCTAGACCATAATGGCATCAGACCGCAATCCCAAACCATTAAGCCCCTATGATCTTTCTGCCTCCCCTAGGTGGCCAAATTGGGGGATAGATTCCACCCCAATCCCCCCTCACTAGATTAGAAAAAAAAGCACAGTAGGCACTAGGGATCCATTTTTATGAAAAAAAAAGAAAGAGGGGTCTGTACATCCTGGCATTTTGTGCACTCCAACCCTTAATGCCCCAAGAGTCTTTTTGGCCTGTACTGGCAGGATGGAGGATTCACCACCACTCGAATCTCATGGGTTGGGATGCCTAGAGAGCACACTATAAACCAGGGATACATTTTTAAAAAGTCATTTTGCTCATCTAGGGTAAAGATTGAGGAATAAATCCCAAATCTGCCCCCTAAACGGTATTAGAAATCATACAAGGTATGTATAGTAACTATAACTCATGGTAATTACCACACATATTACATCACTCATGACATGTTGTATAGCATCACTGATGACATCACTGTAACGTCTATAGTCATTATTGATGACAAAACGGTGCATGGCAGGGGTTGCGAGTTATAGTTACCATGAGGCATGAGGTGTATTAGATAACTATATCTTGTGAATTTCAATGGTTGGCACTGACATTTTCACCTAACTATAATGCCACTTTAATCTTAGTTTTTTAGGGAATTCTAGACATAATTTAATGTAAAGTGATATTTTATTACCATACATAAATTAAACTCCCTGCTGTGCAAGGCAGAGGATTGGCCGCAGTGTCTGGCCTGTGGACAGGCCCTGCTGAGAAAACCCCCTTGGGCAGCCAACCCCTGCACACACAGCCTTCAGCCATGTTGGGTGGGGTGGTTGCCACAGAGCCGAACCTGCAACCAGGTCCTGCAACCAACCCCAACAGACAGTCAACCCCGAGCCATTCATGACCAGCCCTTCACAAGCTCACAATCCCCTGTGCAATGCAAGAGGTTGGCAGCTTTCTGCAACACCAATATATAAAGTAATTCCTATTAGCTTTAATAAAGAGTGACCATATCAATATATATATATATATATATATATATATATATATATATATATATATATATAAAGCACATCCATCATCTTTTTACAAAAATGACCAGCACTTTCAATCAAAATCCAGTCATAAATACATTCACAAAAAGGCCTTGAACTCCAGCTGAAGGGCATAATGTTCTAGCTACTAGTGCTTTAAAACAATATGGTAAGTTCTTCTGAGGTCATGGATTCAATGACCCATGAGTCTTACTGTTTTTTCAGTGGTGCTGGGGGAGCTGCTCAACTCCCTGTAACCTCCTATAATATTAATAAAAAAGCTTGGTGGTGCCCCTCCTTGTTCTAAAGGCACTACCAGGCTCAAAAACCTGTTTAAAATAAAATAAAGCTCTTAAATGGTTTTATGGGGTTTCTGCTACTCATTTAATATTCACTTTATAACAAAAGTTATTATAGGAGTCCCAGTGCCCACCTAGGATGCACATGCATTATTTTTTTAGGGCAGGGAGTCAGCAGCCCCTTCTCGAGCCTTTCCACACCTCAGAGTCCTTATCACCTAGGGATTTTTCTAATAACAATTTGAAGTGGGGCTTACACCGAGCCACTAGAGGGCCCAAGGATCCCATCCACTGGGGATTTCTTTTACAAATAAGGGAAATGGGGCAAGTGGACCCTCTCCACAAGTCCCACGGACACCATCTTCTGGGGTCTTCATTTTAACAATAAGTTGAGGGGACCCACAAACCCTTTCCCAAGCCAAGGCCCCCGAAGGCCACATACCCTGGGGCCTTCCTTTATAAAATTAAACTAAGGAGAGAGGGACACCTCCCTCTCTGAGTGTTAATGGCCCTGGGAACCCATGCCCAGGTCTTGTGATGGGTGCCCTCCTGACTGCCAGGGCACCGACTCACTACAAAATTGAGGGATATGAGGAAAGACCCAGGTCCCCTGTGACACTTTGCTGGCTCCCCAGCCAGCACAATAGTGTGCCTTGACAGGAGCCGGCACTTCTGTTTGCTCCCGCCCGCACTGTAGTAGTATTTGTTTACTGATCCCACTGAGCAGGAAAAAAATAGACATTCTCCTGGACAGGGAACAACATGTCCATGGAGTGGGCTTAAGTTAAATTAAGTATCACACCTCAGGTTATGTAGTCCCCGGGGCAGATTCCAACATTAGGACTAGACCGCGTGTCCCCCTCCCTTTTTTTTTTTGATACTGGGGATTTGTCCAAATGAGACTTGGGGAGGGGACTGTGTGCCCCTCCCCTTCAGAATGATTTTGGCACAGGGAATGGGCTCCCTAGGGCCCATTGGTGAAAAGAGGGGAGCACATGCCCCTCTTCCCTTGTATAACCATTTGGCCTCAGGGAATGGGGACCCCTTGGCCCATGTGTGTCTCGGGATAAGGCCAAATGCTACCCTCCAATTATTATAAATGAAAAGGTTTTCAGTTGTTTATTTTTGTATTCTTTTTTAAAGTTGCAATCCTGCAAGACTCCAGTGAATTTAAAATAAATATGCATTTTGGCCCCAGGATGTGGGGTGGGGTCCTCCACAGGGCCAACGGTGGCAGGGTGTCCCTACCCTAGTATAAGTAAAAACACAATTTCTCCATATTTATGTGACAGGAAATGTGGGAACTTCCAGCCAATGACCATAGTTTTACCATTCCCACAATCATCCCAATAAAATCACTAATTCATGTCTGTGCGTATCTAACTCACTTCAACTGAATGGACCAAACTTCTCACCATTTGAAGACCACACTGACACAAAATTGGCTTCACACGGTCCACATTTTGACCTGTTCATGTTATGGTAAAATATGCCCACCCACCCAAGTCAGGCACTGCTTTTAATATTGGTAAAGGTGTGGGAATGCTCGGTGGTAGGACTTTTGTCAATTACTGCACATTCCAGAACGTTGCTTCAATGAAACATGAAAAGACATCTCTGATACCAGCCAAAGCTGGAGCTTTTCTGGGCATTTTGGTTAAAAACAGTGGTGGTATCCATGATCGTCGTGCCACCCTGGATGCCTCTGGCTGTCTACTTTTAAGAAATGTGGTGGGTTGGTAGGCTTCCATGGAGCTGTCAACACCTGGCCCAAACACAGCAAATACCCACATCTGCAAATAGACTGAAATATTGAGACAACAACCTTATTGACTTCATAGTGTATCTATGGTTCTTTCCTGTTGTGGATGATAAGCCCACCCATACAATTTGGGCACTTGTTCTGTTGGGAAAAGTGTGGAAACACTGGATAGTAGGACTTTTGTTAATCTCAGTAGATTCTAGAATTCAGGCATTACGTGCAAGAAAAAGGGATGGAATCTACACAATCCACATTGCCCTAGCCTCCCCTTGAAGTCTAGTTTTTAGAAACATTTCTGACTGCTAATTCTTTCTCTCTACTGCCCACATCTGGTCCTAGAACTGCAGGTCTTTACATCCCTAGACATTGAAACTCCAAGGAAAAAATGTGGAGGCCAGATTTATGGAAAGTGGCGCTGCACCAAGTGCAGCGCCACTTCCTTTGCTCCCCTTAGCGTCCCCTTAGCGTCCCCTTCTTGAGCAGGCTTTAAAAGTGCGTAAAAAAATGGGCCAAGGAAATCTCATAGATTTCCTTGCACCATTTTTCTGGCTCCCATAATGAGGGAACGCCCCCTTTGCATACATTATGCCTGTAAGAGGCGCAAAGGGTTACACAGTGGTTATAGAGTGGCGCAATGCATGCATTGCTCCAATCCGTAAATACGGAGCAGGATTTGGGCCTTGTTAGGCCACATTAACTTCAAAATTAATTATGTTAATGTGGTGCAAGGTGGTGCTAGGGGACTATAAATATGCCCCTGAATGGATACAAGTTGCCACACAAGCCAGGTACCATTTTTATTAAGAGAAATGTTGGAACACAGACTAGTGGACCATTTGTTATTATCTATTGGACACTTCCTCATGCTTGGCTTCCAAATAAGGCTTCAGTGTGCATTGAAGAACTTGTTTTTTAAAAAGCCCTACGATTCATATGATAATATTGGTAATCCCAACTTCAGCGTTGTAAAATTAATCACTATTGCTACGGTCGGTTTTGGGGTACATTTAAAAATGCAAAGCTCTCATTTATACTAATTTTTCATTCACAAGATGTTTCCTTATGGACTGATGCCTAGTCAGTACACAGTGAAAAATCATTATAATCTGAAACTTGGTTGATGGCTGTGGTGATCACATTCAACAAACGCTCCTTGTGACAAAATGAACCTGCCAGGTGTCATAATATATTAATTTTGTAGACTGACCATCAGGGAAAAATACAAAATAAAACATAGTTACCTCTTTTTGTTTTTCCAATTTATTTTCAATGTTTTTATTCATTTTAATGAGAAGTTTCTTAGAACAATGTGTAATGTACACCAGTGTTCCCTTGATGAATTCAGAATGTTTTATGATTGACAGAATGTTCATTTTCTCAATATCATTTATGGGGTTTACATATCTTTTTCTTCAACCTGCAAGTGGATAGAAACTCAAAAAAGGGAATATTGAATTCCACAGAAAACTGCAAAAGTGATGGTCATATTTTTTTACAAGATTGCTTGTTTCAAAAATCTAGGAAAAGGTTGATCTTTCTTGCACCACATATATGCCCAAACTCTCCACAAAAAACAAAATGTTGATACGTTTTGACTATTTTCCCCAATCAATGTGGCGAAATGAACAAATCCTGGTACCCTTAAGAATACCCAACCCATGGGGAAACAATTATGTAAATATGGCCTGGAGTTCTTTTGTTCAAAATATTTACTAAAGCTAAAGCACAAACTGATTCAAATATCAAGAAAGGGATCAGCAATGAGGTAGTGAAAGCCTCAGTTCTTAAGGGGTTAAAGCAGATCTGTAGGAGGCTGGCCTGGTTTGTAGTGGGTACCTTGGGTACTTACACCTTATACCAGGTCCAGTTATCCCTTATTAGTGAAATAATAGTGTTCTAGCTGCTTAGGCTGATTGAGCTAGCTATGGCAGAGCAGCTTAGTCTGAACTAGGAGACATGCAAAGCTCATGCAATACCACTTATAGTTACACAGTACTTATACACAAGTAAAGACAGTACTCTGTTACCAGAAATAAATGTATTTATTTGGGTGACACAGTGCCAAAAATATCTTAGAGACAATACTCCTTCTGGAGGTAAGTATTATACATAATATATACACTAGACACAATAAAATAAGGTAAGTAATTAGACATAGGATAGTGCAAACAATAGGAAATGCTATAGAATGCAATGGGAGAATATAGGTATGGGGCAACACAAACCATATACTAAGAAAGTGGAATGCGAATCACAAATTCCCCCCTTGACAAGTGTAGTGTGTGCAGAATCGCTGGGAGAGTAAGACTACAGTAAAGGTAAATAAATGACCCCTCCCCAGAACCCAGGAAAGCAGGAGTAAAGTACTGCAAGTTTCCTTAGGACACACTACACCTTGTGATTGGGATTATTGCAATAAGCAAGCAAGACTGCAAACAACAAATGGTGGATTCCTGGACCTGAGGACCTGCAAAAGAAGGGGACCAAGTCCAGAAGTCAAAATAAGTTCCAGCGAGGACCGGAGCCCCTTTCAACCCAGAAGAGGGTGCAAAAGAAGAGTGCCCGGCTGGACGAAGACTGCAGAAATGCACCCTAGGAAGATGCCAGCGAGTTCCTGCATGATGCAATGGATGTCCCACAATGTGAAGATGGATGCAGACATGATTTCATGTCTCCAACAAGCCTTGATTATGACAAAGTTGCGTTTTGCATCAAAATGGCGCTGGCTGGACCCAGGAGGGACCTGGGAGCCTCGGCTGGGGAGCTCTCAACACTTCAGAGAGCCCTCAGGGTACCAGATAGCACTCACGGGAGTCCCAGAACACGGGGACAAAAGAGGTGCAAAAAGCAGTTGGCGCAGCACTGTAAAGAAGAGGCTTTCCACGCTGCCGGAGGTCAACTCTGTGAGTTGAGCATTGCAGAATAGAGTGCTGGGGACCTGGGCCAGGCTGTGCATGAAGGGATTTTGCAAATAGTGCACAGAGGCCTCAGATGGTGAAGAAGACGCAGTGCACAGGGGTACTGTCACTCTCAGGGAAGGCAAGGTCTTACCTCCTCAAAATTGTGTCAGCAGGACCACAGAACAGTCTGTGTCGATGGGGTCCATCCTCTGTGTTCCATGGAGCAGGCTCATCACTCTGAGAGGAGTCCAAGAGTACTGGTCCTCAACTTAGAAGGTGCCAGCATGAGCAGGGGAGTGACTCCGTCACCCTACGGGAGATTTCTCCAGTCCTTCTGGTGCAGGATGAAGACAGGGAGTCCTCAGAGTATGCACACCATGGAAACTGTTGCAGTTGCTGGCTGGAGCTGAAGTTGCAGAAGAAAAGTATCCCTTGTGGATACTTTGTTGCTGATACAGCAGTTCCTGGAGCAGGCTGCAGTTGATCTGAGGTCAGAGGATGAAGTATTAGTTCCAGAGGATTCCTGCTGGAAACTTGCAAGTAGAATCTGAAGAAAACCCACAGGAGAGACCCTAAATAGCCCTAAGAGGGTGATTGGCTGGCTTATCAGGTATGGACCTATCAGGAGGGGTCTCTGACATCACCTGCTGACACTGGCCACTCAGAGCCCTCCAGAGTGCCCCCACACCTTGCAAAGTAAGATGGCTGAAGCCTGGGACACCCTGGAGGAACTCTGGGCACCACCCCTAGGGTGGTGATGAACAGGGGAGTGGTCACTCCCATATCCTTTGTTTAGTTTCACGCCAGAGCAGGGGACAAGGGGTCCCTGAACCGGTGTAGACTGTCCTATGCAAGGTGGACACCATCTGTGCCCTTCAAAGCATTTCCAGAGGCTGGGAGAGGCTACCCCTCCCCAGCCTGTAACACCTATTTTTAAAGGGAGAGGGTCCAACACCCTGCTCTCAGAGGAAATGCTTTGTTCTGCCTTCCTGGGACTGAACTGCTTAGACCTCAGGGGGGCAAACCATGTCTGTGAGGTGGCAGCAGCTGTAGCTGCAGTGCAAGCCTCAGAGAGCTGGTTTGACAGTACTGGGGGTCCATACTGGAGCCCCCAGGATGCATGGAATTGGCTCCCCAATACCAGATTTGGAGTGGGAGAACAATGCCATGATCTTACATGGCCATATTCGGAGTTACCATTGTGAAGCTACATATAGGTATTGACATCCCTGAACTCACAAAATCCCAGAAAATGTCCCTGAACTATGTATGGGCACCTTTCCTAGTGCAGGGGGGCCCTCACACTTAGTAACTTTGCACCTAACCTTCAGCAAGTGAAGGTTAGACATATAGGTGACTTATAAGTTACTTAAGTGCAGTGAAAATTGCTGTGAAATAACGTGTGTGTTATTTCACGCAGGCTGCAGTGGCAGTCATTTGAAAGGGTTTGTCTGAGCAACTTATGGGTGGCAAAAGAAAGTCTGCAGCCCATAAGGATCTCCTGAAACCCCTGTGCCCTGGGTACCTAGGTACCATATATTAGGGACTTGTAAGCGGGGTCCAATGTGCCGCTTGAAATTGGTAAATGAAGTCACTAGCCTATAGTGACAAATTGAAAAGCAGAGAGAGCATAAGCACTGATGTTCTGATTGGCAGAGCCTCAGTGACACAGTCAAGCACTACTGTCAACACACACATTAGGCCACAAACTATGAGCACTAGACTCCTGGCTAGCAGGATCCCAGTGAACAGGCAAAACACACTGACATACAGGTTTTTATCTATGAGCACTGGGATCCTGGGTAACAACAAACTAATACACACTCACAAACAGGCCAAAAGTGGGTGTAACCATGCTAGAAAGAGGCTACTTTCTCACAAGATCCAAAAGTATATTTGTTTTTAGCAGATAAGAGAAATAAGTCATAAGGACTTGAAACTCCCTTTTAAAGAACACAAGGGGTAGATTGCATTCAGAGTGTGTGTCAGATGTACGAAGCCATTTAACAATTACATCCCTAATGATTGGCTAAATTAAAGGTGCATCCACTAAATGGCTTATTAACATGCACTAAACCCATTTAGAGATTTGGTAATGGGATAACATTACTAAGTAGGTTTAAAAATGCAATCCAAATCGATATTTGGAAGTATGTTGTAAGGCACCCCTTCCAAATGGCAATTCCTAATACAGTGTGGCTGAAATCCTTTCACAAAACACTGAAAAGTTACTGACTCCTGAGTTGGGGTGTTAACCCCTTCACAAAGGGATAGGGGATCTGGGGGACCACCTTACCCTTTGTGAATGTAAACAAATGTTTGTTTGGTAGTGGCACACACTTGGCTCTTACACTGAAGAAAAAAATTCACTTTTTTTTCTTAAATGCAACACATTTCCTTTAAGAAAAACATGCTGCATCTAAGAAAAATATGTACTTTACTGAAATGCGTTCACAGACATGATGGCCTGATAACCTTAGCAGGCCACCCTAGTTGTAATGATATCAAAACATAATGAATCACCTATTGAATATTGATGAGGTAGGTCAGATTGTGACCCACGCAGATTTGGACTTTACGTAACCAACCCATTAATATAGAGGTCATTTTCAAAATTCCACACTGATCGAAAAAATACTTATCACACTGATCGAAAAAATACTTATCACAGTCATGCATGGGAGGATGTGTGCTGATGTAAAACTTTTGTAGCTCAGTTAATTTTTGTGTTTTGCATTGCTGAATTAATGTTAGTGTTTTCTTCAGTGTTTCCAGTATGTCTCCTTTTTCTGGCCAGTGTGTGTATGTGTGTGCTGTGTGGCCAGGGGCCATCTTGTGTAGTCTATATCCAGAGGCCTGAATGTGTTCTTTGTTCCCCATGCATCCTTGCTCACTGTTGTTGTTTGACCGCATGGCTGGTGGACATTTTGTGCATCCAGCCAGTGTGTTTTTGCCATCGGCCTGCATGTAGCCTTCGGTCTCTATGCCTCCTTGCTCACTGTTGGTGTTTGTTCAAGTGGCCATTTTGTTCATCCAGCCTATGTGCCTTTGTCATAGGCTTGCATGTGTTCTTTGTTCTCCATGCCTCCTTTGCATTCACAAAGGGTAAGATGGTTTTTGCCACAGCTTCAATATGTTCTTAGTTCCCCGTGCCTCCTTGTTTGAGTTGTTGTTGGACCATCTGGCTAGATATAATTTTGTGCATCCCCCCAGTGTGTTTTTGCAATATGTTTCTTCTTGTCCTTACAAATATCAGCCATTAGTTACCACTGTTTAATTTTAATATTGTATTCTAAATGTATTTTAGTTTTTTTTTTTTTTTTAATTTATTTTAATTACTTCATTTTCTTTTTTTTTAAACAATTTTAATTTATTTTTTATTTTAATTTCTTTACCTTTTATTTTAGATTTGTTATTTATTTTTATTTTTTATGAATGTAAATACTTTATTTTGAATTTGCCTTTATTCAGCATAGGAGCACAGCCACATAACAACATTCCATTTTTGTTAGGTATAATTCCATTTCCTCCTGGACACACTGGCTATGGTGCACTGCAGACACATTCATGTTTTGTAATGATTATTTATTCCATTCCCCTAGGACCACATTGCCTGCCATGGGTGCACTAACCTTCATTTTATTTAAAGATTATTCCATTTACCCCTGCACTTCTCTGACTACCACATGTGTCTCCTTTAGAATAGGTAGCCTTAAAGCAAATAGCTACAGCGGTATGTTGTGTTGTTCTGAATGGAAATTAAATGTTATGATATGGTGGTGTGGTTTGAATTTAGAGTGGGTGGTTTCTTACTGCGTAAGTAACCAACCACACTAATATTTTGTTTGGCTGTACTAATTCAAACTGCAACAATGCCACTTTTCACTAAATGTTTTTTCTTGCTCATTTGCAGGTGCACAAGAGAAGACTAGGCATCACCCACACTGCTACCAAACACAAGACCTGTACAGTGATGTCAGTCCTTTAATCTCTTCTGTTTGTGCAGCTTAGTGCCAGTGCCAACTGAGAGCATTCAGATGACCGCAATGAAAGTTGCCCCCCAGAAAGTGCTCAAAGAGAAGAAGCAGCTTTGCACCAGTGGTGTGCCGACCACAACATTTTTTCATAGACAAGGAACCTGGGAACAACACTCCCACTTCAACAGCACTACCATAACCTAAGCCCAAGACCATGTCTGTCAGCGAGGCAGCCACTGCAATCACGGCGACGTCAATGAGCAGTGATGCTGAATTGATTTGTCCCTTTCGGAAAGTAGAACCCAATAATTTCAGGAAACAGAGCGAAATGGACAGCAGTTACACCAAGTAATAGTAGATCTTCCTAAAGTTGGAGCAGAACAGGAGGTTGAGCTTCCTGTCGAGCAATAACATCCTATTTTAGAATCATTGGCTCACAGATCTCCAGCAAGGAAAAGGAAGGGTACTACTCCAAAATCTTCTCCAAGCAACACTTCTGATGATGATGATAGGGACAATGAGTAAACCCCAGCAGAGTCCGAGAGACACCAAGATTGGCAGGAGAAAGGAAAAGTTCCTGAAAGCCTTGAAATAATCGAAGGAATAGATGAGGAGGAGGACGACGATGAGCCAGTCACTGTGGAGGCAGGCACAAAGGAGTCTGGCATTACTATTGAACCTGCTCGAAGGTGTGTGGCACAGGTAGCACGACCAGCTCCCATACTTGTAGAGCTATAGCAGAGGCCTGCGCCAACTCCTACCCCAGTAGAAATAGATACTACAAAGAAGCAATTGATGACACACTCACATACGTCCAGTTCATTCTCAGGCATTGACAGTGGCTCACTAAGAAAGTATTTCTAACAGGTTTGGGGATTTTTGATGATTAGCAAACAGGAGGAGAACATTGCAATATAATCCATTTGCTATGCAATTGTTCATCGAGGTAAGCCTGGTTCACATTATAGCACTGGAGGCCAAATGACCCATGTAAAAAACACCATGCAATCCAGTCAGAGGAGCATGTTAAAAAGATTGCTTAACGTGGTTGTGGTGTTAAAGGTGAGAATAATGGGAAACTTCAGCTACAAGTTCAATCACGGTGGGAGGTGATGAAGAAGAGGGTAACATCCTCATACAAAGCAGCCCTGTCCCCATCAGTGTACCAGAATCACCCACCTCAGCAACCTGACAACCACACAAGAAGAGTCAGAGTCAGCAAGAGACACAACAGTATGGAATGACTGACCTGTGCCGCAAAATAAGTCTACCACCACTTACTTCTTGAAAGTCACCTCCATCAGTGACCCCAGAAAAGAAGAAAATCCAGGCTAATATTACAGGCATGTTTAGGCAGGAGGCACTCTATCACCCAACTGCAGATTCATACAGTGGGAAGCTGGCAAAAATGCTACGACAGGACCTTCTCCCTTTTTTGTGTGTCAGTGGAGTGGGATTCTTAGAATTTGTGGCAGTGATCTGCCCGAAACGGAAAGTTTCAAGTCAAACCTATTTTGCTAGAGTTGCTGTTCCTTTTGCTGCATCATGATGGGCTGCAATTTGTTGGACACATTTTGCAGCAATATGTTGTCCACACTATCCATCTGTTGACAGATATGTGGAACAGTTGTCAGGCTACTGATTACATTTGCATCAGTGCACACTGGATCTTTTTTGTGGGGGTAAGGCAAAAGCTATCTACAGGTCTTGGCCCTGAAGAAAGTTTTAAGAGCATTCGGCAGCATGCAACAGTTGCTGTGTTCAACATGGGGAAATCATATACAGCTGCAAACATCTTAGATAAATTTATCAGATAGGTGTGTGAAATGCTGTGACCCACATGCTTCCAAATTGGATTTGTTGCCATGGACAATGGCAGTTACATAGTCAAGGCCATGGCAGACGGTGGCTATTTCAGAACCCTGTTTTTGCCACACTGCATCAACCTGGTTGTGCTAGACTTTCTCAAACAATAATACATTGGCCCTCATTATGAACATGGTGATCCCTACTGTGCTGCCGCCGGTGGCGGTAAAAGCCGCCAACAGAGGAGTGGTCCGGCCAGCCAAATAATGAACCAATCGAAACACAGGCATTGAGAAAACCTCCCACTGCCAGTAGAGGAAACTCCGCCGACGACGGCAGAGTCCGCCCAGGGGCCGACGGAAAGGCCCAACCCACCCATCAAATTATGAACCACTAGTCCGCCACCAGTTCCGGGGCGGGAACTACTGCCACGCAAGTCCAGGCGGAAATGAACCAAATGTAATGAAACACTCCCCGGAGGCCCACACAATGTGCAGAAGCAGACATGGATAGAGAGCTGCAGATCATGCCAGCCTTGCTCCTTGCCAAATACCTCCACGACCGAGACCGCAGACAAAGACGACGACGGTAAGTACCGCAACCTACTGAACAAGGGAGGAAAGGGCACAGTTACATACCCACCCACTCCACCCACCCAGCAATGCACCCCAACCCTTCACAGCAGCACAACCCATACACCCCACAGCAAGAGGTACTTACCCGACACAAGGCAAATCCAACTTTACCATAGTACATACAAATGCCCCACACCCACAAACAATGAAACGAAAGACCAGAGTTCAACAGTGTGCCGCCAAAACACAGGCCACACAAAAATATTTATTACAGCTCACAGAGCCAACTATTTCTAACAAGGCCAATGGCCAGTCCGTATAGCAAGAAGTCCCATGGGCCACAATGGCCACAACCTGACTCCCAAAAGTGCACAGTACTACACCTAATAGAGCAACAAAGGGGCATCCAGGCACCTCACAGAACGGAGGCAGGGGGTGGGGATTTGCGACGGGGGTGGGGCTTGAACTTGCATGTGAAAGGTGGAGGGGTGTGGATTTGTCCTTTGAATGTGGGGGGGTGTTTTGAGTGGGTGGAGCCAGATCGACTTGGCTCTGCATAGGGCTTCTTCTCTGGGGAAGGGGCACAGGAATGTAAGGGGCGGACAGGGGTGGGCTGTGAAGCGGAAGGAGTGGAAGGGCCAAGGAGGTGTGCATGCTTAGGAACAAGACGGGGTGGGCCAGTGGGTTAGTAGAGGTCAGCACAGGAGAGGAAAAGGTTTTTGGGAGCAATTGGGGTGGTCCTGGATGAGGGTGTGGGAGTGGAGGCAGAGGGTGTGGACGCATGTGTAGGGGTACATGTAGTGGGTGCAGGTGACTGGACAGTATACTGAGGTGTGGTGGATGTGTGATGGGTGGGTGTCTTGGTGCGTTTGTGTGTTTTTGGAGGGGGGGTAGACACAGTGGGAGAAGACCGGCTGCCAGTGTGGATGTATGTTGTGTGGGTGTCTGCAAGTCTGGTGAGTGTGCTGCATGTGTCAAATTCAGTAGTTGTGGTGAGTGCAGGTGTGGTGTCTGGGCTGCATGTATGGATGTCTGCTATTGTGATGAGTGCAGTAAGAGGAGCAGCAACAGTGAATGAAGGTGCTGTGCATGAGGGTGGGCATGTAGAGGGGACAGACAGGGAGGCGGAAGAGGTGGGCACACTGGAGGGAAGTGGAAGTTTCTGTGTGTGCATGTGTATGTTGGCTGTGTGAATGCTTGTGGTGGGAGGTGTGGCGCTTATGTTTAGAAGTGTGCTTCTTGTGTGTTGAGGTGCTTGACTGCGTGTCAGATTGTGTGCTTTGGACGGGTGAAGGGAGTGGGGTGCTGGAAGGGGTAGAGGAGGTTGGAGGGGGACGGAATGGCCAGGGAAACTGGCTGCCGTCCAAGAGGAGGCCAGAGCCTAAAAAGATCTCTGTAGGCCAGACACGCCACCGTGAATGCCATCCAGATAGGCATTGGTCTGCTGCACCTCTGATGCTAGCCCCTGGATGACATTGACAATGGTTGTCTGCCCTTCAGAGATGGTTCTCAGGAGGTCAATAGCCTCCTCTGTGAGGGCAGCAGGGCAGACTGGGGCAGGGGAGGAGGTGCCTGGGGTGAAGGAGACGCCCACCATTCTGGGTGAGCGAGCACAGGCAACTCGGTGGGGAGCAGAAGGGAGGGCGGTGATGGAATGGGGGGCGGCAGAAGATGTCACTGTAGTGATGTGGACAATAGGATCAGCCACCGCCGGGGAGCCCCCATCGGAGAAGGCATCAGAGTCACTATCTCCAGTAGTAGTTGCCTCCCCCGTGGTACTCCCCTCGCCCCCCCCACCCACTGGTCCCCTTGGTGTCGGATGACTATGCCTCCGAGGAACCGTGGGCCACTGCTTCCCCACTTGCCGGTGCCTCAGCTCCCTCGCCAGCTGTTGCTGAAGTACAAAAACAACACAAGAGAACAGGGATGGGGAGACAAAACAGGAGAGACACGTGTAAATAGCTGAATGGAGGTACATAGTGGCCAGACATACACCCACCCAGAAGACACCCCCAACAGGCAGCACTGTTCACTATGCCCATGGCCATGTCCCTGACTGCTGACCAGAACCCTGCTCTACACCCATCCCCTGAACTACCTAAGGACCCGACGTGATGGAGACCTGACCAAGACACCCCTACACCCTACGGGTTCCATCATGTAGATGGACAACAGTCACAGTCCCTGTCTCTAAGTAGCATGAACCGTAATGCACACACAGACATCCATCCAGGCTTAAGATTGTGACATGAGTACTCACCCCCTTGTGACTGCTGTGCAGCCTTCAAGCGCCCATACCAGGTCTGGGTACCCCACCGCCAGGATGCGTTGCATGAGGGGGGTCAGTGCCTGATGGGCACCCCTTCCACATTGGGAGGACTTCCCCAGCTGGGCCTCACAGATTTTACGTGCCCAGCGGTCCTCCCACCTCTTCCTGCAGTGGGTGCTCCGCCGGTTGTAGACCCCCAGGGTCCGCACGTCCTCGGCGATGGCATGCCAAAGTGCCCTCTTCTGGTGGGCGCTGACCTAAAAGGGTGACACAGAAATGGAACACAGAGGCCAGGCACTTGCAAGATAGGTACAGCTGGCTATTCGTCCCCTATGGGACGGACAGTACTGTCAGACTTACAGGACATACGCACGCAGCATGCCATGCACCATGGCCCATGCAGGCTCAGAGGTGCACACATATGTCCTTACAACACCATCCATTACACCCAAACAGTGCACCCCAAACCCCGACTCACCTGTACATCTGGCCGTCCGTAGAGCTTGGCATACAGGGGCAGGACCCTGTCCACTAGCCTCTCCAGTTCCTCCAGGGTGAAGGCCGGGCCCTTTCCCTTGCAACACGAGCCACTTCCATGACCAGAGGCAGGACACAACAGTACACACAGTGGAGTACCTGTTTGCACAAGAACTGGGAGTCAAGTGAAGTATAGATGATGAATTTGCGTACGTACTGCGGCGATCATGATTCGCCAGGGTTCCCCATTGTCATCCATGTTAACCAATTACAGTGCAAACGGTAGGAAACACCACCTTACGCTGTTATGTCAACCGCTAGCGGTATGAGGTCACTTCCACAATGACAGGCCTGGATTACAGGGGGCAGACATTTTGGCATTAACTACGCATCTATAAAAAATATTTGTGGCCAATGCAAGCCCTATTTTCCACATGAAGCACCTATGCATGTGACCATTTAAAAAAATAACACACATGAGAAACACTGTTCCCTCATTGAGGTGTAGATGTAGATCGGTCAAGAACATGTTACTGTTGAGTCACTACAATCAAGTATGCAGTGCACAATTTCTTACAATGTGTACCTATGTATGTGTGTTCCTCACACTTGTTTGATATCCCTCGTAGGTACCGACCCTTGTGGCGAGGAAGGGCACCATCAGTGTACAGACCACTTGTGGATATGAGTACCATGGAGGAGCGTCAGATCATAATCAAATACAGACTCACCCGTGCAACAATTCTGGAACTTTGTGCATTACTGGATCCCGCACTAACTCTGGGAAATCGTAATCAGCATGCCATCCCTACTGAGGTGCAGGTGCTCTCTGCACTTTATTTCCTGGCCTTGGGCTAATTTCAAGTGACAGTGGGCACGGGTGCTGGAATTTCACAGCCAATGTTCAGCATTGTACTGACAAGATATATAAATGCATTTGTATGACACCTGCAGTCCTATGTGACGTTTCCCCAAAGTACTGACATCCCTGCCATCAAGTTGGATTTCTATACCTTTGCCAACATACCCCATGTGATAGGTGCCATCAATGGCACCCACATACCGATCATACCCCCAAGAGTCAGTGAACAAGTGTACAGAAACAGAAAGAACTTTCATTCCATGAACATCTGATTGGTATGTGAATGCCATGTTCCTAGGTTCAGTCCATGATTCCTTTGTGCTGAGGAACAGTAGTGTGCCACAGAAGTTGGAACAACTCCAAGAGGACAGAGGGTGGATCATAGGTAAGTGTTTCTGTCACTAACTGACACATAGCAGACAAACAGGCTGTCTGACTAAGAGGATTGACAATGACTACTCTGTATTGCACCTTTTTCTAGGCGATTCTGGCTATCCAAACTCATGTTGGCTCCTGACACCAGTGAGGAATCCTGGGACGGATGCAGAGAGGAATTACAGTGAAGCCCATGGACATACTAAGAGGGTGATAGAGCGAACAATAGGTCTTCTGAAGGCTAGATTTCATTGTCTACATGTCTCTGCGGGTTCCCGGGCCTATGGGCCAGAAAAGGTGTGTAGAATAGTGGTGGCCTGCTGCATGCTGCACAACATGGCAGTGAGAAATTCTATCCCCCTTTTGGAGGTGGAGGGTGCTGTATGTCCTGGCAGGCTACCTCAGAGAGGTGAGGAGAGTGATGGTGATGATGAGGAAGGGGAAGATGTCATTTCCAGGACCTAACTGATACAACTCCACTTCCAGTAACTGTGTGAGACTAAGAGCTGACATTGGGGTTTGTGACACATAATGTCAGTGTGGTTTGTCATCTAAAGGGGTTTGATTCTTATATGTGAAACTGGGTCCAGGTCTGCATGGTACAGAATACAATTTAGTGCATTTAGTCTGGGGCCACATTTAGGCACACGGGAGTCCTTTCATGCAACGCATTGACAATAAAGTGGTTATCAGCCAGTTGCATCCATACTTCACTTAGTTCACATGTTATGACAGGGGACAGTGTTAGAGGTGTGATATGTGTTTTATTGGTGGCAGTGCAATTTACAGTGATGGCAAGTGGTCATGGGCGGTTGTCCTCAATGCCAACATGGTGGCTGCCTTGTTGGTAGTACTGATGGGTCCATCAATTCTTATATTAGTTCATATTGCTTCTTAGAACTGTTTGGTGGTTGAATGAGTGGGATGGTTGTTATGCAGATTGTTGCTGAGTTACTTCTTGAAAGGGGCCTTGTTTTTTGCTGGGGTTCCAGTGCCATATCTTGGCCAGAGGGTACGTTTGGGCACCTGCTGTTGACCTTAAGGGGATGACATGGTTGGCCCTTGGGTTTCCTGTGAGGGTAGTTCCTGGGATGTTTCTGATGATGGTGTAATTATCCGGTCTGTGTCCGGTGCTGTAGTGGGGGCCTCCTGTCCTGTGTTGGTCTCAGACTGGGTTTGTACTAGCTGCAGCAGTGCTACTGCTATGCTGGCCATTGTGGCATTGTGCTGTTTCCACTGCTCCATGGCCTGTTGGTGGTGTTCCTGCTGCATCCTCTGACTGTGCTCCAGGGTGGATACTATCTGTGCGAACCTGTCATGGGTATGCTGGTAGGCCCCCAATACCTCAGATATCACATCCTGGGCTGCTGCACCCATCCTATGGCCTCCCCCTGGCCCACTGAGGCCCTAGCACTTGCCCTAGCTCCCTATGCCTGTGTCCCCTGCACAGGTCTGGCAGTACCACTTGTACTGGGGCCCTCGCCTTCTTGCATGTTGGGAGTGGGAGACTGTGGCCCCTGTACCTGTGTTCCACCAGTCTGTGGCCTGGATACACTGGTGTGGGGACGCTTGCCATGGGCTGCTGTTCTTGACTGGGTGGTAGGGGTGTCAGTGGTATCCTGGGTGGGACTGCTGCATGGTGACAGTCCAGGACTGTGTGAGGGGCCTGCCTGCTCATCAGTGTCCAGGGATCCTTCACCAGTGTCCTGTAAGGTGCCTCTGTCTGCATGGGGGGCAGACCCGTCCATGAGGGTGGCATGGGTGGTGGTGCCTATTGAGGGATATAGACATATCTGTTATAAAATGCATGAACCATTGGGGTGAACAGGACTGGGCTATTTTGTGCTGGTGTAACTTTTGGAGGACATCCAGGGTGCCTTTCTGAGGTTTACACAGCATTGTGCTTAGGGTGTGGGGTTGCATTGGGTGGGTACAGTTGTGAATCCTTGCAGGGGTAGGTGGCTGTGCACAGGGGGAGGAAGGTGGGCCTGTTAGTCGGTTTGTGGTCACGCAGGGGTGGATTCAGTGGCTGTTGCCTGGGTGGGGTATTGGTCCTGGTGGGTGTGGGTGGGGTGCGGTGGTGCATGCATTACAAGTATGGTGTATATGGGGTAAATGTAGAAGACTTACCCAAATCCATTCCTCCAGTGAGTCCAGTGAGTCCCTCAGGGTGCAAGATGGGCAGTATCTTTTCCTCCCAGTTGGTGTATTCGAGTGGTGTTGGTAGTGGTCCTGACCTTCCCCCACAGGTCATTCCATCTCTTCTGGATGTCGCCCCTGGTGCGTGGATGTTGTCCCACTGCATTGACCCTGTTGACAATGGTCTGCCGTAGCTCCATCTTCCTTGAGAGGGGTGTTTGCTGCACCTGAGCTCTGAATATTTGTGGCTCCACCTTCAGGATCTCGTCCACTATGGTCCTTAGCTCCTTTTCTGTGAAGCGTGGATGTTTGGGGGAGTGACATGGTGAGTATGGTGAATGGTGTAGGGGGTTGAAACGCGGTGAGGGTGCTCTTCTGTGGGTTGGTGTGCGTCTCATGTATTGTGGTGTTCAGTTTCTGCTTCTGGTGCTCTCCGTCTTCTTTGGCCTGGTTTCGTTGCAAAGGATTGGGTGTGTTTATGAGTGTTTTATGGGGTTATGGATGTGTGTCAGGTGTGTGGGTTTCAAGCTTACCCAATGTGTGCACTTCTTGCTGTTAAGTCCACTTGACGCCCATGGCGGTCGGCACCGCCAATGGCCGTCCGGCCTCCACTTTCCACCAAGGTGATGTGTGCATCATTATTTGGAGGGTGGGATTTGGGTGTGCTCAGCTGTAGTGGGGTGGAGAGGTCCCGCATTTCCGCCGACAACGTCATAGCGGTGACTGGTGGTCTGGTGATATTTGGCGGGGTTGGGATTTTGGTTCATTATATAGTGGGTTTGTATTAACCGCGGACGGTGGGCTTCTGTTCACTGCCGCCACAGCGGTCGGCGGAGTTTACCACTGTGTTCATAATGACCGCCATAGTCAGTGACATACTGAACACCTGCAGATACACCTACACTCATTTCATACATTCTTTCAAAGCCCAAAAGCAATTGCATATTATTGATCATGATAATAAAGTACCAGTCAAAGCCCTGATACAGAAGGTGATAAGATACTGGAACTCAACCTATTATATGTTGCATCATCTATTTGAGCAGTATAGACAGATCAATTAGTATGTAATTCAAAGAGGAGTGGATGCAGTTGGGAAAAGCTATGACCATGGATGTGGACAAATGGGACCTAATCAAATGCCTGAAACAGATGGTACTCCCTTTTGTGGTTTTCACACAGGAAGTTCTCAAGGAGGACAGTACGATGGGCCAAGCTATCCCATTGTTGTATCTGCTACAGGACCAGCTAAAGAAGGTGTCTGAAGGTTTGCACTTGGAGGTGTAAATGAAAACCCAGAAGCTCATGCCTTGGTTGCGAGCCTAATCTTTCACTTAGCTTTTTGGCCTTTTTCTTAAGTGAATGTTTTCAAAATACAAGAAGTGGATTTTTGAGAAAGCCAGTCACCAGAAAGAACAGCTGATATTTAAAGTCCCACTCCAAAGTTTTTGGGTACCACGTTCAACTTCCAGAGAGGGCAGTCTTGTTTCATCACAGCAGCTAACACCAGCAAGAAGAACACCAGCAACAACACCAACAGAATAATTGGACCCAACGTCTGCATCGTCTTGGTTTCAAGTGGCAGGTCTCAGGTAGATTGCTGATTCAAAAGCAAAAGAGGTCAAGCAAGTGGCAGCACAAATGACACTTCAGAGGATGTTCTAGGAGTATCTGGATGACCCAAGAGATATGTATGTGGATTAAAACTCATTGTTGTATTGGTATGGAAGATCCGCCAATGGCCAGAGCTCAGCAGGCTGCCAATAAAGTATCTGCCTTGTCCTGTAGGCAGTGTGCAGCTGGCTCATTGTTACATTGAGAAGAACCAGTCTCTTGCCTCAAAATGTGGAGAGATTGATCATGATCAAAATGAACCAACATTTCATGCCACATGATTACACCATTCTCGAAACACCACAGTAGGAGGATGGTTGGTAAGAATCAAGGGCCAGATGTAGCAAAGGTTTTTACCCATTTTGTGTCTATGGGAAAAAGTGTTCGTACATATGGCCCCAAGTGTGTTAGCTGACCAACTTCTGGGTGAGGAAACTTAGAAGAACACATATTTAGAGATATACTATCTTGGGTCTTTCTGGGGGTGAAGGACTGTTTGCAATGCATTTAGCTGAACTGTGTCATACTCATTCCTTCATTTCCTTCAACAACAGATCAATGATGGTGTGCTGCTCAGTGACCCAATGAATATGTTTCTTGTTTCTTTTGTGTAGTTTTTGTATTTTTTCACACCTTTCCCCTAATCACATTTTCCATTTATTATCGAAGCCCTAACCCTGTTCCCACTGGCTGTGTGATTTTTATAGAGGTGTGACTTAATATTACACCATAAATGTATCACACACTTGGTGGGGTGGATGTTGTGAAACTGACACCAACTCACTGATTAATCTTCTATTACATGAGCAAAAGCCCATGCATCATTTGTCAACATCATCATTCAAGCCTTTTGTTGTGTTTTGCATAAATGCTTAAGCTTGTCCACACTACTCCTGACTCTGGGCCCACTTCCCCTGACAAAGGAATCATTTCCTAAGTTTTACTTTCATTAAATATTAGCTCGCCATTGCTCAGAAGAAGTTAATATTGCTAGTTTTTATTCTCATATCAGATCTTCTTTGTTGAATGTCATCATACTGTCATCATGGTAATCTGGTCTCATTTGTTCTAACATTATCATATAATATAACCTACTAAGTCTCTGTTTTCTTTCAGTCTATTTGACAGTGATGAATACCCATTTTATTAATCCTACAAATGGTTTTATTGCAGAGGCAGGAGTGGCACTTTGCTTGTGATGTCTTCTCAATTAGTGTGCTAGCCTGCTACTACTACCTCCACCCTGCAGTAAGAAAACTGAGGTAGCAGCCCTCACTTCATCTATTCAGGTAAGAGAACAATGGATTTAAGTGAATTTTAGTAATTAACTTCTTCTGAAGATGTTGTTTGTGTGCATCTAGATTTTTATAGGCAAAATAGGCAATGGCAATCACCCCCTATCGGTGGATATTGTTACAGAGGGCAGTAGAGCAAGGTTATAACAGGCATTCACTTTTTTTAAACAGATTAAAAAAAACAGAAAATAGTAAAAGACAGCAGTGCAAACTAAAACAACAAAATAAAGATGCATAAAGGAAAATAAACTATCCCACTTTTTTTTTTTACAATGATAAACCTCAACCCTCTTTCCCACAACAGGCACACCCTTCTCCCCAAATAAATCACCCTATTCCCAACCAAAATCCAATGCAACTAAGTCCGAACTAGTCCAAATAAAATGTCCAAAGAAAAGAAAGTGAGTATCAACTCCTTTCCCCACCCTCTCCACCAATAACAGGTGTCCCTCCCACCAAAACAAAAAATTAAAAAATGGTTTAAAAGTAGACGTTGTCCATGCAGGTCCAAATATCACTGAGGGTTGCTTCTGTCTGTGCTATCTGGCAGTCTAGGAATGCGATGTGTTTGAGGACACAGCCCTGGAAAATGTAGACCCAGCATGAGGCGGGCAGCAGTGGTGGGACGCAAGTGAATTTTGGCAGCTGCCTAGGCCTCCCCCTCATCCCTCTGAAGAGCCACCAATCACTGGTATTTTGTGCAGTTGGCCTCCAGCCTCTGCTGCAGATGCCAGGCTGCTGTCTTCTTATGTGTAGTAATATGTCCAGCAGGAGTAGCTATAACAAGAAAGAAAAAATAAAATGACAAATTGCAAACATTGCTCTGTGCAAACAATTGTTTAAATATTAGAGTCACACAGGAGCAGTACATTGCTAGTCCCCTAGGGCCATTGGATTTTGATGTGGCTGATTACAAGTCACAGGACCATTTGTTTTTACCCACACCTGCCTCACTGTAGTTGACAAATGTTGAAAGGATCACATTTGAACTGACATGAATTCATTATGGAAGCCATGAAATATGAATCACATGTACGTAAATGTGGCACATGGCAAAAACTTTTTTTGTTTTTTTTTGGAGTGGCTAGGAGTTGGGACAGGACTTTTAAAAGAATAAAGGACTGAAGTACTAGAAGGTGACAGAGTGGGCACTGGGAGGGAAGGGAAACACACCTTGTTTTAAGGTACAGTGCATTGACAACTTTGTAAATGCTGCATTAACTGAAGGAGAGGCATGTTGCACAGACAACAGTATTGTACTGCTGATTTGAACCACGCTGCAGTTATGTCATAGTAGCATGGGTGTCTAATGGGAAGGAAGGCATGATGATGGGTTGGAAGATATATTTCTGCTGTGGTTAACAACTACAGTGAGCTAAGGGAGTAGACTGAAAATTAAAATACCCCCTACTTTGAACCAAGCTTTGATAACCAAGCAAAGTAGGTGAACAGACACGTCCCTCTCAAGAAGAGCTCCCTCATTTCTTGATCCAAGCAATTATCCATTCATCTTTGTATTGTTATTTTCACTCTTTTGATGCCCACCACTTAAGCTTTATACTCTTTCTCATCCATCCATATATCTACACATCAATCGGTACACTCGCCTATCCGTTATCCAGCTTTTTAATCATCCTTTCACCATCCATCCATTTACCCATGCATCATTCTTTACCATCCATCCATCATTTAACCTACCCGAATATCATTTTACCCATCCACCCTTCACCCACCAAGACATATTTCCACTGATATGGCCTTTCATCCATCTTTTCACCCACTCACACATCCTTTTACTCAAATACCATTTCACCCATTTTTTTTTTTATCCATCCATCCTGCGTTCCCTTTTCCATTAACCCATCATTTGTAGTGTCCATTAATTATGAGCTTTTGTCTGGTGAGTTGCAAATAAAATAGGCTAATGAGAACTCAATCCTGCTGTTGCTGCGGAAGCTGGGGGTTCACAAGCAATGCCCTTGCAGTGAGTATACTAATAATTGTCAATAAGCCAGTAATATAACTTACCAGCGCCCGTCCCTGCTGCTGCCGGTTCTCACTCTCTGACTGCTGCCATGTCTGGCACACTGGTGCTGGAGCTGGCCCCTGCACTGGTGGCTACACATTTTAGATGCCAGATACACCTCCCTTTGTTGTTTTTTAAAAACTGATTCAACAAAATACAACAACAATAGATCAGTTCAGTTCAATGTTCTTCAATCATTCACTTTAGGAAAGTTGTTTGTAAACTATGTTGGATAAGCCAGTTAGTCAAGTGAACCACAATCATTTTGTAATGGAGAGGCAGGGCTATGTCACTGAAGTGAAATGAAGGGGTGGAATATTTGGTCAATACAGGAGGACCTATGGTGATTTTGTGAAGTCTTGGTTGGCAAATGCAATGGGACCATCCTCATACTACTTTCCTACCATGTTGCACTGTCATCAAAAGTACTGGTATGGTATATTACTGTAGAATAATACATGCACACAACCATGACAATGACCACTCAATTGTTGTACTGTTTGAGCATGAGCAAGCACAACAAACCTTCACAAACATGCATAGAAAAGCTGACTTGGCCATGACTTGTGTTTTCTCGGTAGAGTATCTGTCCTAAAAATCTGTCCTCTCAGTCTTACAGTACCAGTCAGTATGATATATAAGGAGAGAAGGGCAAGCTATGCTTAGTAACAAAGCAGAAAAAAGATACATACTAGTACAGACGACAGGGAGTCAGGTACAAACTTTAAAAAAAAGAAAAATGCAAGGATAACAATAATTTAACAAAGCTTAGATAGAATGAAAATAAACACAAAGAAGGGTAGAGAGTCACAGTAAAAAAAGAAGAAACATTATTCTTAATGAAGCGAGGTAAAAGTTAGGGAAATAACATAACAGGAAGACTAACTGGGGCCAGCCGACCCAGCAGCTGTCACACTGGTGGTGGCACAGGTACCATCATCTTCTGCACGCATCTGAGATTGTGCCCTCTTCTTCCCCTTGTGTGCTGAGGTAAGAAATAAAGAAGATTAAAAAAACTAGATCAGTGGTACACACCCAGAAAATATTTTGACAGGAAAACGCAAACACAGCAATATTGTACCATTCTAAATCAGATTGCCTATAGCACTAGTATCAAGTCAAGTTGACCTAGTAATTTCCTACACCTAAGTCCTACCGTAAATGTCCAAAATGTAAACAACATTTGCAACTACACACCACTACTAATGCATTTATATTGCAATGGATGATCTTTGCTTTTCAACCACCTTTGATGGGCCAACTCAGTCTCCTTTTTTTTAATGCATAGATACATACTGCACAACAGTGAGAGATTGCAATTGGAAGGGACTGAATAAGCTACATAAAGAAAGGCACAAAGAAGAGAATGCTAACTCACTGATATTATGTAATATTACTACCACTATCTAATTCTTAGTGACAGGAGATGTCTAGGTCTACATGGCTTCTCAAATATTCAGCCCAAACACACACTGATGAGTACAACTAGGAAGTAGAGACTGAGCACTTGGCTAGCCAAACTGGATCACAATGAGTCTTCATAGAGTAAACTTAACTTACTTCTGAGAGTGAGCACTGCTATTAGAAAAATAAAACTGCATTGTGGAACACACACAACAAATAAATAACTACTTACTCACCGAGCCCCACACTTTCACACGCAGCAGGTCGAGCAGGTCCTGATTCCAGAATGTCTTTCCATCGGTGCTTCAACTGCTGCTGGGTGCTCTGGACTCCAATTTGCCAAAGTACAGACCAACGCACCACCCCAATAGCAGTTGATGCTCCCAAAAGGCTTAAAAATTCCCAGCCCTGCCGCCTGCTGCCAGCAAGGTGGGAAGGTCACGCTGCACAAAGAACACAAATGCTGCCATTTCCCCCTTGGTAAAAATGAGCTGGGGCTGTAACCCTTGATGGCACTGACGTTTGTGAGCTAAGCAACTAGCAGCTGCATTGGTGCCACCCCACTCTCTGCTACCCCACTCTGTTATGGCACTGGGTGGAACAAAGAAAGGGGAAGAAATAGAAGGAAGGAAGGAATGAGGGAAGGAAGAAAAATCAAAGAAGTCAAGACAAAAGCAAAAAAAAAAAAAGTATTCAAAAAAGTCAGAAAAAATATTAAAAATGGCAGAAACTTTAAATACACAAACACAAAGACACACATGAAATAAAAGAAAATGAGGGGTGGATCTTTTAGAAAAAGGTTGGATTGGAAAGATTAAGGGTGGATTAAATTTAGGCCCAGCACCCTGCGCAAGGAGACATAGAAAAAAAGTGGTCCTTCAGTGCCACGTGATACCATTCGTGCAGTGTTTTAAATACGAGGATGTGCTGTGCGCTCTTGAATGAAAAACATAGCGTGAATGGGTGCATCGAGCAATTCCACCCGCTAGCAGAATTCCATGAAGCTCGCACAGTTTTTCAACCACTTCACAGAATTCAATGTAGAGGAATTTCTGACCATGGCATAGAAATGTTTTCCAACATTCTCTTTAATTTATTGACTTGTATAATTAGGGAAATACAGTATCAGACAAACTGATTCTAGTTGACAACAAACAATGTACAGCCCAAGGAGTATTCTTACTGTTAAGGGTACACCAATATATTTTCCATCAAAGAAGAAAACCATTCATAATCAAGAAAAATAATATACCTACATTTGCTAATTTTAGTGATGAGACATTTTCTTTAGAGACTTTATTTGAAGAAGATTTTCCAAGGGAAGTTGCACTACCCTTGAAAAAATCAAATAGTCAACCTCTTTATATGGTCTTTTTTATAAAGAAAAAACTAACATTCATAGTGGGTGAGGAGGGGACATCTACGGACATGATACTAGTTTCTAAGAAATTTGCCAAGAAATGCAAGAAGAAGAAGTTGTTGGTTAACACCTTTGCCAAAAATATAATGCCTGATCCATTTGTAAATGCACTTAAGAATCAGGGCAAAAAGAAGAATAACACTGCAGGCATTTGAAAATACATCTCATACAGGTAAAACTTCAACTAGAGATCTCCACAGGAATGGTGGAGAGATCCACCTGTTTTTCAGATGCTGTGTCCCTGGTGCTGTTTTGGAGCCAAATTTAAATTCGTTGGCTATTGAATGCAGATCAGGGTATTTAGTACAAACTAAAACATATATGATAGTGTGTCCAACAAAAAGGGAAATACTGGTGATTCATTTGTTATGGCATTAAGGAGGCATTAATAATTGAATTCAGTGACATATTTGAATCTAGTGATGAGAACCTAAGATGCCAAAACACCACTTCGCTTCTACCCACTACTTCAAATTCTTCAAGAAGAGGATGTGCAATTAGTTAAACTATGGAAAGATTCATGCAATCCAACCTCAGAGGTGACATTCACTTCTATTCTTAACCCTGCAATACCTCTGAAGGCAACAGACTTTTCCCAACATAAAGGCATCAATGTTTGTCCAAAAAATACAAAATCCCAGGACTACTAAATATTAGTGAATGATGATTTTACAAGTGCCAGAAATATGATCAAGGCACCTTATCAGTTCCATTTGCTATCTCCTTTGTCATCTTTACTTACGGAGCACATCATGTCTTTTTTAATCTCTAGTGGCACACACAAATAAATGGTATGTATACAAAATGTATGCCTTTTGTTAAATGTGTCTGTAAAAGATGACAATAATTGGTCTTGGGTTGCACGGAGAATTAACCCCAGGAATTAGTCTGTCTGTGACCAATTACAATTTTAGCCAATATTTAAAAATGTTGTCCTGTAATGTGGCTGGTTTATATTCAAACCCTGGTAAACTTAATTTGCAAGACTCAAATGCAGAAATGTAGTCTTTCAAGGATAATTTTTATGTGGCAAATTATTACATGATACTAATTCCACAATTCCAAATACTAAGGGGCAGGCAAGTGCGGGTCTTTCAATCATTCTATCAAAAAATACACATGGAACTGGGAAAACTGAATTTACTTACCAATGATTTTCATGCATTTTGGGTAAAGATTTGCATAGAATTTGACTAATATAGAAATTAAAGTGCGACTTAGAAAACGTGCCCACCTAAGTGGCCGTCATGAAAAAACATAATGCTCTTGTTAAATGTATATTATTATTCATTGATGTGCATATGTTTAGAGAATTGTAATAGTATGTCATATTAATGGTTTTACATTATGTATTTTCTCATTAAATATAGGCCATAAGTTAGCAAGGTATGGGGCTACTCTGCACAGCCTCATATTAACTGCAATGTTTCATATAATTGTGGGAATGTATGTTTGGAGAAATAGAGATGTATGGTTCACACTGTGTGACCAAACTTTAGCAGATGTCTTTAACTTTCTCATCAGAACTGCCTGCTAGAATGTCTTGTATTAGGAGTCGCTACTTTGTATAGTTTGATGCATGAGACAGGAACCAACAGTGGAGTACGGATCGCTACAAGAAGCTTACCTGATCAGTATGACGATGGGAACAGGAGAAGAGGAACCAATCATCAAAATGTGAAAGACAGTTTAGGTATATCTCACACTTGGGTTTTTATTTCTATTGGACTAATTGTAAATGTACCATTTTCTGACCAATGACAAGTTGGGAAGTTCTTTGAGACATTCTAACTTAGCCCAACTGTACAGAGGAGAAGGGGGATCATTCTATTCTGTTTGAGGGGCTGAACAGTTCCTGACGACTTCACATCCATTTCTGATTGTATTGCTTAAGATCTAAGCTGAATGCCAACCCTTTCGATATTGCTTATTAAATGGTTCAGATAGCTTAAAGTCCCTATCTCTGAACCATTCCCTTTCACGTCCCTTTGCTGAAGCTGACCGAACAGATGTTGAACTGACGAAGAGAAATTGCAGCTTGCTGATCCATATGCTGAGAGGTATAACCAAATGCTATTTTTTTGTTGTAGGATATGTTCTTTGTTTTTAGGTACCAATTGCTATTTTGATAGAGCCACAGTTAGATGTTTTCCAAATTAACTTTGACTAAATTGTTTTGCAAATTATTACTTAAAAGAGATGATGTTGTTGATTTGCTGACTCTAGATGTATGCCATTTCTATTATACAGCTGTTCATGCTGTTAATTTGTACTGTAACCCTTGAATGCTTAGTTATATATGCTTTACTTAAATTGAGATTCTTTAGAAGATTTTGTCAACCGATGTTGTTTATGTATGTTTATCACTTGGTTTTGAGACTAATTTATGTGACATTAGCATTGTTAATATAGGGAAATAAACTTTAGAACTTTTACATAAAGGTGTGGTTCTTCATGGCCAAAGAGGTTATGGTGTGTAAAGAATATTGACTTCGAAAGTATTTGGGTGATTTTTTATGCACTACGGGAGTTGGATTGTCAGTAGATTTAGGATTTATGGTGGACTCACTCAAAGCGTAGTCTATCAAACCTCTAATTCACCCCCTTATAAATTAAACTATAAAATACCAAGGGCCAGATGTACGAAAGTTGGGAATTGCGACTTGCAATTTGCGAGTCGGAGCGACTCGCAAATTGCAAGTCGCAATTCCCAATGCAGTACGGTGTCTCAGACACCGACTGCAACTCGCTATAGGGTCGCAATGACCCACCTCATGAATATTCATGAGGTGGGTCGCAAATTGCGGCCCCATAGCGAGTATGGGCACTCGCTAACATGGAGGCCTGCTGACGTCAGCAGACCTCCATGTTCGCGACCTGCTTTTAAATAAAGCCGTTTTTTTTTTGAAGTGTAGCCCGTTTTCCTGACAGGAAAACGAGCTGCACTGCAAAAAAAACGAAACCTTTTGTTTCGGTATTTTTTCAGGGCAGGGAGTGGTCCCTTGGACCACTCCCTGCCCTGAAAAAATATTTTGGGGTCCAGTCACAAACTGGAAGGGGTCCCATGGGGACCCCTTCCAATTTGCGAGTGGGTTACCATCCACTTGAAGTGGATGGTAACTGCGATGCCATTTGCGACCGCGTATGCGGTTGCAAATGGTATTGCATCCCACAGCGACTCGCAAATAGGAAGGGAACACCCCTTCCTATTTGCAAGTCGGAAATGCATATTGCGAGTCGGTAACGACTCGCAATATGCATTTCTGCATGCCAAACCCACGTTTGCGACTCACAAACAGCGATTTTCGCCGTTTGCGACTCGCAAACGGGTTGCTACATCTGGCCCCAAATTAGTAAAGACACACTAATAGAACTATTACAAACTTCTTCAAATATATTGATTCAAATTTCAAGGCCACAAGTAATCCTTTACTAATATTTTGCTGATGAAAGCAATGTCATGGTTGATTCAGAATTTGTATTGAAATTCTGGACGATTAGGGCAGTTTCTTGAATTTTTTTATATTCATGATTTCCATGACTGGGTATTACTATTGGGTGATTTTAGTGCTAACATTTGAATTACTCATATTTCTATATTTATAGATAAAGATCTTGATGATTTTGGGGCAAATCAATTATTGATTATTCATCCTATTATACAATGACCAGGTAATACAGAATACACTTAGGGATCATGTTGTACTCTCAATGAGGCTACACTGGCCCATACTAAAAGATACAATTTGGAACTTCTATTGTGGATCAGTTGAATTCTTTCAAAAACAGAAGGATAATTTGGAATACTAGAGCTATCACTTTAGTAGAGAACCTGTTGTCTGCATTTTTTAAAGAGATTTTGCAAGCTACGAAAAATTATGTTTTTGGAATTTGTGAACACTAAATGCAAACAGCAGCCTCAGCAGCCTCTTACCCTAAACAGATGAGTGAAGAAACTATTGATAAAAGTACAAAAAGATTGCACAATAGCTTGGAATGTGTCCTTTCAAAGGAGTTGGATTTCTTGATATACAAACAATGTGTATACCCATGCCTGCTGTGGCATGAACTACCCTAAGCTGCTGAGGAAAATAATTCAAGAATTGCTGGGCAAATTGTAGCAAAAGCAATGTCAAGCAATATCAAAAGAATAAGCTATTGCCAAATCTCAGGAAGAGTCACTGTTGTACTTTGGTGGATTGTACAATGCTAATTCAAGCAATGTTAGACATTTAAGTGACTTTTTTGCAAAAGGTCCATATTGCATTATTTAGCTCTAATACCAACACAGTACAAACATTTTATCTCCTCTCCAATGCACTCTTGAGTGCTGGGAAATCATCAAAACCCTATATAATTACTAAAGGCAAATCAGAAGGGTTGGAACGTTCATACTGTCATCAACGTGGTAATATACTTGCATCATGGACCATGAGCAAAATCCTACCTTAGTATAAAAAAGGCTGCAAAACAACTCTCAAAAATATAAACAGATTGCTGTGTTGGACGTGTGAGCAAGATATTTGCAAAGAGCACTCATGCACGTCTCTCAGATTGGGCCAGAAGCAAGAATATTTTACATCACCAGGAATCAAGTTGTAAACTCAAACTCTCGACAAAACCAAATAGTAGTTTTCGAATCATTTCTTTATAAATATGCCAAAAGGAAAAAATCAAACCATCTATGCTGCTTTTATTTACTTTTCAAAGTCATTTGACAGTGTCCTCGGTCCCTTCTCTGGAAAAACTAAGCACACTTGGGAACACCAAAATTACTTTTGGAACTAACAATGACATTGCGTACATCTACTTGGCCCTAGTCTTGCTGGGTGAGACAGTGGGGTTTGTGATACAATTATAACTAAAAAAAGGATTGAAGCAGTGTTGCATTTTACCTCCTTTACTTTGTTTTATTAAGTGATTTTCACAATTAGTTTTTTTCAATTAAAAATTTCCCTCCACAATTAAACATTTTTAATTGTAATTCTCTCCTTTATGATGCTAATGATTTTTTCTTGTTGGAATTAACTCTTCCAAGTGCTATACTCACACGTAATAGTACAGTGGCGCACACACTCACATACAGCTACATATATACCCACATACACACAGCACACACACTGCAAGCAGCACACACAAACACCACATGCAAATAACACACAGTTACACACAGCAACACAGCAGAGGCCCAGCCCCACAAATGCACGTACAACATACAAACTCATAACAACAAAACAACAACTGCACAAATATAAAAACATGTCAAACACTCACAACCAACACTGGACAGGGACTCCACACACGTACAACAAAATATACAACCATCTGTGATGAAGCACACACAAATACACGATCAGACAACTTAGCAATCAACAGACACACCACACATACAAACACACACAGTACACCGAACCTATTATGCCATGCAAAATACACACAGACTCAAACAGTCAAAACACACAAAGACACACAGAACCGCAACAAACACATATCAATACTAACACAACCCATCACTAAGATGACAACTTTTCAGCTACATACACATATCATTAACAAAAATATACACCCTATCCCTGGGGGATAAAATCACTTGCCACAACCTCACAGATTGTTTAGACAATATCTGAAGCATCAAGCAGCACACATCCATAAATACTGCCACACAACCATGTCAGCCAGGAACAACTCAAACCTAGGAAAGGGAATTGAGGACAAAGATGTAACCATAAAAGCAACAACTGGTTGGGTATAATATATTATACAAATTTTTGTAAAAAAACATTGGCCAGTCTATTCATAAATTTTTAGCACCAAAGGCACAAAATGGTGATCTAACTTGACTCCTGACTGCCATGTAACCTCCACAGGTAGGGGCATAAAGGGGGCAGGCAGGCACCTCAGGGTTCCGTGGGGAGGTGGTGGGGAGGGGGTGTTGGGCTAAGCCTTGGGAGTGGGGTGTTTAGGCTTTGGCTAGGGAGGGGGTCAGACCCGTTTAGGAGGAGTGGACATCTTTTTGGGAGTGTTGGGAAGTGAATGATTGGTAAGGGCAGGTAAGTACCTACACTTAGCAATAGGCCACTAACCCTCACTAGGTCCAGTTAGGTCTAAAATAAAAGTACCAACTAAACCCTTGATAGCTTGGCAACGTGCAACAAGGCTTATCTTATGAGACAGGTGTGTAAACATGTAAAAATCACAACATAGTAAATACACAAAACATGCTAAAATTCCAACACCAATATACATAAATAGATTTGTTTTTATCTGTAAAATGACATAAAAACAGTTAAAATCAGGTAAGGGGAAGCAGAGATTTTAAATATGTAATGTTTTTTAGTGCATAGAATCTAAAATCCAATCTGGTCATCTGGTCGCACTAGACCGGGGCAAAGGCAAGAGTTTGAGGCCAACCATGATGGAGCCCTGCTCGGCTACAGCAAGCGGGAGGCCTCGGTCAAAAGTTTACCTTTGGATTTAGAATTTTTCTTGAACATTTTCTTCAGTGAGACAAAGTCACCAATCCAAACCAACCTCCCTGGTACCCTGTTCGGATACGCGTCACAGGAGACCTCGGTGAAGAATTCAACCTTCAGACTTAGATGATTTTTCAGGACGGAAATCTTTGGCTGGGGCGAAGTTGAATTTGGATCTGACCGTCCCTGGAGCCCTCCTCAGATACGCTGCTGGGATAGTCCTGGTCATTTTTTTTACTTTTTGGACTTTATCACTTTTTTGGAGCATTTTCCTTCTAATGGCGGTCGACTCTCCACAGCAAGCCGATTTTGATGCAAGGTCATCAGATCACCTTTCCAGGAGCCCCTGGTGAAATCCTGGAAGTCTGGGGCTCCAGACCTCTTTAGCGGGACAAACCTGCAAGTCAGGCCGGGTCGCAGTTGAGGTAAGCTTGTTTGACTCACCGTGGCAGGTCGGTCTCTTTATACACCTTTTTACCAAAAGTTCTCCAAAATTCTCCAAACTTTTGAATCTTCTTCCTAAAGGTCTTTGAAGGTCCTTTAGGAGTTCACTGCTCACCCCAAGGTTCCAGAAGCTCTGAGTTGCTTTTTGAGGACTAGGGCTCAAACTCCCAGCATGAACCTGGCTCAAACTCCAAAATGACCACTGGACAGTGGTCAGCTGGTCAGCTCCTTCAGGATTTGATGATGAGGACTCTGGTTAGCTATTTCTCACTTGAATCAAGCATGGAGGCATTGAATCAGGTGAAGCCAGGAAAAGTCCTTTGCGTGGTGAAGCCCAATTGTGCAGCTAGTGCAGTCCTTCAAAGTGCAGTGTCCAGATGCAGGTCAGTGAGGCAGCAGGGCAGTCCTTCTTCTTCTGATGTTGTTCCTTGTAGGGATCTAAAGTGTGGGTGCAGCTCTGCTAAATGTATCCTTGCTCTTGGGGTGAAAATCAGGGGTGCAACTGTCCAGTCACAGGCAGGCCGCTACCCTCTTGGATGACCACTTCCTGAGAAGTGTGGCAAATATCAATCCCAAGGAGCAACATTCCTTAAATATCCAAGATGGTAGAACTGAATTTTGGAGGTTAGGTCTGGCTGAGTCCAACCACTGGTTTGGCTAAAAATCCTTAACACACCCCTTTCCTGCCCTCTCCTAATCTAATCAAGAGGGCATCTGGTTGTCTGGGTTTGCAGGAAATGGGGAAGGTCGTGAGCTGCTCCAAATGTCCTTCCTTGCTTAGAAGTCCAGTTTGGCTGCTTTCCCCCATCTGTTTTCCCTATCTGTTGAGGCATATCTCCTCTGCAAGGCAAATTCTTTGTCAGTTCACACCTCATCAAGGCAGAGGCTGGCCAATCAGAGACGGGCACTACAGAGCTGAAGTTGGCAACTTTCAGGAACAGTTCTAAAACTCTTTCCCTGAACTAGTTATATTAAATTCAACAATGGCAGGTTGTTGGATTTGTTGTAACCATCAGTTTGATACCAAGCTTGAAATATCTAGCCCCTTTTGGGACTTTTTTAATTAAAATAAAGTCTCCCCATTTTAGCCTATGGAGCCTAGAGTGAGGAAAAAATGAATTTGACTACTTTTTCTCACCAGGGTTTATAAAAAAAATTTATAAGGACCTTGGTATAGTTACATAGCACCCAGCCCTAGGAGCACTTAGGGCACATCTTAGGGGTGCCTCATATGTACAAAACAAGGTAGTTTAAGACTTTGGAAGTACTTTTAATTCCAAAGTTGAATTTGCACATAACTTTAGTTTAAAAGTAGCCAGCAAGCAGGCCTGCCTTTAAAATGACACTGGGCACCTCCGCGCTCCACCTCTGGGTGCACCATCTATGCTGGGGTCCCTAAACCTACCATGTACTAGAGACTAATAGGTAGGTAGACATAGCCAATTATAATTAGCCTAATTTGCATACTCATTTTACATAGAGCACCGGCCCTGGAATTGGTTAGCAGTGCCCAGGGCACCATTAGAATCAGGAAAACACAAGCAAAAAGTGAAAAATGGGGGCAAAAATGTAGGGGGCCTCCTCGATCAGCCCAATTTTCTCATAGGCAGGGGGAGGGGCATGATTATTGGCAGGGGAGATGGGAAAGACCTTGGAGGTGGCAGGGATGGCCTTGGGGATGAAAACAGATCTTTTGGGGTTTCACGGGGTAGGAGTTGGGAAAAGGTCAAACTCGGAAAGAAACGTTTCTTAGATACACAAGAAAGATCATCAGAAGGGGATTTGGTTGTGGAGGTTGAGGAAGTGATTATATGACATTTAGGAGTGGATGTCTTGGGTGCATGTTTGTGGGAGATGTGCTTGTGAGTGGTGGGTGTCTGTTGGTTGGGCGGGTGAGTGAGTGCATTTTTGTGTCTTGGGCTGAGGGGGGTGGAGGTACTGGGGGATTCCGTGGTGGGTGGCTGTCTGTTGGGGTGGTGAATGCAGGTATGGTGGATGTGCTGCATGTAGGCATGTCAGTGGTTGTGTTGTCTGCAGATGTGGTGACTGGGGTAGATGTTTGAATGTCTGCTGGGGTGCTGTCTGTGGGTAGGATAGGTGTCGTTGCTGAATTACTCAACGTTGGCGTAGTGTCAGCAGGTGTGTCAGGTGTCTGTGGTGCTGGGAGTGGTGAGGGCGTCAGGGCAGGTGGTGACTGTTGCTGAGTCTGCAGGTGGATGTTGTGTGTGTACGTGCCAATGGTGTTTCTTGTGGTGCTTTTGTTTGTCTAAACTACCCTTGGATGTTGAGGTGAATGGATGCCTGTCTGTGTGCTTTGGCCGGGTAGCTGAAGGGGGGATTCAAACTGGAAAGACGAAGGTGGGAGAGGTACGGTAGACAAGGGGTAACTGGCTGTGTCAGTGTGGAGGCCAGAGCCTGAAATGATCTCGGCAGGCCAGCCATTGCACAGTGAATACCCTCCAGGAATGCATTGCTCTGTTATATTTGAGTTGCCAGTCCCTGGATGGCACTTATGATGGTTGACTGACCCACAAAGATTGACCTCAGGAGGTCAATATCCTCCTCACTGAGGACAGAAGTGCCTGCAGCAAAGGAGATGCCCACCCTCTTGGATGGGCGGGCACAGCCAACTGGGTATAGATCTACAGGGAGGGTGGTGATAGAATGGGGTGATGGACAGAGATTGCATTGGGGTGGTCCCAGATGGGTCCACCACCCCTAGGAAGTGGCCACTGGAGGAGGATTCCAAAGAAAATGTACAGGATCCGGTCTCCCCTGTGGCACTCCCATCACCTTCTGGGCCACTGGGTCCCTCCCTGCCTGTGTTCTCATGACTGGAGGTCGCATGGCCAGAAGCTTACCCACTCGGCTATGCCTCATCTTTTTCACCTGCCAGTGCTGATGCTGAAGAACAGAAAGTCAGGTATGGTCTTCACATTTGCAAGATAACACTTGCATCACACAGTATATTAAGTATCATTACATCCTGTTCATTAACAGCCCCAAGAAGTGCCAGTAAAAGGCCAAACAACATGTCACAACAAAATATGATGTATGACCCTCAATATGAGAATTGTTAAACACCAGCTAAGCTACCTAACTGGCACCTACAATACCATGAATAAAGTTGACCAATCACATTGACCATACCATGACAAGGTGACTTTGCCACATGATACAGGTTTCCTATCCACAACAACATAGTCAAGCATCAATCAAGCAATAGTTTAGGAATGTGAAAATGCTTATCACTAATCAAAATCACATATTGAACACATACAAGTATCTTACTCTAAAGTCATGTTCCAGGCTATGACACATGTTGTAAAGTAAAGTCAAGCAAGCCTACTATAGACCAGCCATACCTTTTTCATTTCACATACTTACAACTATACACAATGGACATATGCAAACCTGCACACACACACATGCACTAATAGTGATGTATCAAGGATTGAAAATACAATGTGAACGAAGTCACCTAGGTCGCTGGTCTACTGAAAAGAAATGTTATCAGTCAAATAAGGGCCAAATAAGCTCAGACCTATGTCCCATACACAACCACAAGATGTCAAAAAGAATGTACCTTACATATGGACTACTGTACTGTGCAGAAAGATGACAATCAGACCTACATATTCATGTAATTAGTCCATCAAAAGACCACTGACTGGTATATAGCTACACACACATCAGATATCTCAAGCCTTACATCTGTCTTTGGAGGGTTCTCAGGGCCAAAGCACATGAGTTGCTAACATGACAAGTACACCTACCATGATGCAAGCCACAAGCCTACATACACTTACAATACTACTTGCATGTGTATGTGAAGAGCCTCAGCTGCACCACATATGTGTAATTGCCAACATCAGATTCCCAAACAGCCAGGACTCATTTTCCACATCCTTTGTCGCAACAGCAAGTATACATAACTATTTCCAATGTTGATACATTACTGAACCTTTTGAATGATACATGATATTCATGCATATCTGTCAAGATTGTAACATGAATAGGATACCATTATATATGTGTCATGCCTACAAAAGTATGCCCAACAACAATGATGTGTGGCCACTTTCCACTAACAGAACATTGGCAATGTAGTAATGTTCCGAGCCTCTGATACCAATATATATGTGCCAATAGAAATATTGCAGCATCGCAATGGTACCCATCTTGCATGTTGCTTACTTTGATGAGACTTCACAATTGTCAATGCACATCCCTCACCTACCAAGGGGATTACCTTGAAACAGGTGTGAAGATGTTAACCTTGTATGTTATATGACATGTCAGATGGATATCACAGCTTCACATGCTGCTGTCACTTATCACATAGCATTAGCTAACTAGAAATGACTTGAATATGTCTAACTCTATGTTGCACATAGACAGGAATCTTGAGACATTGCAGAGGACAGTGATCAAGGACCTACATACCTTACCACCATGAGATTAGGAGGATTGACTTGTTGGTGAGTATTAGCAATTACCAGTGTAGAAAATGCTGTATATTGGTACACATATGACACAGAAATATGTGCACCATAATATGCCATTGCACTAACAGTTAAGTAACATGCCTCTAAGTACATTTGTATGTGCACACTTGTGTGCTATAGATAGATATAGTACATCAATGTGTACACAGGAGCCAACATGTGGTTCCCTCACTCAATCACCTGATGAAGGGACAAAATGAGTTAGGTCTGTCCTTATCCCCTATTGGCTGCTGTACTGCCTTCAAATGTCCATCCAACTCAGGGTAGTCTACTGCCAAAATGTGGGACATTAGGGGGGTCATGGTCCAACGGGCACCCCGTCCTCATTGAAAAGACATCCCCAGATGGGCCTTGGAGGCCTTCTGGGCCCAGTGTCTCAGGTCCTCCTACCTCTTCTGACAGTGGTCACTCTGCCGGCTGTGGAACCCCAGGGTCCACACTTTCCTGGCGATGGCACACCAGATCTCCTTCTTCTGATGGGCATTGACCTGTGTGGATGACATAGATAAAAAAAGTATGTCATGTCCACATGTGCCATAATAAAACAGGCAGAGTTCATTAAACAAGCGAAACACAGAATGTCTTTAACATTCTCTCCACTGATAGATGAGCATATGCAATTAGGTCAGGTGTGAGGTAGAAACAGGCAGACAACATGCATCTCCAGCACCAGCTGTTATGTTATCAAATATGATCAGACAGCAAACACATTTGCAAATATGGTATTTCAGGAAGAGTCTGGTATACCAACTCCAGTAACCTTGTGCAACAGTTGCAAGGTGGGTAAGGGAAAATACATCATACACTCTCCACAATGTCTCAGGACTCAAAATCTGTCACCAAACATAGGTACATGACCAGGAACTCATCCCATTCTATCAGAACATTGGCACCCTACAGACTTTAAGGACACAATCTGAAACATTGCCCATCAGCATTTGCTTGGTAAAACAAAGTATAGTGTAGCAATGAAATATTTGACATGGTGCACTTACCTACTTCTCTGGTGCCTCATAGAGTTGTTCATACAGGGGAAGGACCTCCTCCACCAGCTTCTCCTGCTCCTCAGGTGAGAAGGCAGGGGCCCTATCACCTGTAGGATGTGGCATGATTGCTCCCTGTTGGAAAGTGGGTTATTGGTAAGGGCAGGTAGGTACCTACACCTAGCAACAAGCCACTAACCTCCACTTAGGTCCAGTTAGGTCTCAGTAAATTAACCCCAGCTCAACCCTTGGTAGCTTGGCAACGAGTGTCAAGGCTTAACTTAGGAGACAGTGTGTAAAGCATTCAAATATCACAAAACAGTAATTAAATAAAACACAGGAAACAGTTTAAAAATCCAAAACCAATTTATAAAAATAGTTTATATTTTTATCTTTAAAATGACACAAAAACGAATAAAATCGGATAAGGGGAACCGGAGATATGATTTTTTAAGGAATTATTATTTTTCTAGCGCTTAGAAACAAAAAGCGCCAATCGGGTCATCTGGTTGCACCTCGACTGGGGCAAAGTCAAAGTTTCAGGCCGACCGCGAATGGGCCCTGCTCGGCTACAGGTCGCGGGAGGCCTCGGTTAAAAAGTTACCTTCTGACTTAGTCTTTATTTTGAAGATTTTCTTCAGCGGGACGAACCTGCCAGTCCAATCCGACCTCCTGGAGCCCTTCTCCGGATACGCGATGCTGGATTCCTCGGTGGAGATTTTTACCTTCGGACTTAGTCGTTTTTTCGAGGTCAAGATCCTTCGACCGGGGTAAACCTGGATCTTGATCCGACGTCCATGGAGCCCTTCTCGGATACGATGGCTGGAAGGTCCCGGTCAACTTTTTACCTTCGGACTTAGGCCCTCATTACGACCCTGGTGGTATAGAACCGCCAGGGCCGCGGCACGCGGGAGCACCGCCGACAGGCTGGCGGTGCCCCGCAGGGCATTCTGACTGCGGCGGTAACGCCACGGTCAGAACAGGAAAACTGGCGGTCTCCCGCCAGTTTCCCGTGGCCCGTTTGAATCCTCCAAGGCGGCGCAGCTTGCTGCGCCGCCGAGGGGATTCTGACAAGCCATACCGCCATCCTGTTCCTGGCGGTTCGGCCGCCAGGAACAGGATGGCGGTATGGCTTGTCGTGGGGCCCCTGGGGGCCCCTGCAGTGCCCATGCCAATGGCATGGGCACTGCAGGGGCCCCCGTAAGAGGGTCCCACTTTGTATTTCACTGTCTGCACTGCAGACAGTGAAATACGCGACGGGTGCCACTGCACCCGTCGCACCTTCCCACTCCGCCGGCTCGATTACGAGCCGGCGTCCTCGTGGGAAGGTAGTTTTCCCCTGGGCTGGCGGGCGGCCTTTTGGCGGTCGCCCGCCAGCCCATGGGAAAACTCTGAATACCCGCCGCGGTCTTCCGACCGCGGTGCGGTATTCACGACGTGAAACTTTGGCGTGCGGCCTCCGCCGCCCGCCAAAGTTGTAATGAGGGCCTTAGTCTCTTTTTCTGAGATTTTTCTTTACAGGGACGAACCACCAAATCAGGCCGGGTCGCGGTTGAGGCAAGCCGGCTAGAATTGCCGCGGCGGGTCGGTCCCTCTATGGAGCTTTTTTACAAAAATTCTCAAATCTTCTCCAAACTTCTGGGGCTTCACCCAGATGTCCTTTTAAGGTATTTTTGGGGTCCACAGCTCACCCCAAGGGTCCAGAAGTTCTGAGATGGTCCTTGGGGGATGCGGACTACAACTCCCAGAATGCACCTGCCGCAAACTCCTTTTTGGCCACTGGGCAGTGGTCAGCTGGTCGCTTTCTTCAGGAGTTGGTGCAGGGGACTCTGGTTAGCAATTTTTCACCTGTAGCAAACAGGGAGTCCCTCCTTGAACCAGCTGAAGCCAGGCAAAGTCCTTCTTGTGGTGAAGCCCAAGTGTGCAGCTGGTGCAGTCCTTCTGAGTGCAGGTTCCAGGTGCAGGCCAGGGGTCCAGCAGGGCAGTCCTTCTTCTCCTTTAGTTCTTCCTTGTTGGAATCTGATGGGGAACTGAGGTGTGGGTGCAGGTCTGCCAGTTTTATCCTTGCTCCTGGGTGAAAAGCAGGGGGGTCCTGGTTCTCCAATCAGGTACAGGGTCGTCCCCCTGTGATGACCACTTCCTGGGAAGTGTGGCAAAAATCCATCCCAGAAGGCAACATTCTCTAAAAATCCATCATGGCTGAATCTGATTTTTGGAGGTTACATCTGGCTGAGCCCACCCACTGGTGTGGCTAAAAATCATAAACACACCCCTCTCTTGCCCTCTCCTACTCTAATCAAGGGGGCACCTAGTTGTCTGAGGTTGCAGGATGTGGGGGTGTTGCTGGTTGCTCCAAATGTCCTTCTCTGCCTTTGAAGACCAGTTTGGCAGCCCTCCCCCTTCCTGCCTCACCATCTGCTGAGGGGACATTCTCTCCACAATCACATTCCTTTGTGTGAAGCCAGGCCACTTCACACCTCATCAAGGCAGCTTGGCTAAGCTGCTGCAGGCTGGCCAATCAGAGCACAGCAGCAAAAACAATGCAGGGCTGAAATTGGCAACTTTTTAGGTAAAGTCTAAAACTCTTTACCTGAACAAGTTATATTAAATCCAACAACTGGAAGTTGTGGGATTTATTACAACAATTAATTTGATACCAAATTCTTGGTATGCATCATTTAAGGAGACTTTAAAATGTAAAACAAAGTCTCCCCATTCTAGCCTATGAAGGCCATTTACTACAATGAGGGAAAAACGAATTTGGCTGTTTTTACCTCACCAGGGCTTATAAAACTATTTTTATAAAGTCCCTGCTTATAGTTACATGGCACCCAGCCCTAGGGGCACGTAGGGCACACCTTAGGGGTGACTTATATGTAAAAATAAGGTAGTTTAAGACTTTGGAACTACTTTTAATTCCAAAGTCGAATTTGCATATAACTTTAATTTAAAAGCAGCCAGCAAGGCAGGCCTGCCTTTAAAATGACACTGGGCACCTCAGCAGTGCACCTATGTGTGCACCACCTATGCTGTGGTCCCTAAACCTACATGCCCTACCATATACTAGGGACTTATAGGTAGGTTAACTTAGCCAATTATAATTAGCCTAATTTGCATATCCATTTTATACAGAGCACAGGCCCTGGGATTGGTTAGCAGTACCAAGGGCACCATCAGTGTCAGGAAAACACCAGCAAAAAGTGGAAAATGGGGGCAAAAAGTTAGGGGGCCTCTGCAATCAGCCCTGTTTTCTCACACAAGCCCCCCCCAGCCCACACGCCCAGGAGACTCAGCCCAACCCTGGGAGAGTCTTCCTGGCTTGTTAGGCGAGGAAGACAGTGAAGAAAACTGGCTTTCCCCTTGCATGGCCTACTCTGCCTTACATCCTCCTGTCAGGGTCACTCCCTCTGGGTAGTGAACCCACCCCAACAGTGAAAGGACCCATCTCAAACTGAAACTTCCCTCTAGGGGGGTCTTCCTCCTCTCTCTCTGCCAACTTGGGTAGTGAGGTGCCCACCTCCCCTACTCCTAACTTTGCTAGGGCAACACCTAGCTTACCCAAAGAGGTCACCCAACACTTGAGCAACCCCACCATGACCAATAGGGTCAGGGGGCCTACTTTGCTATTGGCCCTGGGGTCTGCCTCCCAGGCCAAGTACAGTGCTGCCAGGAAGGCTAGCACCCAGCAGAGGCTACTGACAGCTGTCAGTACCCAGAACCACACCCTAAGCTCTCCACTGACAGGTGGCTGAACTGCTTTAGGGGCAACTTTGGGGTCCTGGCACCCCTCTTGCTGTCTAGAGTGGGGGGCTACCACCTCCTGTGGCAGACACCCTCCTTCCACTCTCCCTTCTGTCAGTGCAGGGGCAACACCCTGCATCTGGACAGCTGCCTGACTACTCAGGACTTCCTTGGGGTCAGGGGAGGCCTCACCAGTGCCAACTCTGGGCTCCCCCCCTACTGGGGCAGAAGGCCTTTGGCTCCCTGGAACTCTCTTTAAGAGTGGCCTACCCTTCCTTTTCTTCTTTCCTTTTCTTGGGGACCCCTGTCTCCTAACTGTAGGGACTGACTCCCCAGGACTTTGGTTTGGGGGGGGCGCCCTGGGCGACCGCCCCATCTGGGACCAGACCCACCTCTGGGAGGTCATTGCCCAGTATACAATCTAGGGGGAGGTCAGCACTGACAACCACCCTAAACCAGTCAAGGATACCCTCCCTCTCTAGGGGCACTATGGCTACAGGTTTGGAGGTGACCTCCCCTGTGCCTATCCTGACTTTCCTTGTCTCTACTGGGACATACATGTCTGGGGTCACTAACCGGTCACTCACTATAGTGTGACTGGCACAGGTGTCTCTCAGGCCAGTGGTAGGGATCCCATTCACCTGAATGGGGTGGACGTGCCTACTCCCACCCTCAGGGATCACCAGCTTACCATCTGGTCCTGTCTCCCAGCTCAATGCTAGGAGGACTTCATCATCTGAGGAGTCCTCCTCCATGGCTACACTGGACAGCCCAGTGCTAACCACCTTCTTTGGACAGGCTGCATCCCCTCTGAAGTGACCTGTCTGCTGACAGTCAAAGCAAGCCCTACTGTCCAAGAGCTTTTTTAACCCTGGGTCTCCCTGTCTCTGCTTGTCAGAGTGGGAGTAGGATTTACTCTCCTCCTTCTTAGGGTTCTGGGGTACAGAGGGAGTCTCTGTGGTGGGCTTACCACCTCCCTCCTTAGGTTTTTGGGGACCTGACCTCCCCTTCTTGGAGTCTCCCACCTGGGACTTGACAACCACCCTGGTTCTCAACCACTCATCAGCTGCCTCCCCTAGCTCTCTAGGGTTGGTCTGCTTAGAGTCCACTAGATGCTGGCGTAACCTTTCTTGGGTACAATTGGTCAAGATGTGCTCTCTCATGATCAGATTGTATAACCCCTCATAAGTATTTACTTTGTTACCAATAATCCAGCCCTCCAGTGCCTTTAGTGAGGTGTCTACAAAGTCAACCCAAGACTGGGTACTGACCTTCTGGGTGTCCCTGAACTTCATTCTAAACTGCTCTGGGGTCAGACCAAACTTCTTGGCTAAGCACCTCTTCATACTAGGGTACGAATCTGCCTCCTCCCCCCTTAAGGTCAGAAGCCTATCCCTCCCTGAGTTGGGGACCAACTCCCACAAAAGGGAACCCCAGTATTGAGGCCTAACCCTTCTCATTTGGAGTGCCCTCTCAAAGGCCTCCAACCATTTGTCTATATCATCCCCCTCTACATAAGCAGGAACCACCCCCCTGGGTAATCTGGGGCAAACCCCCCCACCCATGGACACCTCAACTTCTCTGTCGCTGCCACCATCTCTTTTCTCTTTCTTTGCCCACTTTTTCTTTTCTAGGGCCAGCTTGTCTGCTTCCAAAGCTATGTATGCTAGCTGGGCCTCCAGCTCTCTTTCCCTGATAGATGGGTTCTCTCCTCCTGAAGGGACCCCCTTCCCACCACTAGTTTTGGGTCTGCCCCTAGTGACTGTATGTACTGAGGACCGGTCTTCCTCATCCTCACTTAGGCTCAGATGCCCTCCCTCCCCTGAGTGGTGAGTGCTAGCATCCTCCCCTACTTCTCCCTCCTCTGGAGCTTCCTCTGGGTCTACCTCTTGGGCCTCAGCCCATGCTGTCAGGGATTTGATCAGGACTTGCTTCCTGAGGTCAGTGGTTGCAGGCAACCCTCTTTCAGTACACAACCCCCTAAGCTGGACTACTGTCAGTGTGGGTAGGCTAGCCAGATCAAGCTCCATGGTTCCCTAGTTTTGTGTCAACAAAAACTTTTTGCAAAAATTGGAAACAATAATTTAGAAAAATTACAAAAATTCAATAATAGAAATTAATCCAAATTAAAAATAAATAAAAATAAAAATAAAAAATAAAAAAAAAACAATTTTTGCACTAAGACAATTTAAAGGATTTTTAATTTGTTTTACTTAAAACTGTAACGTGATACTGAACACAAGTACAGGATCCCACCGCTGCCACCAAAAATGTTGGAAAATGGGCTATTGGTAAGGGCAGGTAGGTACCTACACCTAGCAACAAGCCACTAACCTCCACTTAGGTCCAGTTAGGTCTCAGTAAATTAACCCCAGCTCAACCCTTGGTAGCTTGGCAACGAGCGTCAAGGCTTAACTTAGGAGACAGTGTGTAAAGCATTCAAATATCACAAAACAGTAATTAAATAAAACACAGGAAACAGTTTAAAAATCCAAAACCAATTTATAAAAATAATTTATATTTTTATCTTTAAAATGACACAAAAACGAATAAAATCGGATAAGGGGAACCGGAGATATGATTTTTTAAAGAATTATTATTTTTCTAGCGCTTAGAAACAAAAAGCGCCAATCGGGTCATCTGGTTGCACCTCGACCGGGGCAAAGTCAAAGTTTCAGGCCGACCGCGATGGAGCCCTGCTCGGCTACAGGTCATGGGATGCCTCGGTTAAAAAGTTACCTTCTGACTTAGGTGGTCATTTTGACCTCGGCGGTAAAAGGCGCCTACCGCTGGTCAAAAATCCTCCATAATTCCGCCGCGGTAACCCGCCACGGTCATTCTGACCCGCAGCAGCCAAACCTCCGAAAATCCGACAGCCACAACAGACCGCCAGACCAGCGGTCGGCGGAAAAGTGGAGGTGACCAAACCTCCACCGTCACGCCAACAGAAATACGCCCATGCCATTACGACCCACGAATCCACGCGGCGGTCTTTCAAACGCGGTTTTCCATTGGCGGTACACACCGCCGCGATCAGAATACACACAAACGAACAAAACTCAGCCACATTGGCCGATTTGAATTCCAAACACCTGATACACATACACACACCACTCCCACACACACAATACAATATAAAACACACACCCACATCACCCACAAACCCCTACGACCAAAAATTCAGAAAGAAGCACTGAGAGACACAGCAGCGATCACAGAATACCATCACACAGAGGCACACTACACCATCACCCACACAATATCCACACACAAAACAACACACACCACCACACTCAACACACTTAACTACACATACTCCACCCCACACATCATACACACCACTCCATGGCACCCCAAAGACACCCCCGCTTCTCAGACTAAGAACTCAGGGTCATGGTGGAGGAAATCGTTCGGGTAGAGCCCCAGCTATTCGGCACACAGGTCCAATACACCAGCATTGCCCGGAGGACGGAGCTATGGCAGAGGATTGTCGACAGGGTCAACGCTGTGGGACAGAACCCCAGAAATCGGGAAGACATCAGGAAGCGATGGAACGACCTACGGGGGAAGGTGCGTTCCATGGTATCCAGGCACAACATCGCCGTGCAGAAGACTGGCGGAGGACCCCCACCTCAACCCCCACAATTTACAACATGGGAGGAGGAAGTCTTGAACATCCTGCATCCTGACGGCCTCGCAGGAGTCGGCGGAGGAATGGATACTGGTAAGTTGAAGCTTCACTACTGCTTCCCCCCCACCTGCATGCCAAATCATACCCCAACCCTCACCCCCATCCTCGAACCCCACCCTCACCCCCACCCCCATCCTCACCCCCACCCCCACCCTCACCCCCACCACCATCCTCACCCCCACCACCATCCTCACCCCCACCCCCAGCACACCTATTCCCTGCCAATGTCTCACCATCACAACCCACACATCCCAAAACCTAGGCCTGCATGCGTCCACTAAGCATGGACACCCATCACCAAAGCATGCCCAATGCATATACACATCCCCCCACAAGCCACCCTCACCAAAGCCCCCACACACGAATGCCAGCACTTGGGGACACGGGAACCCACAGATACACCCATATGCCACACATTGAAACTATAACCATACCTCTATACCCCTGCAGGACCCGACCGTCAACACACCGCCACGGAGGGCCCAGAATTCTCCACACCCCCCACCCAAGAGGCCGTCAGCGATGACAGCAGCTCTGTCGACCTGGACACTGATGACCAGCCCGGACCATCGGGGACCTCTGGACAGTCGGTTCCCCTCACACAGGCATAGGCCACTACAGACCCAAACCCCTCTGGGAACACCAGCACAGCTCCCACCCAGCGGGCCCATGCCTCTGTCTCCAGGGCGCGTCAATCTGCGGTGTGTCTACCACTACAGGGCACCCAGGATAACCCACCACCCCAACAACAACAGGGACCTGGGGGCAGTGGTAGTGGGCACACCGGCCAGGGGGCAGAGGCCCAGGGAAACAGGGCAACTCGGAGGGCAGCTGTGCGACAGGGGGGGGACGGGCCCAGGGAACCCACTCTCCACGAGGCCCTCACCACCATCATGGGAGCATACAACCGCTCCCAGGAGACGATGGCGACGGTACTGGCCCGGTTCCAGGAGATCCAGGTACTGCAGGAGGAACACTATCGGGGGTACAGGGAGGACATCAGAGCCCTCACCTCCACCCTGGTTACCATGGTAGGGCTGCTGCAGGACCTCATCAACACCAGGACGGACACTCAACAACAACAAAGGGCCCCTGCCACTAGCCTGGACCAAGAACAGCCAACCACCTCCGCCGGCGCTAGTGGACAGGAGGCCCCCGCACAACAGCAGCCCACCAGACCCCCACCTCCTGCAGGAGAAGAACCACCCCGCAAGAGGGCCCTGAGATCTCGCAAGAAGACAGAGTAGGATGTCAAGACCCCCGCCAGCAAAGGATACCACCTGATGTCATCCCACTGTCCCACATTGTCACCCTGTCCATCCTTGAACTGCCCATGCTCCATCTCTCCACAGGCCTCTGGACAATGCACCTGTGTGACTGTTACTCTGGACTCTGCCATGGACATTCCTTCACCATAGCCCCCACCCACTTGAAACCACCCATCCCATTTTGAGCACTGAAATAAACACCCATTTTGCACAAAACTATCTGGAGTCTGGCTGTGATTTCAAAATATTGTAATTGACATGACAGTGCAAATATGTCCTTGTACATAGTGAAGTCAACAAACAGCTGCCACAAAGCTGTAGTCCATGGGGAAACGAAGCACAGGACTCGTAGTGGGGACCCCAGATCTGAAATAGGGAGGGAAAAGCCACAACTCAGTCATCATACACTGGGGCAAATAGACAGGCAGAAGAGATGCAGGAGAGTAGTTCAGAATTACTAAATTATGTTTGAATTGTTACCTGTGTCCTATTGGAAGTACTGTTCAATGATTCTGTCCCTGTTGTCTGTTTCAGCCCCGTCGTCTTCCTCCTCGTCACTCTCCACAGGTTCCACAGCTGCCACTACACCACCGTCTCGACCATCCTCCTGCAGGAAAGGCACCTGGCGGCGCAAAGCCAGGTTGTGAAGCATGCAGCAGGCCACGATGATGTGACACACCTTCTTAGGTGAGTACATTAGGGATCCACCTGTCATATGCAGGCACCTAAACCTGGCCTTTAGGAGGCCAAAGGTGCGTTCGATCACCCTCCTAGTACGCCCATGGGCCTCATTGTACTGTTCCTCTGCCCTGGTCCGGGGATTCCTTACTGGGGTCAGTAGCCACGACAGGTTGGGGTACCCAGAGTCCCCCAATAGCCATACACGGTGTCTCTTTAGCTGTTCCATCACGTAAGGGATGCTGCTATTCCTCAGGATGTAGGCGTCATGCACTGACCCAGGGAACTTGGCATTTACATGCGAGATGTACTGGTCAGCCAAACACACCACCTGGATGTTCATGGAATGGTAACTTTTTCTGTTCCTGTACACCTGCTCCCTGTCTCTTGGGGGAACCAAAGCCACATGGGTCCCATCAATGGCACCAATTACGTTGGGAATATGTCCAAGGGCGTAGAAATCACCCTTCACTGTAGCCAATTCGCCCACCTCAGGGAAAATGATGTAGCTCCTCACGTATTTCATCAGGGCAGACAACACTCTGGATAACACCTTCGAAAACATGGGCTGAGACATCCCAGAAGCAATTCCCACTGTTGTCTGAAATGACCCACTTGCCAAGAAATGGAGTACTGACAGGACCTGCACCAGAGGGGGAATCCCTGTGGGTTGGCGGATGGGGGACATCAGGTCGGGCTCCAGCTGGGCACACAGTTCATGTATAGTGGCACGGTCAAGCCGGTAGGTCAGGATAATGTGGCGTTCTTCCATTGTCGACAGGTCCACCAGCGGTCGGTACACGCGAGGATTCTTCCGTCTCCTCACCAAACCCAGCGGACGGTGCCTAGGAAGGACAACATGGAGCACACAGTCAAGCAACCCACAGGTACGTACTCACAGCTTGCACAGTAAACGATTCTCTATGCAGTGAATGGCGTGTCTGAGTGGCTATGCAAGGCCTAGGCCTGTGTGACGCAGTTGAAATTGAGCCATGTGGACCCTCGAAATGGCGGCTGCCTGACCTGTGAAGTGTGACAATGTGATGTGAGGTCAATGCGCTGGCGTGGCACACCGCGGTGGTCGGCGGTCGAAGACCGCGGCGCGAAGCCGCATTGGTTAACATTGAAGCCTATGGGTTTCAGGAGCCAATGGCGAAGGGCGCCGGCGGTGGCGGTACGCACCGCCGCGGTACGCACCGCCGCGGGCGTGACCGCCATTTTCTATCTACTTATCCATTTGCGACTTGAACTTTCACAGGAGAGGACCTATACTGCAAGTGTTGCTGTGACCTCGGTCTGGAAGGGACAATGGCTGCTGCGACTGGGGAAAGGGCCCCTGCCTTCACTGGAGAGGAGTTGGAGAAACTTGTGGATGGGGTCCTTCCCCAGTATGCGCTACTCTACGGTCCTCCAGACCAACAAGTGAGTTTAATTCAATATGGATTTGGGGCCACTGGCTGGCTTGGGGGCATGGCGGGGGGCCTGGCGGGGATGGGGGGCATGTTGGGCCTGGCGGGGGGCATGGCGGGGGGCCTGGCGGGGATGGGGGGCATGTTGGGCCTGGCGGGGGGCCTGGCGGGGGGCCTGGCGGGGATGGGGGGCATGTTGGGCCTGGCGGGGGCCTGGCAGGGGGCCTGGCGGGGATGGGGGGCATGTTGGGCCTGGCGGGGGGCATGGCGGGGGGCCTGGCGGGGATGGGGGGCATGTTGGGCCTGGCGGGGGCCTGGCGGGGGGCCTGGCGGGGATGGGGGGCATGTTGGGCCTGGCGGGGGCCTGGCGGGGGGCCTGGCGGGGATGGGGGGCATGTTGGGCCTGGCGGGGGGCCTGGCGGGGATGGGGGGCATGTTGGGCCTGGCGGGGCCTGGCAGGGGGCCTGGCGGGGATGGGGGGCATGTTGGGCCTGGCGGGGATGGTGGGCGTTGGGCCACTGGCAACGAAAATGCAGACAAACTTGAACGTGGTATTTCTCCCTCCCTGTACGTGTCACATAGGTCCGCGCCCATGAGAAGATCGGGATTTGGCTTGCCATCGCCAAGGAAGTCCGGACCCTGGGGGTCCACCATCGACGGGGCACCCACTGCCGCAAGAGGTGGGAGGACATCCGCCGCGGGACCAAGAAGACCGCCGAGTCTCTGCTGGGGATGGCCTCCCAACGTAGGCGGGGTGCCTGCCGTCAACTGACCCCCCTGATGTTCCGGATCCTGGCGGTGGCCTACCCTGATTTGGATGGGCGCGTGAGGGCAGCACAGCAGACACAAGGGGGTGAGTACAAGCATTATCTACTCTGTTGTCGCGCAGTGGAGGTGTCTGGGTGGGAGAGGAGGGCTGTGGGTCCCCCTAGGCCAGGGCGATATCTGTAGGCTGTGCACCCCCGTAAGCCCCTGTGTCCCCAGCCACCACCCTCAGTAGTGTGTCAGGACAGCCATCCCTGGGCCGTGTCATCCATGGGTGCAGTTGTCAACTCTAGGCGTGTAGGGCATGTTCCACGGAATGCGTAGCGGACCCCAAGTGCGCAACTTAGTGCAGGGGGCATCTGTGTCTGTCATGTCCGCTAACTGTACCGGTGATCCATGTACTCAAAATCTCTTTATTTCTCTCCCCCCCCCCCCTTTTTGTTTGTCTTTCTGTGCTTGTGTGCATCAGCATCATCAGGCGAAGGAGAAGTGGCATCGGGGCAGGAGGGAGCTGCATCTCACATGGCCCAGGAGGGCCATGCCACAGAGTCTGACTGGACCAGTGAGACGGAGGGCGAGGGGAGCTCCACAACGGGGACGACTGGACCCTGCAGCGACACGGACACGTCCTCGGAAGGGAGCTCCCTTGCGGGGGTGGCACCATCCGTGCCCCCGCCATTACAGGTACAGCCGCCACCCAGCGCACCATCTCCGCCCTCCCAGCAGCCCCTCAGCGTTCGCCCCGTGCCCGCTCTGCCAGGAAGCCGGGCATCTCCTTCGCCCCAGGCACCTCAGGCCCTGCCCCTGTTACCCCCGCTGCCCTCAGTGAGGAGGTCATTGACCTCCTCCGAACGCTCATTGTTGGGCAGACTACCCTTTTGAATGCCATCCAGGGGGTGGAGAGGGAGGTTCATCGCAGCAATGAGTACCTGGAGGGCATTCATTCGGGTCAGGCTGCCCATCAGCGATCGTTCCAGGCTCTGGCCTCAGCACTGACGGCAGCCATTGTCCCTGTCTCCTGCCTCCCTCTACTAACTCCCTCCTCCCAGTCTCCTGTTCCTCTGCCTGTCCCACCCACACCATCAGACCAGCCTTCACACATCTCAACACCCAAGAGCAGCTCATCCAAACACAAGCACCACAGATCACGCAGACATTCACACAAGCAACATTCCGATGCAGACATGCCAACAGTCACTTCCACCTCTGTGACCCCCACCTCCTCGTCTCCCTCCTCCCTCCCTGTGACGTCTACACTCACACCTTCATTCACCTCACCATCAGCCAGTGTTTCCATCACCAGCACACCCTCCAGTACAGTCCGCACACGTGCAGTCACCACCCCCACTGCCATTTACACGTCCCCTGTGTCCTCTCCCACTGTGTCTGTCACCCCCTCTTCCACACCACACAAACGCAGCCACCCACCCACCCAACAGCCATCCACCTCACGACAGCCTCCCGCTCCTGCACCTGCACCCAAAGACAGCAAACTTGTCTCGCCTACAACCACATCCTCTCCCTCCACTCCCATACCCACTGTACCTACCACTATCCATTGTCCCAAGAAAATCTATCTCTCTACTGCTACCTTCTTTCCTGACCCTGAGCCCCCCCCTCCTTCTCGTCGGGGTAAAAAGAGCACCTCAGCCACCACCAGCCCTGCAGCCCCCTTGACAAGGGTGCAGGGGTATTGGAGCCCACCAGCCCGCAGGTCTGGATCTTCGACCAGCAGCAAGGGGACAGCCAGCCCACCCCCTGGGAAGAGGAGCAGAAGGCGGAAGGGCTGCCGCCGGAGCCCGGATTCGATATCCCCCCAGGACACTAGCCAGCCACCGTCAACAGCCACAGCTCCAAAGGGAGGAAAGGGCCACAGACTCCCGACTAAGGAGGGCAAGGGCAGCAAGGCGGAGAAGTCAGGCAGCAGGCCTGCTGCCCATGGAGGACCCGTCACAGCTGCCCAGGAGGAGCCCGCAACCCCCATAGCCGCTGCCCCGGGAGGAACCGGCACAGCTGCCCCGGGAGAGCCCACCACCCCCATAGCCGCTGCCCAGGGAGGACCCAGCCCAGCTGGCCAGGAGGGCCCCACCACCCACAGCCCAGGTGGGCATTGAAGGAGCACCATCCCCGCTGCCCAGGAGGGCACCACCAGGCAATGAGCAGTTCGCCATAGAATGTCCGCCGTTTCCAGCACCGCTCCGCTGGGGACCGCCGTCTCAAGAACCGCTGAACTGGGCCCCGCCGTCTCCAGCACCGCTCCGCTGGGGACCGCCGTCTCAAGAACCGCTGAACTGGGCCCTTCAAGGCAAGAACCGCTGAACTGGGCCCCGCCGTCTCCAGCACCGCTCCGCTGGGGACCGCCATCTCAAGAACCGCTGAACTGGGCCCTTCAAGGCAAGAACCGCTGAACTGGGCCCCGCCGTCTCCAGCACCGCTCCGCTGGGGACCGCCGTCTCAAGAACCGCTGAACTGGGCCCTTCAAGGCAAGAACCGCTGAACTGGGCCCCGCCGTCTCCAGCACCGCTCCGCTGGGGACCGCCGTCTCAAGAACTGCTGAACTGGGCCCTTCAAGGCAAGAACCGCTGAACTGGGCCCCGCCGTCTCCAGCACCGCTCCGCTGGGGACCGCCATCTCAAGAACCGTTGAACTGGGCCCTTCAGGGTAAGAACCGCTGAACTGGGCCCCGCCGTCTCCAGCACCGCTCCGCTGGGGACCGCCGTCTCAAGAACCGCTGAACTGGGCCCTTCAGGGCAAGAACCGCTGAACTGGGCCCCGCCGTCTCCAGCACCGCTCCGCTGGGGACCGCCGTCTCAAGAACCGCTGAACTGGGCCCTTCAAGGCAAGAACTGCTGAACTGGGCCCGCCGTCTCCAGCACCGCTCCGCTGGGGACCGCCGTCTCAAGAACCGCTGAACTGGGCCCTTCAAGGCAAGAACCGCTGAACTGGGTCCCGCCGTCTCCAGCACCGCTCCGCTGGGGACCGCCGTCTCAAGAACCGCTGAACTGGGCCCTTCAGGGCAAGAACCTCTGAACTGGGCCCCGCCGTCTCCAGCACCGCTACGCAGGGAACCGCCGTCTCAAGAACCGCTGAACTGGGCCCTTCAAGGCAAGAACCGCTGAACTGGGCCCTTCAAGGCAAGAACCGCTGAACTGGGCCCCGCCGTCTCCAGCACCGCTCCGCTGGGGACCGCCGTCTCAAGAACCGCTGAACTGGGCCCTTCAAGGCAAGAACCGCTGAACTGGGCCCTTCAAGGCAACGACCGCTGAACTGGGCCCCGCCGTCTCCAGCACCGCTCCGCTGGGGACCGCCGTCTCAAGAACCGCTGAACTGGGCCCTTCAAGGCAAGAACCGCTGAACTGGGCCCTTCAAGGCAAGGACCGCTGAACTGGTCCCTTCCAGGCAGGAACCGCTGGCCCTTTGGCAGACGTGGCAGGGCAGGATCTGTCTCGGGCAGGGCTGCAGGATGTCCTCTGGCCAACATGCCTCCTCCAGTGGCAGTGGAGTCTGTTATGGACTGTATGGACTGTGGCTTTGCTCTCCCCAGGATGGCCCAGTGGGCAGGCCACCCACTGTATGGACTGTATGGACTGTGGCTTTGCTCTCCCCAGGATGGCCCAGTGGGCAGGCCACCCACTGTATGGACTGTATGGACTGTGGCTTTGCTCTCCCCAGGATGGCCCAGTGGTCATGGAGTCCCCTCGTGGATCTGGCGTCGTGTACTCAAGTGGCTGAGGTGCCCCCCCTTCCCTTCCCCCTGAGGTGCCTGTCCTTTTTTCTTTCTGATGCCCCTGCAGTGTTCTCTCCGTGGAGTTCTTGTCGTGGGACTGGGCCTTGCCCCTTTGCTCAGGACCCCTGTGGTCCACGGACAGTGGTTGGACTACATTTAGTAGCTGTATATATTTTGTACATAGTTTATTTATTTATTGGGATTACTGCTGTCCATATTTCAATATATCTGCCCGTTTAAAATCTCTTCTTTTGGTCTTTGCATTATTTCGGAGGGGGGGGTTTGTGGGTTGTGAGAGTGATCTGTGGGAATGCTTTGATGTGTGTGTTGTAGTGGGTGTGGGTGGGTGGGTGTGTGCCGGTAATCTTTTCCCTCCCCTGTGTCGTAGGTGCAGTACTCACCGATGTCTTCCGCGCCGCCGGGCGTGCTCCTGGTACAGGAGCAGGTATAGGAGTGCGGGGATGACCTGCAACTCGGGTTCCATACTGCCGGAATCTCGCGTGGAGTACGTGGAGGTGAGCGTTTTCCGTTCGTAGTCTGTTTCCGCCGTGTTTTTATCGGCGGTGCTCCCGCCCCGGAAAAGGTGGCGGATTGGTGGGTCGTGATAGGGTAGGCGGTACATTGTCTGCCGCCTGGCTGTTGGCGGGGACCGCCGCGCTGTTTGTTTGTTCCGCCGTGGCGGGCGGAGTGTTAATGCGGCGGGCTGTGTTGGCGGTTCCCGCCAGGGTCAGAATTGCATATTTTGGACCACCGGCCTGTTGGCGGGTTGGCCGCCGCTTTATCACCGACCGCCAGGGTCAGAATGAGGGCCTTAGTCTTTATTTTGAAGATTTTCTTCAGCGGGACGAACCTGCCAGTCCAATCCGACCTCCTGGAGCCCTTCTCCGGATACGCGATGCTGGATTCCTCGGTGGAGATTTTTACCTTCGGACTTAGTCGTTTTTTCGAGGTGAAAATCCTTCGACCGGGGTAAACCTGGATCTTGATCCGACGTCCATGGAGCCCTTCTCGGATACGATGGCTGGAAGGTCCCGGTCAACTTTTTACCTTCGGACTTAGTCTCTTTTTCTGAGATTTTTCTTTACCGGGACGAACCACCAAATCAGGCCGGGTCGCGGTTAAGGCAAGCCGGCTAGAATTGCCGCGGCGGGTTGGTCCTTCTATGGTGCTTTTTTTTCAAAAATTCTCAAATCTTCTCCAAACTTCTGGGGCTTCACCCAGATGTCCTTTTAAGGTTTTTTTGGGGTCCACAGCTCACCCCAAGGGTCCAGAAGTTCTGAGATGGTCCTTGGGGGGTGCGGACTACAACTCCCAGAATGCACCTAGCGCAAACTCCTTTTTGGCCACTGGGCAGTGGTCAGCTTGTCGCTTTCTTCAGGAGTTGGTGCAGGGGACTCTGGTTAGCAATTTTTCACCTGTAGCAAGCAGGGAGTACCTCCTTGAACCAGTTGAAGCCACGCAAAGTCCTTCTTGTGAAGAAGCCCAAGTGTGCAGCTGGTGCAGTCCTTCTGAGTGCAGGTTCCAGGTGCAGGCCAGGGGTCCAGCAGGGCAGTCCTTCTTCTCCTTTAGTTCTTCCTTGTTGGAATCTGATGGGGAACTGAGGTGTGGGTGCAGGTCTGCCAGTTTTATCCTTGCTCCTGGGTGAAAAGCAGGGGGGTCCTGGTTCTCCAATCAGGTACAGGGTCGTCCCCCTGTGATGACCACTTCCTGGGAAGTGTGGCAAAAATCCATCCCAGAAGGCAACATTCTCTAAAAATCCATCATGGCTGAATCTGATTTTTGAAGGTTACATCTGGCTGAGCCCACCCACTGGTGTGGCTAAAAATCATAAACACACCCCTCTCCTAATCTAATCAAGGGGGCACCTAGTTGTCTGGGGTTGTAGGATGTGGGGGTGTTGCTGGTTGCTCCAAATGTCCTTCTCTGCCTTTGAAGACCAGTTTGGCAGACCTCCCCCTTCCTGCCTCACCATCTGCTGAGCGGAGATTCTCTCCCACAGGCACATTCCTTTGTGTGAAGCCAGGCCACTTCACACCTCATCAAGGCAGCTTGGCTAAGCTGCTGCAGGCTGGCCAATCAGAGCACAGCAGCAAAAACAATGCAGGGCTGAAATTGGCAACTTTTTAGGTAAAGTCTAAAACTCTTTACCTGAACAAGTTATATTAAATCCAACAACTGGAAGTTGTGGGATTTATTACAACAATTAATTTGATACCAAATTCTTGGTATGCATCATTTAAGGAGACTTTAAAATTTAAAACAAAGTCTCCCCATTCTAGCCTATGAAGGCCATTTACTACAATGAGGGAAAAACAAATTTGGCTGTTTTTACCTCACCAGGGCTTATAAAACTATTTTTATAAAGTCCCTGCTTATAGTTACATGGCACCCAGCCCTAGGGGCACGTAGGGCACACCTTAGGGGTGACTTATATGTAAAAATAAGGTAGTTTAAGACTTTGGAACTACTTTTAATTCCAAAGTCGAATTTGCATATAACTTTAATTTAAAAGCAGCCAGCAAGGCAGGCCTGCCTTTAAAATGACACTTTGCACCTCAGCCTAATTTGCATATTCATTTTATACAGAGCACAGGCCCTGGGACTGGTTAGCAGTACCTAGGGCACCATCAGTGTCAGGAAAACACCAGCAAAAAGTGGAAAATGGGGGCAAAAAGTTAGGGGACCTCTGCAATCAGCCCTGTTTTCTCACACTCCCTGAAGCAGTACTCAGCAGCTAAAGTTGATGAGGTCTTGCTGACAGCAACATCAGGAGTCAAGTGAGAGATGAAGTATGAAATGTCGGTCACATCTGCCACGTAAGACACAGTTACTGCTGCTGGTCATCACGATTACCCCAAGACCACCAAAGGCAGCTATGTGTTCCAATGGCAATATCCATTGCAGTAGCATCCACCTACCGCCATGACATCTTCCACCGGAGGACGTAAGTCATTCCCTAATGTCCAGTATACTAAGTCAGGTAGCTGCCATTTTCAGGTCCTTAGAATGTCGGGAAAGTTAAATAAAAGATGTGTCACTGGGTCAGAAACATATCTACGCCATAGATTAAAGTGATGGCCAAGATTCATGTGTGACCTATGTATTTCCACACTTACAAAGGAATCAAGGACTGAGAGACATAGCTTCTTATATTCCTTCATCTAGTTACTCTAGAATGAGAAGGGTCAGACATCTTCCAGTGTACCGTCCACTAGCAGACTTGGAGACCATGGAGGATCGACATGTTATCCAGATCTACCGTATCAAAAGGCAGATAATCATGGATGGATGTTGGCAATTGGAGCCAGATCTGATGCCTGCCATTCGTCATCCCAAAAGCATTCCTCCCATTGTACTAGTCATGTCTGTGCTGCACTTCCTGGCCACAGGCTACTTTCAAAATACTGCAGCCCTAACTGCAGGGATGCAACAGTCTATGTTCAGTTTTGTCTTGAAGGATGTCCTCTCAGGCCTGTTGAAACACCTGGATAGCTACATCGGATTTCCACAATGTGAGGATTTGGCACATGTGAAGGCTGATGTTTATGCTTTGACACACATTCCACATGTGGTGGGAGCCATTGGTAATATCCATGTAGCCTTGGTTCCTCCAAATGGCAATAAATAAGTGTAACAGAAGAGGAAGAACTTCTACTCCATAAACGTTCAAGTAGTCTGTTTTGAGGACCTCTACATTTTCCAAGTATGTGCAAAGTACCTGGATTTAGTTCATGATGAAGGCAGAATGGCAATTTCCCACTGTTGATAACACATCAGAACACAGAGAGGGCCTGGCTGATTGATAAGTCATATAAGTGATGTGTGTCAGTATCTTGTGTCTACTGCTAAATGTAAGGATGTCCAAGATTTATGTTTGCACACAGGTTATGATTCCTTACAGGGGATTCTTGCTACCCAATCCTTCCCTAGTTGTTGACACCAGTAAGGTACCCAAACACGTCAGGAGAAGTTTGCTTCAATGAGGCCCACGGAAGGACAAGGCATGTTGTGGAGTGGAAATTTGGGGTCATAAAGACTAGATTTTGTTGCATTTATAAAACTGGTGAAGCCCTCCTCTACTCACCCGCCAAAGTGTGTCAAATCATTGTTGCCTGCTGCATGCTCTACAACCTCACCCTGAGACGTCAGATGCCATACATAACAGATGAGGGGGAGCCAGCAGTTCCAGCAGGTAAGAATGCAGAATTGCCAAGTAAGGATGGCTGTGATGAGAATGAAGGTGGAGACAGCCATGCAGATATCATAATTCAGTACTTCAACTGACTGTAGGTATGTGTTGTTCTATAAAATACTTGACTCAGGGGGTTTCTGGGGGGCTTAGAGATGTATGTGAATGGTCTTTGTATGAGCATCAGACAGCTCATTAGTTGCTTAGCAGTACACACTGCACACTCAGTGTAACTATTGTATTTAGGAAATGTCATTAGGCATTCATTACCATTACCTGCCTGTACCTCTTGTATTACATTTTTACTTTGTAGATTTCTTAACAAGGCTATCCTCAATTGGTCAATTCTGAATTGGGTGACAGGCTGGTCGGATGTGCAGGTCAGACATGTGAAGTGAACATGGATAGACCCAGGTACTGTGTGGCATCATACTGGTGGTGTCCGAGTTCCATGCCCAGACTGTCAGGACAGTGGGAGTGTACTGTTTCACACAATAGACATGTGTATCATTTTCTCTGGGTCCAATTGTGTCCTATGTGTGGTCTTGAGTCTCTGACACATGTCATCCTGTGAACTCCATCACCTCAACCTTCTCATTGGTATGATAATGATACTATTTAGTTTGTATGTAGCTATCACTCTGTTTCCTCATTGCAGGCCACTGTGCATGTGTGTCTATGCTGACATAGGCGAGTAGCATAAACAATCTATATGGAGATTTGGCACTTTTGTGTGTGCTGCAACATGCAGCACAAATAGAAGTACCAAAGCATAATTTTGAATGATTGTTGATGAGCAGGAAGGTGTTCCTTCCTGCACATGAACAATCGTCCATGGCATTTTGCTTCTTGCAAAAAACGAGGAGGAATAAAAGCATTCCTACTTGTTTTGCCATGCTAAAGCCACCCCTAGGGTGGTGTTAGTTTTTGGCGCTGCCTCAGGTTTACACAACTTGAACATTTTAGGCAGCATAAAAAGCAATAGGTGTAGCGGTGGAACGCCCATAGCAAACCCATTCCATGCCCCTTGAATGTAAAAAACTGCATCGGATTGGCCCAAATTTACAGAGAAGCTTAACACCACAAAAAAGTGCCATTATACCTCCTTGTAAATATGGAGCAGTGCTTAGTGCCACCGGAGTGTCATGGAAAACTCTTAAATATGCCCCTAAATTGTGAAGCTGTACTGCATTGTGTGATATTTGTCATGTTGTCAACCTATGTTCCGGACAGTGAACTAAATGGGAACAGGAGAGTGTCCATTTGTTTAATTGTATATATATCTGAACCAGGCAAATTAAAGGAATCATAAAGTGCAAACAGTGAAGGGTTCAATTATGGTGGATGTAATCATCAGGGTAGCTGCTATCACATTTTGAATCTCAAGTCCAGTGTCTTTGTGCCATTGGAAAACGGAAAGTGGTTGTCAACAGGGGGTATATGTGACACACACGGGAAACCAATGAGTAGAGGATAATTTCCTGGCAGTGGTTGATGTTTTGGCATCTGTTCTTCCTGGATGTTTTGGTGGATGTCCACGTTTGTTGGAGGGGTTCTTCAGCTACAGAGGTTAGGGTGTCTGATGCATGTCCTTCCCCTTGCAGAGCCTCTATTCCACTGGATGCCACAGATGTAGAATGGGCTGATGTTACATGGCCAATGGAAGGGGTCTGCTGTTGTGGACATAACCTACTCAGGGTGGTATTTATGTCTCTTAGAACCTCTGTTAGGGAGGCCATTTTGGCATTGTGTGCCTCCCACTTTTGTATGACTTCCTGGTGGTTGTCCCTCTGCAGCTGCTTTATCTCCCCATCATGGCAAGTACCTGGCCCATCATGCCTTGGGACTGTTGGCAGGCTCCCAAGACTTAGAAGAGGGTGACCTGGCCAGCTGTATCCCTAGCAGCAAATCTGCTGACCCATACCCTCCCTCCCACACACTGTACACCTATGTCCCTGTGCCCTTGACACAATGGGCCCACTAAAACTGGCACCAGGTCCTTCTTTGTTTGGGTTCTCCAGTGGTGAATCTGGTACCTATACTGGGGGCACATGATGGTATTCATTGTCCTTGGGATACAGGTTTGGGGGCGAATAATTGCATGGAATGTAGACACAACAGGGATTGGAGAAGTCGATGTGGGCAGGGTCAGGCTGGCAGTTGTGGACTGATCAGGTATCCCAGATGGTCCAGAGTCATCCTCATTATCCTCACATCAAGGGGCTTTGTCCTCAAAGAGGGCTTCATCCAGGGAAGAATGGCTGTCTCAGGTGTTTTCTCCATGGTCACAATGGGTAGGTGACTTGTTGAAGAAGTGGAACAGATAGTTACAGATTGTAATACAACATGTGGTATCAAACTTTGACAGGTAGATATGCTTTGAGTCATGTACAGAAAGGCTTTGCTTGATCCCCTGATATGAAAGTGACACCTGCTTTCAAATCTGGGGTACAGCTATATAGGATAAAATGAATTCCTTTATCACACACCTTGCTACAGGTTATCAGATTTGCTTGGCAGTTGGAGGTCTGTTGATAGACTCCTATCTTGTCAGCTGTGTAGCTTTATAGTGTTCATGTAACCTTTCAGTTCGCAGTAGTTCAGTATTGAGTCACCAGACAGCTGCAAAATATAAAGTGGACACTGGCCTGTCCATCAGCTTGGGAGTAACCATTCTACCTGGCCATGTATATATACCAGGTTACACCTAGTACAGCGCACTGCAGATATGTGTGTTTTTCCCCCGGGTGAGTATCTTTCAATGGGTGATGGAAGGTCCGAGGCCATTTTAGCAGAGGACACAGCAGTAGCTGTGTGTTGGTCGTATTGTACTGACAGATGCCAATAGCAATGCTGTCATTGCCCTTGACTGTAAAATTCAGGTGGGTTTGAGTCCATTGTGTAGTTGACATGCAAGGCTATTTGAATTATTTTACACTGTTCTGGTTTTCTTAATGGTGGAACAGTGCCTGCTCTGAGTTGTAGTGCTGTCAGTTTCTGTACTACCCATCCCATATATAGACACTGTGCCCCATCAGTGAGTTTAGTTGACATGTGGCATGGCATAGAAGGGCATTTAGAAAGTTAGACACAGCGGTGGTGAATGTGCTGCTGTTAATGTGTCAAAAGGTGATCAGTGAGCATGTAAGACCCAATTCTAGGGTGACATCTTCAGTATTGTGACTTACCAAACTCCAGTCCCCCAGGTATTCCCATCAAGCCCTCAGGATGCAGGGTATTCAATACCTTCTCCTCCCATGATGTGAATGTTGGGGGAGAAAGTGGGGGCCCACCACTAGTCTTGGAGACCACCAGCTGGTGCCTGGCAGCCATGGAATGTACCTTCACCCTGAGTTTGTTCCACTTCTTCCTGATGTCCTCCCTGCATGGATAGCTCCCTACAGAATTTATCCTGCTGACGGCCCTTCACTACAACAAATGGTAGGAAAAAGTCCACATATATTCTTTACAATTGCTCCCAATCAGATTAGAATTGGGAATCCCAAATGCTTATGTTTTATAATGTGCTGCTTTAATGCATTTCGGGTCCAATCTTTTCACTCCAGTGCATGATCGTTGAGATATTCACAGGACAAAATGCTCTCAGACAAAAAAAAAAACTGATGAGTGTTTTTAAAGATAACTTTTTTCAAGTTTTATCTATCCTGGAAATTACTTTTGAATGCTATCAACATAGAAGTATATTTATTTGAAACTAGCTTAAAAATACTAATTATCTCAATTAGTTTCAAACTTGATTTTTTGCACTGCTTTTCCCTGAAAAGCTGACATTTTATTATATCCGCAACAACAATGAGAAAATGTACCTATTAATGGCTTTGGACATATCACTAGAAGAACTATACTTATAGTAAAGAGCTGATCGACTGTTCATTGATGCTGCTGTAGGGGCAAGGCTAAACATTCCATTGAACAAAGTACTTTTCCCCTTCTGTAATAATGAAATACAGGATTTGGACCACATCCTTTTTAAATGTTGTGGAACTCGCATATCATTTTAATAACTTTTTAGACCCCTGTCTTACCCTTTTGAAAGTATATAATGAAGGAGATACTTAGCCTTAATTGCATGTCCAATTAATGAAAAGCAATGTCATGAAATGTGTTAAAAATTTGTTTAGGATATCAATCGTCTATAAAGTCACACGTTAAAACATTTTGCAGTAGAATTCCCACCTTTGATTCAAGGGTACATTGCTATGATTATATTATTATCTCCTGAAGGGTACTAAATCAATAGAGTTTCATTGTGGATGCGTATCATGAAATCTTGGTTTTGTTGTATTGTGGATTTTGAACCAACCTCTTTGGAAATATTATGCTACATCAATCTTTGAGTCCAAGGCCCAGGCATCCTATTAGCTCACTTCAATGGGTGGGATGAAGAAGAGGAAGCAATTTTGGAGCCCATGGGTTGCCAAGTAAACACCATTAACAACAACATTGATTTAGGTGGTAAATGAGAGATCCAAATCACAGATAATTCCCAGGCTGTTGGCTTTTACAGGGAGTGCAGAATTATTAGGCAAATGAGTATTTTGACCACATCATCCTCTTTATGCATGTTGTCTTACTCCAAGCTGTATATGCTCGAAAGCCTACTACCAATTAAGCATATTAGGTGATGTGCATCTCTGTAATGAGAAGGGGTGTGGTCTAATGACATCAACACCCTATATCAGGTGTGCATAATTATTAGGCAACTTCCTTTCCTTTGGCAAAATGGGTCAAAAGAAGGACTTGACAGGCTCAGAAAAGTCAAAAATAGTGAGATATCTTGCAGAGGGATGCAGCACTCTTAAAATTGCAAAGCTTCTGAAGCGTGATCATCGAACAATCAAGCGTTTCATTCAAAATAGTCAACAGGGTCGCAAGAAGCGTGTGGAAAAACCAAGGCGCAAAATAACTGCCCATGAACTGAGAAAAGTCAAGCGTGCAGCTGCCACGATGCCACTTGCCACCAGTTTGGCCATATTTCAGAGCTGCAACATCACTGGAGTGCCCAAAAGCACAAGGTGTGCAATACTCAGAGACATGGCCAAGGTAAGAAAGGCTGAAAGACGACCACCACTGAACAAGACACACAAGCTGAAACGTCAAGACTGGGCCAAGAAATATCTCAAGACTGATTTTTCTAAGGTTTTATGGACTGATGAAATGAGAGTGAGTCTTGATGGGCCAGATGGATGGGCCCGTGGCTGGATTGGTAAAGGGCAGAGAGCTCCAGTCCGACTCAGACGCCAGCAAGGTGGAGGTGGAGTACTGGTTTGGGCTGGTATCATCAAAGATGAGCTTGTGGGGCCTTTTCGGGTTGAGGATGGAGTCAAGCTCAACTCCCAGTCCTACTGCTAGTTCCTGGAAGACACCTTCTTCAAGCAGTGGTACAGGAAGAAGTCTGCATCCTTCAAGAAAAACATGATTTTCATGCAGGACAATGCTCCATCACACGCGTCCAAGTACTCCACAGCGTGGCTGGCAAGAAAGGGTATAAAAGAAGGAAATCTAATGACATGGCCTCCTTGTTCACCTGATCTGAACCCCATTGAGAACCTGTGGTCCATCATCAAATGTGAGATTTACAAGGAGGGAAAACAGTACACCTTTCTGAACAGTGTCTGGGAGGCTGTGGTTGCTGCTGCACGCAATGTTGATGGTGAACAGATCAAAACACTGACAGAATCCATGGATGGCAGGCTTTTGAGTGTCCTTGCAAAGAAAGGTGGCTATATTGGTCACTGATTTGTTTTTGTTTTGTTTTTGAATGTCAGAAATGTATATTTGTGAATGTTGAGATGTTATATTGGTTTCACTGGTAATAATTAATAATTGAAATGGGTATATATTTTTTTTTGTTAAGTTGCCTAATAATTATGCACAGTAATAGTCACCTGCACACACAGATATCCCCCTAACATAGCTAAAACTAAAAACAAACTAAAAACTACTTCCAAAAATATTCAGCTTTGATATTAATGAGTTTTTTGGGTTCATTGAGAACATGGTTGTTGTTCAATAATAAAATTAATCCTCAAAAATACAACTTGCCTAATAATTCTGCACTCCCTGTATTGTTGTGGATCATAGTTGGTTAAATTGGAAGGCCAGTTAGAGGGTAAAGATGTGTTATGATATGCTAACAAAAATAGGGAATTTGTTTTGTTTAACTGTGTAGTCACTGAATGTTTTTTCATCTAATGATAGACGTTCACTCCGTAATTTGTGATATTACAAATTGATGATGTGTGACAGAGATAAGATTAAATATATGAAATTTACACTTATGCATAAATACAGGCATTGTGTAGCTTTAGATGTAGATAAGAAGAATTATATGATTCACATGAATTTCACTGACATGCTTTTGTACCAGGCTTTCTGAGGTATATTTTAGAGAGACATCGTGCTGTTTAAATTTTGGAAATCGATTGACATACATCTCACTTAACGGCAAATATGATTAAAATGATGTTTGAACGGTATATACATTTTAATAAAATCATGTAAATCTAAATATGTGTGAAGACGATGAAAACGTATGTTAGGATTGCATTTTTTTCCTTGACCTTTTCAGTCAGAAAAAACTATTGTTTTTTTAAACCTTTTTTTGGTTTTAACCAATAAACATAAGACAATCCTAACTTCAATGGTTGTCCATTGCTCCACCCTCTTCCCCTCAAGCCATTAAACACCACAACCAATACAATGGTCATTGCTATCTGGTGACACACCCCTCACAACAGGGACCATAACATTGCGAACACCTCAACTCTAGATGGAGCTCTCCAGCTCTGTGTTTTTATACAATCAGTTCAGTCTCAGCTCTTGGAGTGTGCAAGGGCATCCTCCTGGAAATAGTCCATGACTGGCACCCGCATATTCTCAAATGTCTTCCTTTATCCCCTTTGATCATACTTTATTTTCTCCATGGCCATCAATGTTCCACAGTCTGCGTCACCATCCCACTCAATCAGGTATCTTAGGGTATGATTTAGATATTGGCAGATGAGTTACTCCATCACAACGGTGATGAATATCCCATCTGCCAAAACCTAAATCACACTATGTCCTATGGAATATAGATTTCAGCGCATTGGAAAGCCAGCACCGTTGGGACGGAGTAACTTGTCCACCAATATCTAAATCAGACCCTTGGTCTTATTCAAGAGTGCAGTTAGCTCTTGTTTAGCCACCTGTAACATGTGGGAGATCCAGTCCAATCTCTTCCCAGAAATTTCCAGTGGCAGGAACAATTTCCTGGAAATACTGTTAAGGGCTCATATGGTAGCAGCAGGCCTGTCATTTAAATTCTTGCACAAGCCCACCCCACATGTAGCTCTGTCCCCCCCACACCACAGTCTTTGCAACACTGTCCTGTTGAAGTGGAAAATATCTGCTTCACCTTTTGTGGTGTTAGATACCCATTGTACATTATTTTGTGCCATATCCCTCTTCTCTTGATCCTGCTAATTACCATTCCTTCCTCTAACAGTGCTCGACAGCCTTTCCCATTGGTTTATATAAGGCATTGTGTGCTTATCAGGACGTGTTTTTAAGTCTAATATATGGCAGATATCAATCCTACAGTAGAATCATTAGTAGTGAATAACCTTTAAAAGGATGCCGGTATCCAAGTCCCTGCCTCTTTATCGGGTATGTGACTCAGTGTCTCAAAGAACAGTAAAGGAACTGCTCCACTTCTTTAACTTCAATATCCAATATGAAGGTAACCACCGTAAATGTATGTGCAGTAAAAAATTGGTCTTCAGGACAAGGTTGCTGCTTTTGATCAAGTTGGTGACAAAAGTACACAAAGGCCTCTTTGTTACTTTACTCTGTCTGGGCAAAATATCCACTATGTATCCTCAAGAAAGTGATGAGAGTGGCATCTTTTGTTCTGAATAGCCAAGTCAATAAAAGTGTATCTTCCTTGAAAGTATGGCCTTTTCAGTGCCTCCAGTTAACAGAAGGTCTAAATGGCTGTGAATTTGTGTCACCTCTTTATTAAGGCTTAGTGACTTCTTAGTTCCTTGTCCCAAAGGTTGGATTATAGTTTTTCTTTAGTAAGAGACCAAGTCCCTTTTTGATGAGCCTTCATAGTGATTGCCTTTCCCTGCACAGCCACCGTAAAAGCACCCCAGACTGTAGCCAATGGAGTATCTAAACTTGCCTGAATTTTAAAATCCACCTGTATCGTGTCTTTTAGTTCACCTTTGTACATTCTCTCATTTAAAATACTATGTTCAGACCTATAGCCTCTATTTCTTGATATGTGCCCCCAACATGTGAAGTCTCATACAATGGGTTCATGGCCAATTTGAGGATATGTTCAATATCTATCTTTGCTGTTTGATTCTAGAATGTTTGAATGGCTCATGTGTGGTCAATATGAAAGAATGTTTAATAGGTATTATGTGAAAATGTGTACTCCTTTTGCCCCAGATGAGTCTACTCTGTACTTATAGGAGGCCCAAGCCTGTTACTTTCAATCAAATTATCCCACCTCTGTAAATTTGATTAGTGGGTATTTATCATGTTCTGGGTCAGGGACTAAATTGAAGTCTCCAGTAAAGATAATATCTTCATTGTACATATCTCGTAGCAATATGAACATGCCTGTCATGTGTCCCTCCTGTCCTGTATTATGGGCTTAGAAAGATTCCTATGTGATATTTTATCCTGCCAGGGTCCTCACTAGCATCACATACCTCTCCTGTACCCTATCGTCTAATATTTCCTCTATTTGAAGGGGTAGTGGTCTATGTATCACAATCATCACTCCTCTAGTTTTCATAACCTTTGCTGTTTCAAAGAATTGTAGTGTGTAGTGATTGTGGGCCATTCATCTTGGACTTTCATTAATAGGTGCATATTCTGGAGATATATCATGTATTTATAGACAGCCCACCAGACTTTGGGCCTCATTATGACTTGTTGGCAGTCATCCAACTGCCATCTCACAACTTACACTGTGAAGACTGCCAAAAAACAGCCACAAATTTGACACTGCCAGGAGACAGGAGGGTGGGAAAGAGGCTGTTCCACCACCAGCACCGCCATGCAAAAACAATTTCACCCACCAGATTACAAGCCACAAATCACCACAGTGGTTCTTTTACAGCAGAAAACTATTGGCGGTGCAAACCGCTGCATTCAGAATCTACCACTATCAGAACACAACACCACATTGGATAGCTTGACTATCCCACACCTGACATACATACACATACCAGACACACCTACTCACTGCATTATATAACACCCACCCACAGAACCCACAATCCTTTGCTACAAAATCGATTTACACATACACAGTGAGCTTTCAAATACACCCATACAGCACACACAGACCACAGGCACAGATACACATTCCACCCAGCACATACGACACAACTGCACTACCAACACAAAGCACACATAACAACACACACACACCACAAGCATCCTTCACCCTCTACGCACCACCCACCTCCTATCAATAACCCTACACTGCACCCTGACACAGGGGTTCCCACAACACAACCACTACCATGATCCCACAAAAGCACCCACGGTTCACAGGCGACGAGTTGAGGATCATGGTGGATGAAATCATCAGGGTAGAGTCACAACTGTTTGGGCAACAGATCCAGCAAACCTCGACTCCCAGGAAAATGGAGTTGTGGCAGAGAATAGTCAACAGAGTCAACTCAGTAGGCACCAATCCACACACAAGGGAGGACATCAGGAAGAGGTCAAACGACCTCAGGGGGAAGGTGAGTTCCATGGCATCACAACACATATCGATGTGCACCTCCTCTTCCACACTTAGGGCCATATTTATACTTTTTGACGCAAAACTGCGCTAACGCAGTTTTGCGTCAAAAAAATTAGCGCCGGCTAACGCCATTCTGAAGCGCCATGCGGGCGCCGTATTTAATCAATGACGTTAGCCGGCGTTAGCCGCCGGCGCTGCCTGGTGTGCATGGAAAAAAACGACATACACCAGGCAGTGCCGGCGTAGGGGGATATGGAGCTTGGGCGTCCAAAAATGGGGCAAGTCAGGCTGAGGAAAAATTATCGCCTCAACCCGATTTGCGCCATTTTTTTCGACTCCCAACCCCCATAGAAATGACTCCTGTCTTAGCAAAGACAGGAGTCATGCCCCCTTGCCCAATGGCCATGCCCAGGGGACTTATGTCCCCTGGGCATGGCCATTGGGCATAGTGGCATGTAGGGGGGCACAAATCAGGTCCCCCAATGCCACAAAAAAATAAAAAAAAATACTTACCTGAACTTACCTTAATGTCCCTGGGATGGGTCCCTCCAGCCTTGGGTGTCCTCCTGGGGTGGGCAAGGGTGACAGGGGGTGTCCCTGGGGGCATGGGAGGGCACCTCTGGGCTCCTTCCGAGCCCACAGGTCCCTTAACGCCTGCCTTGTCCAGGTGCCAAAAAACGGCACAAAAGCGGCCGTACGTCATTTTTTTTGACCCGCCCACTCCCGGGCGTGAATTTTGCCTGGGAGTGTAAATACGGCACACATGCCTCGGAGTCAATTTTTTAGACGGGAACGCCTACCTTGCATATCATTAACGCAAAGTAGGTGTCCACACTAAAAAATTACGCAAACTCCATGGACTTTGGCGCTAGACGCGTCTAACGCCAAAGTATAAATATGGAGTTAGTTTTGCGTCGGAATTGCGTAAAAAAAAACGACGCAATTCTGGCGCAAACAGAGTATAAATATGCCCCTTAACATCTTGGAAGGAGAGGATCTTGGACATCCTGCATTCCGAGGACCTGACTGGAATGCATGGCAGACTGTACTCTGGTAAGTGCACACAACCTCCATTTCACACAATTGGTGTGTACTGCAAGCTTCCTCACCACCCAAATACTTCCAAATGTACTGCATGTGTCACTACACATCCTACCTATCCACCTAATGCCCCTCTCCTGCATTCACACTTCCACCCATCCCAAATGCCACTTAGCCCTTGGCAAAGACAATCTTAGCATGGACTAATACTAAAGCTATGACTCCCACAATGTACAAGCCCATCTACATGAATGCCTGGAATGTGCACATCACATCACATCCTGTGCATGTATGCATATTGGACTAGTTATACCAGTTAGACGGTAGGACTGATGACCACTACGTGGCAATGACAGCAATGCAGTGGTACAACACACTGCCAAACAAGGTTAAACACAGATGCAGCACTGTGACTAATCCAATTGGCCACTAATCAGGACCCACAAGCCAGATAGTGACCCACCAAATTATGGTATGTCAGATTGCAGACTCCATGCACAGCAGTCACAGACAGAATAAATAACCTTCCTTACTCCCATACCCTTCTCCCATTGGCAAACCATGCTGCTATGTCCAGCCACTTTCCACTCACAGCTACCAAGCCTGAATAGTCACTAGCTAACAGTGCAGAACAGTCATGGGAACTAGCAGTCTGTACCAGTACACATCCACACAGCCAGAGGTACTAACCTGAATGACACAAACCTAAATATAGTATGGTACACATGTCACAGACCACTATCTACCACCAATGGTATGCTGTGCAGCATCTGCCATTGTCATTGCTGGGAATCATGTCAGGCCACTGTATGAATATGATGGAGAGATAACCAAACACATCTTAAATATGGAATTCCCTCTCTCACTCCATCCACAGGTACCCCTGCCAATGCCACCATGGAGAGTATACCAGAGACTGCCTGACCACCACAGGATAAAGGCCCCAGTGAGGGCAATACCCCTGGATGTCTGGACACTGATGACCTACCTGGCCTATCTGGGACACCTGGTCAGTCTACGAATCCCTGCCTCACCCTGCCCACATCAATCCCTCAAACCCTGTGACTTCAACATCATAGCCAACCCTTCATCTCCAAACCTGTGTCCCAAGGACAGATCAAACTATTGTGTGCTCCACAGTACAGGGACTAGAGTTGACCCCTCAGACCCCAGACAATGAAGGTCCTGCAAACACTGGGAGTGGGCACACCATGCCAGGGGCACGTGTGGGCAGGGGCATGGGAGGAGAGCTGTGGGACGGAGAATGGGGCCCCAAGGGACTCTACTGACCAGGCAACCATCTCCCAAGTCCTGGAAGCATACCAACAATCCTAGGACAGGATGGGCCAGATCATAACCAGGTTGAGGGAAAACCAAAGGCTGCAGCGGGAATACCACCAGGAGGTCATGCAGCAGTGGCAGACCCACAACACCACCGTGGCCACCATTGCAGGGGTGCTGAGGGATATCAACATCACCCTGCATGCTCCCTTCACCCACTAGCAGCCCCTTCACTAGCAACATAACATCAAACCCATCTACATCAGCTGTAGCCAGTGCAATGGAGGCCATTTCAGGGGAACCACAGTCCTCAGACACCCCTCCCTCTGAAGCTGAAGAATCCCCCACCCGCAAATTTGGATGTCCAACCAGACATCTGGCCAGTGAAGATGCTTAGACCACATCCACTGCCAGGAAGTGACCCGCACCTGATTTGTCTCCCTTGTGTGCCACTGAGACACTTTTTTGACTGTTCACTGACATAGCACCATCTCCCCATGGCAATTGAACACTGGACCTGTGCAATCAACAGCAGTACCACTTACTCTGATGATACCATCTACCATGACCCCACTCATCACCTCTTGGACAATGTATGCACCATATCTTTATGTTACAGTTTCAATATATGCACAATAAACACCAATGGAACACAGCTACTGTATATGTATATTCATTATAACATCCACAAAAGTCATGATTGACATATGTGAGATGGCAATGTAACCCTACATCCAACAGGCAGTATAAAGGACAGATGAGGGAGACACAGTACAACTGATATGTTCCAGGACACATGTCAATCAGTCCAAATTCCTGACCCACACAAGAGTGTAGTCAGTATTCTAACCTGCAAAAATACATTGACAGAGAGTACCATCAGAATGGAAGGCAACTCAGGTAGACTGTTGTCGGCAAATCATGTGGACATACAACACTTGCCAAATAACATTCACCATAGCTCCAAAGTTGGTGGAGCACCCATTGTCACAAGCGGTGGAAGGACCTGAGATGCTGGGCCTGGAAGACTGCAGCGGCCCAGCAGGGAATGTTCTCCCAATGAAGGCAGGGTGCCCGTCAGACCCTAAACCCCCTATTTGCCTGTATTTTGGCACACGCCTACCCTGAGGTGGATGGGCATTTGAGGGCAGCACAGCAGCCACAAGGGGGTGACTACTGACTGTATCCTGCGACTTGGCTCTGGTTGTATGGGATTTGCTGCCTCGCTGTAGCTTATGTGAAAATGTAGTCTATACATTTGGGGGATGATCTAATCAGATTGTCACATGTGTGACTCCATCCTGCCTGTACTATGGATGTGAGCTTGTATATCACCCTACACTGTGAGTATTACCTACTCCACCCGTTAGCATTTGGGCATTTGTAGCTCTGAGGTGTCAGTCCACTTCCATCTGTATAGCACACCTGTATATGCAACTGTGTGACTCAGCTTTTATCATTTGGATTATATACATCAGGTACTAGTAATGCCTTTGCCTCCATGTGAGGCAGCCACAACAATCCCACAACACATATGGCTTGTATGGGGCAGGACTAATGGTTTCAGAGATGTATCCCCATATATTGGTAATCTGCTATGTATTGGGTATGTGAAGGTTGGTCAAGCAGGCTCATTTTTAATGTACCTTTGCAATGATCTGACTCCAATCATCATGCATTTCTAAGTGCTAGACTTGTGGGGATGAAACCTTGAACACAATGGGATAGTACTAGAGGTGGTAAGTGCCTAGACAGACCTCGTCATTCACAAAATTTAATGTTAATACCATGTATGCCAATGCTCTGGCAATTACAGAGCAACATATCTTTTTAGCTGCCTAAATCATGTTTCAATTGTTACTTGGGGGCACATCTGGTGAAGTGTGAAAATGTCTGCTATGCTTGGCCTAGCTGAAGTGGGTGATAGGATTGGGTACTCTATCACTTAAGTCAAATGAATGTTGTATTTTCTCTTCTGAGGCTGCCCTTTGTAGTAGTTTGATATGTTGTCAGTGCAAAGGCAGTGGTGTTGGACCATGTATGCATATTGTACACATGTATTTATCCTCAGAGATTTTGCGATGCTATTAATTATGTTTGACCAATGACTCTGTGTTTCACCATTGCGCATAATAGTTGCTCAATGTTCACCAGTAGCACATTACATGTTGTACTCAGTTTAGCTGCCTTTTGGCATTGATATGGCATTAGACATTACATTCTGTATTCAGTTTAGCTGCCTATTGGCTTTGACATGGCATTAGCCATTACATTTGATATTTAGGTTAGCTGCCTATTGGCTTTAACGTGGGGTTAGACAATGCAGTTGAGACATTGCAGATGAGCTGTGTTTTTCCAAACTGTGTTTTTCCACATGGTAGACCAAGCTGTGTTTTTCACACCAGACCTTAGCTGATAAGAGCACGTAGATTTTGTGTTTACCTCTCAATCCTGTCTGGGAACGAGTGAGGCCCGGGAGAATTGGCCACTCTCCAAGTTTCTTCGGTTCTCACACTGAGTTTGCTTTTAAGGATGACTCTGGACTACAGCAGAATTAGATTGAATCTGCTTGACTTCAGACAGGAACGGAGACGAAAATCTCTTTCTCGCAGTTGACCGGAGTCATCAACTTGCAGACCCCAGAAAGATGAAGCTGAGTTATAGGCCCTACAGCTTTGCCCTACGGTGATGAATTTTGACTTTTTTGCTTTTGCTTTGAAGTTATGCTATAATATAATCCCATGTATTTGTTGTGTACATTGCAACTGAGAAGTACTTTGATATATTTTGCTTTCATTGCTGCAACTACTTTTGAACGTGTGCTTCCAATCTACTAATTTGGTCTCTCAGGAGCCTCATGGTGAAGTACTAATAACAATAAATGTCTTCTTTAAACTCAGAAGTGCATTCCAGAGAGGTTCTGTAAGCTCGGTTATGAGATAAGAGCAGGAAAGCAGAACAGATGTGTGTTATCTGGACTTCGGTACAGGTATTCAGAAATCTGGTATGGTGTGTGTGAGGGTGGTGTAATAATGTTGTGAAGTCCTAGTGGTGAAAATGCATGTGTGGTGTTTTTGTGTGTGGGCCATGATGTCATACGTGTGTTCCTGATGCACTCACTGATTGTGTTTGGATGTGTAATATGTGCAATACTGACCATTGTAGATGCTCTTAGATATATGATCAGTTATGTAAAATATGTGTTGTGTGTCTGCAGATCATCCTCTGTTATTTGGTCAGGCTATTCACATGCCGGTACCCATAACTTGTTTTGTACACATCAGATGCCACCTGTATTGCTGTCTACCATGTAGTGGCTTATTCAGTTATTAGATCCAAATTGTCATTATTGTACAGAATGTTGTCATCCAGGTAATGTGTAATGTGACAGGCAGATGCTGTGTGTGTGTGGGTTTCGTGGTATTCACTGACATAAATATCTCACTAAGGACATGGACTGATCAGCTGCTATAACTGTACAGGCCTGATGTGTCATGTTCAGTCAGCTACACTTCCAGTGGGTGATAGGATGATGGAGAGGTATGATGTGAATTCAGAGAGACATTTGTACTTTATCCGGGGCATGCTATCCATGCAGACATGGCTATGGTGGTGTTGATGCGGCTAAGATGTTGATTTTACGCTCCCACGGGGGCCTTCACATTCTTTGCTATACAGTACTTGCAGCAGACAAGCGGCTGGATGTAAGAATGTTTAGGTACAACAATGCGATGGACCTTTTAACAAAGTGAGTATGGTATGAGTGTGGACATGACAGGTGAGAGTTCCTTTGAATTCTACTAGGTATCTGTGCACATTGTCTTTGTTTTCTAATCTCTGTCTTAACAAACAAAGCCCTCACGAAAGCCCCAGACCGATCTAGGCTCTTAGAGTGAACAGAAACAAGTTGGCTAGAGTAGTAGTAGTACAAAGACTTTATTCGACTTTCAACAAGTCATAAAGTAACAATATTTTACATTTTAATATACAATATACAATAAATAAATACAATAAATAGGCTAAAATCTTAATGGTTTACAATAATAAAAGGTCTAAAATAGTTCAGGTTATATTGCTACCCCCATGCGCTTTCTTGTGCTTAGTACGGAGCATAAAAAATTGGCCAAGGTTCCACACATCTCTATGGATGATAGAACCTGGAGGCTAGCGTACGTAGTACGACACTGAGGGAGGTTGATTAGCCTTAAGAGAGGGGCTACTAGGTGCTTTCTTTGCTTGGCGTACAGTTTGCAAAATAAAACCACATGGATTGTGGTTTGTAGTGACTTTGCGTCACAGGGGCAGGCCTTCAAGGTGGTGCTCCAATCATTCATGGTTGGGAAGGTTACTAGTCGATGGAATGTATCCAGCCTCAGTCTGGTGAGCACAAAACGATGGCGGGGTTTATCACGTTCATCAGGTAAGGCTGGATAGCCTCCGTTGACAGGATTATTTGATTATGAATGACAGTGGGCTTTTTTGATTCAGCCTCCCATCGTAAGTCTTCTAAATATTTTAATGCCAAAGCGCTCAGGTCCTTCCTAGAGATTGTTTCCAGAAGAGCTGGATTTGTGTAAAAAGCTTTATTGCCCATGTTTAAAAAAAAAGTCATAATGTATTTTAGCCAAGGCACCCTTGTTGCGTATATAGATTCCATACAGTCGGTCAAAATGGCCTTATTTAGTTCAGTATGTTCGGAGGTCCAGATTTTGTGCCATAACAGTAAGGGTTGAATCTTTATCAGATCGGTAATAAAAGGGGATCCCAGTTCTGAATGAATTATGTAAGATGATGTACCTTTTGGAACCATCAGAAAATATCTTAAAAAGTCGTTTTCAACCGTCTGTACTAGGTTACAATCAGTATGTCCCCAGATGCCGGACCCGTACGTGACTGCTGGGATGCACTTTGCTTTGTAAATTTTTATCATGTTTGGCGGAGTAATCCCCCCTATTCTTTTAGAAAAAAGCCTTATGGCCATCGTTGTTTTTATAAGCTGGGCTTTTTTTGACTTCCTACAATTGGCCCAAGAGCCCTGATTGTCAAACATTAGGCCCAGATAGGAAAAGGAACGCGCAGTTTCTACTCTCCCCTCCGCAGTTGTAATGTTGTAGGATTTTCCGCGTTTCCCACCACAATTCATAATGAATGTTTTTGAGTGATTGACAGTGAGACCCAGTTGTGACATGAATGTGATACAAGTAGTTAATAATTTTTGTAAGGATAGCGGGGTCCTGGCCATTAGAACTGCATCATCTGCATAAAGTAGGACCGGGACAGCGCGATTGCCTATTTGGGGTAGATCGTTGCAGTTAGTAGCCAACACATTTTCTAGGTTGTTTATATACATTGAGAATAGGAATGGGGCGAGAACACAGCCCTGGCGCACACCTCTAAATATGCCAAAAGGGCGAGTACTCTCCCCCTTTAGGCCATACCTCACTCTTGCTCTGCACCCTGAATACATGTCTCGTATAAACTGGATTATAGCTGGTTCTACCCCCAAGCTGGTTAAAATGTCCCATAACTTGTCGTGTAGTACACAGTCAAATGCTGATGATAGGTCAATAAAAGCCAGGTACAGATTACCTTCTTTGATCCTTGTATATTTTCCTATAATAATACTTAGATTCAGGCTTTGTTCCACTGTCCCAATGCCTTTCCGAAATCCATATTGGACAGGGGATAAGACTCTTTTTTCTTCTGCCCATGTTTGCAATCTATTCAAGATAATTCTCCCTGCTAGTTTAGCTGTTGAATCCAGCAGAGAGATGGGTCTATAACAGGCTGGGTTGAGACGGTCACCTTTTTTATATATAGGAATTATATTAGAATCTCGCCAAGATGGTAGGGGACCTTGGGTGCAAATGTCCCTTAGTGACTGCGTTAGTACAGGGCCCAATAGGTGGATGTTGGCCTTGTATATATCTATTGGGACACCATCGGGGCCCGGAGCTTTTCCTGATTTGCTTAGAGATATGGCTTCCTCTACCTCCTCAAGGCTAAATTGTGGGGTTATTAACGGGCGTGTGCCTTCCTGTAGGGCTTGATCATATACGGACAGTGTAGGGTTCTCTACGCTGACTCGCGCATATATTTTGGAAAAGTGTGCTATCCAGTCTTCTTCGGATATCGTTATTTCCATTCTGGGGGGGTCTCTATCCCCAAGCATAGGTGCGTTAATGGTTTTCCAAAAAAGAATATTATCTTTTTTGCGGCTAGCTGTATGAAGAGTTTCCCACAAGGTTCTTTTTAGGGACATTTTCCTTCCCTTCATTGCTGCTTTATATTCTTGTCTACACTTACGTATCTCGGATGAAGATCATTTTGGGGCTTTTAAAGCTTTTTTCCGTTTCTTATGTGCTTGTGAGCAATTATAATCAAACCAACCGGTGGCCCTTTTTTTTCCCTGGTTACCCCTTCTGGTGGTTAGGGCTTTCTTTATAGATTGCATGATCAATATAAAGGCATTCAAACGTCGCCCTGGGTCTATGTTCTCACTTAAACAGTCTGCGAAAGCGTACTTGCAGTTAATTAGTAGCTGTTTGAGGAGGAAGTCGGGGTCGATCTGTGACCATTTCAGGATGTATTTGTTATGCGGCGTTGACTCAGTATCATCTAACGGGGTGGGCCTGTCATCTCTATCAGGTGTTATGGGGGTTACTAGGAGGTTGAGGCTCTGGGGGTAGTGATCGCTAATTGCGATGTCATGCAGGGTATATTTCTTGAGGTAGTGTGAGAAATGGGTTGACATTAAGACATAATCAATTACAGTATTTGCACCCCTTCCATTGTATGTTGGATTAAACTTTGATTCAGCAGTGTGTAATTCATTTGCAAAGGATAAGTTATGGGTTTGTGCGAGTAAGCTTAATGCGTCTCCTTGGGTGTTATGTGCAAAGTGGAGACTTAAGCCAACGCCCTCAGAATCCCAGCCACAAACCTTGTCTGAAGTTTCTTTACAGGGGTGGACGTTGAAGTCACCTCCCCAGATCATGAAGATCTCCTGGCTGTTATTGGTGCTTGTTATTTTTTTAAGGTCATTAACCATCTCCGTTAGAATGTTGACAAACTCTCCTGGGATTGCATTATTATAAAAGTTAATGAGGACTAGGTGAGTCTTATGATCCAAGTTGCCCTCTATCATTTGATAGTATAGACTCGTGAATTTCATCTCTAAGTTTTGTAGTCGTAGGTTGTTAGAGATGTATGTGCATAGACCCCCTTTTGAACTGCCGTGACTAGACGGGGCAGCTGGTGAGTGAAATGTTTTATAACCATTAATGTGAAGGGGGCTCGTCGTCCACGTCTCTTGGTTGGGTAGAGTAGGCAGTTAAGTCAATTAGGTTCTTAAATACTGTCACAGAGTTGTTTTTAATCATACCCTTGGACACCATTCATAAAGGTTAATGATACTTGGCACTCCAGGAGGTATTTTTAATTAAGATCTGGAACCCTGTCTTTATCCAGTAAGTTTTATTTAAGAACCCCCTCTGGTAAAGGCCTTACCTAGAGGTTGAGTCCGCCCTGATGGTATTGTCCTACCAGGGTGGGGAGAGGTAGTCACGGATGAAGCATGACACTGTCAGTGTCTTGAGACAACCTCTTCCATACGAAGATATATCCCAGTTGCTGGATTAGTGCTACATTCTCTAGATAAACTGTGTACACAACAAATGGTCCCACCCATGTGAAGTAGACAAATACATTATACTTTGAGTGCTATGCCACCACACCACTTGTGATTATTGTGTTTTTTGTGAGGATGTGTGGTGTTCAGTGTTTTTCCTGTTGTTCTCTCTCTGTATGTTACTGGATCATCAACATCATCTTTGGAATCCTTTTCCGGTGGACACTTCCCAGTAGTGGAGGACCCTTATGGGACCACTGCAGCACCATCATTGTCCACCACCCCCCTTACTACCACTGCCCTCCATGTAGTTTCCCACCAAGTTGCCTGTGCTCACTAACCCAGGAGGGTGGGCCTCTCATTCGCTGTAGGCCCCTCTGCCCCTGTCAGCATTGCTGCCCACAGTGAAGAGGCTATTTACTTCCTGAGGTAAATCTCTGTAGGTCAGTCAACCATTGTGAATGCAACCAGGGACTGGCAGCTGAAATTCAGCAGAGCAATGTATTCCTGGAGGGCATTCACAGTTCACTGGCTGGCCTACAGAGATCCTTTCAGGCTCTGGCCTCCACAATGATGGCAGCCAATCACCCTACCGTCCCCCTTCACCTACCTCTTCCCAAATCCAAAACGCTCTTTCCAAACCCAGCCAAAGCACACAGACACATAAGCATGTATCCACCTCAAAAGTCAAAAGTACCAGACAAACACAACCACCACTAGACTCACCACTGGCATGTACAAAAATAATACCCAACTGCAAACACACCAATATCCACTACCTGCACCTACTCCCTCAATACCCCCTTCTTCACAGACACTACACCAGACACACCTCAGCCACCACACCAAGATTGAATGATCCAGCCACAACTCCTATCTTACCCACAGTCAGCACAATAGCAAACCTGCAGACATCCACCCCAGTCACCACATCCGCAGACACCACAACCACCAAGACACCCACATGCAGCACATCTACCACAGCTGCAGACACCACCCCAACAGACAGTCATCCATCTAGCATGGCATCTCCCAGTACCTCCTCCCCCCCTTCCCAAGACACATAAACGCCCACACTCATCCACCCAACAGACACTCTGCACCGACATGCATTCATTGCATGCACTTCACCCAAGACATCTGAACAAACACCTCCCACAACCACTCCCTCTACCTCCACTCCCAAACCTTTTTGTCATGACCACCTTGTGTGTCTAAGAAACATTTCTCTGTTCCCTACTCCTCTCTCACCCCATTATACACCCAAACGGTCTGTGTCCCTCCCCAAGTCCAGCCCTTCCACCTCTAAGTCCCCTACCCCCTTGTTAGTACCCATGCCCCCCCTTGCCAAGAAGTCCACCCTCCCAAAGCCCAAACCCTAGCCCAAGGACCCCTCTCTTAATCCCAAGCCCAAAGACCCCCTCCAAACCCAAGCCCAAACCCCCCTCTGCCCTCCCCTAACCTCTGAGGTGCCTGCCTTCCCCCTTGATGCCCCTACCCTGTGGGGGTCATTTAGAAGTCAGGAGTCAAGTAGGGGCACACAGAGGTGCTATTTGTGCCTTTGTTACTGTGGACATTGGACTGGCTAAAGGCATTATCTTTGTACATAGTTATTTATTCATTACCATATTCAATTATTTAATATACCTGGCCCAACCTTTTGTTGGATTTGATGGTAACATACGTGTCCTGCCTTTCTTTCCACATGGGTGTTTTGAAATTGGTGCCTTTGGTTTTTGTCTGACATGTGTGTGTGTTGGTTATGCTACCTGTTGTGTCTGGCCTGCATGTTTGTATGTGACCCTGTATTTGTCCTGCTGTGATGGCTGTGTATTGTGTGTAGGGTATCTTTATGTTTGGCACATGCATGTATGTGGATTAATTGTGTATTGTTTGTGTTGGTATTTGTAATGGTGGTGTTGTATGCCCTTTTGTGTTGTGTGTGCATGCAGGTGTGGTGATGGATATGTCAGATGCGTTGTGTGTTGTGTTAGCGTGGTGTGACGTATGTTTTGTTGTATGGCTGTGTGATTCTGTATATTAGTTGTCTGGTGTTGCGTGTTCTAGTATGTATGTGGTGTAATGTGGAGGTGTGTACTGAAGTTTGTTTGACAAAGGGTTTGTGTAGTTACGGTTGTGGTGTCGTTGTGTGAATTGGTGCTGTTGTGTATTGGTGTGTTCAACTGTGCCAGTGCTGTGTATCTGCAGGCTGCTGTATGTATTGCACAAGCATGTTGGCCGTGGTGTGTAGTATGGGTGTGTGTATGTTGTATGGGTGTGCATGTGTGTATTTAGGTGTGTGTGTGTGTGTGCATATGGGTGTGTGGTTACCTGTGTGTGTCACCGTTGCAAGCTGTCCTGGAAGTGTATGTTGTGTGTGCATTGTACTTTGGGTTTTCCCTACAGTGTCAGGTAGGTGTGTCAACTCATGGTTGTTGTCTTTGTTGCTGGTTCTGGAGTCATTGTGCAAGCAGGAGCAGTGGGAGGACTTCCAGTTCGGGTTCCATGGTGGCTCCAGACAGGTATGTGTTCCAGACGGTGAGTGTCTCCTCTTCTATGGTTGATTTCCGTCAGGGTTTTCGTGGTGGTGCAACAGCAGTGGAAATCTTGGCTGTGTGCAGCCTTGTAATGTGTTCGGCAGGAACATGATCCCCGCTGGCCTGAAGGCAGGTACTGCTGTCTGTGGCGGCATTACTGCACTGGTGGTACTGGTGGTAGTTTTGGCTTTCTTCTGTTAGAAAGACCGTCATGGTCATAAGTTGGCGGTCTTCTCTGCCGGCCTGTTGGCGGTACGACTGTCGCAGCCGACATGGCGGTCCTGGTACCACCAAACTCATAATGGGCCCTTTGTGGCATTACAACATGGTGGTCAGGTCTCTATTGTTCCAGATTACAGGTCAGAATTCTAACCATGATTCATTGTCATGGCTGGATCTCCCAAAATAGTGGTGTCAATGTCAACTTCTCTCCCATCACGAGTGTGACCTGTTAGTGTTTATCCTCTTAGGCATGGTTACTCTCTGTAGGGAAATGCCTCTTTTTTCATGGAAACCCCACATTTTTGGACTGATGCTGCTGGTTTTTTGACTCTGAGAGTGCACTGAGGTCTGCTAACCAGACTCCAGTGCCAGTGTTCCAGCCCTATACAAATTGCATGTTGAATTGGATACACCCAATTGGCAAGGACTGTCTTACTTATAAGTCCCTAGTATATTGTACCCAGGGCACCCAGCACATGTAAAGCAGAGTGTCCTTTCAGGGCTGCAGCACAAGGTACGAAATAGCCCCCAGCCTGCCACTGCAGACTGGAAAGCCAATGGTTTCACTGCAGTTCAACTTTGCCATTCACTCCAATGGCAAAGCCACCCTATCACTTATCACTATATGTGAGTCTCTCCTGAGCAAGGCCTTTAGACCCCCATGGCAGGAAACTGTACTTTGTTAAGTAAGGCATATATATTATTGATATATCTTAGTAGCAACGCTTCCATGCTATGGATAAAGTTAGTAGCCCCTTTGGCTAACACAGGCTACCTGGTTGGCATTCCAACCCACCTACCTCCTCAATGAGACTATCAAACTGGATAATGTCAAATTAATTGTGGCATTAAGCCTAACCTGATGCCCAAGTCGAATTCAAAACCAATAATTAAGGTAAGCAACTATCAGAATGTTGACAGTCTGTACTCCAGCTAGCCCAGTAGCCTAGCAACGGCCCTGGAACACAGGCATGTTTTTAACCATAGACAAGATTTTGACATGTGAACAAAGCCTCAACAGAGGAACAAAGGCAGCTGCTGAGGAGAGAGATGTCATCCCCTCCCCAATATGACCACTGGCAAGCTTCAAAGGTGAAAACACCTTTGTGAGGAAAGTAGCACCAACATCCCCAAGCAGGATGCCTTTTGTTCCTACAGACAAATTGGAGTGGGGTCAAGGAAGGAAATCTCATCCCCCAAACTGGTAGTCCTCTGGTAGCTACACCTCTAGGGTGTACTACCAAGCTCCTAACAACCATGAAAGGGTTGTGCCATCTTGAAAGGGGCACGAATGTGGCACTCTGGGATAGATATATGCTATACATCACAGGAATGTCATCACTAGGTCCCAGTAGCCCATTGGCTAGTGACCATGTATTCCCCTCAGGGCACTCTCTTGGGATGAATATGCCATTCCTGGCACTCTGATCTTCAGATCATACTGGAATCAAAGAGAAGACTGAAGACAGATTGCCCAGCTGTCCTTGAACCCGCACAAAAAGAGGCTGCACACTCGAAAGGACTGCACCGGCTGCACTTTGGGCTAGCAAAGTTTGGACTGTGCCTATGGCTGGTGGCTCTGAAAAAGGTGATTCTTGACAACCAACAACAACAGTGACTCCAAACATCAGTTGGCTGATCTCCTGGAACCATCTTCATGGACCCAAGAGCTGAAGTTGCCGAAATCGCCAAGTGCGTAGCCATCGCAGGCGTTTTGCTGCTACCAGTCACCGGGTACACAAGAGGACAAATCTGTGATATCCTAAATTGCACCTAAGTCTGCCTGACCCGGGAGTGCTACCAGAGTCTGGATTCATCACACGGAAGAGACACTAGCCCCCACCTAAGGATTTCGCCCAATCACGTTGCTGACTGGCCAGTAGCCCAGCATCTGCTGGCCTGCTACTGAAACATAGAGGACTTTGAGGTACCCGGGTCTCTGTGGCCAAGTTTGCCCAACTTCACTAATGGATGAGGAGCACCCACAAAGACCACCCGCAAGGCTGCCCAACAACTGGAGCATCCTTTGAGCATCTTTTGTCTGTATCCCTCAGCATCAGGACCACTCCATTGTTGCCTATAATGGTTGGCCTGTAAAGTTTGAATTTTGATTAAAAAATGCTCTGTCGGCTGGGCAACTGTCCAAAGTGTCCACTCTGGCACCCTAGACTTGAGTCCTGACAGAATTCAAAACTTTCCAAAGTTTTTGTTGACCAAAGCTTGTTTGCAGTTGTGTTTAAAAGTAGTAATACCTTTAAAAATCTGTATCTTCGGAACCCTCAGGTGGTAACAAGACCTACAAAAAATTGTAAAAAGATAACCTATTTTTATAAATTGGTGTCTTCTTTCTTTTGTGTGTCATTACTTTCTAATTTCATTGTTTGGTGCTGTAAATGTTTTACACATTGTTTCTTTGCTAAGCCTTACTGCTCACAGTCAAAGCTACCTTGAGTTGAGTTTAAGGTTAAGTAAGCATACCTCACTGGACCCAAGATGGTATTTGTGAGTGTACTGCATGATAAGACCCCACGTCCATATCACATAGTACAACCCTAACCTGAACAATTTAAACCATAAGATTATCTCTTTGTTGGTAATATCTACCACTCCCCCGGAACTGACAGAGGAGCTCCACTCCCACCAAAAGACCACCATCTCTTTCCTTGTAATCCTTAATTACTGCTCCCTAATTTACCATCCCAACAACCATTATGAAGAGTCATTGAAGTTTCAATCTTATCTAGGAGGTTCCTTGAGGAGTCTCCACCTTTTCTCAATTGTCTCAATTGTCTCAACCTTGTCTTCCAACTCTCTCCTCAATCCAGTCATATAGGTTTGCCTCCAGGTTTGTCAGGTTCCTCTCTCCTTTCAGGCTATCTAGAAGACGTTGGGCCTCCTCCAGTGATGTAATTGATCATAACTTCCCATTGATAATTCATACCTGATCAAAAGAGTAAGTCCATCTATATCGTATTTGTTTATTTCTCAGTACAGACTCACCTCAATCGATATTCTTCTAAGGATTAAAGTTGATTGAGATAGGTTTTGATAAAGTTGCATCTCACATTCATCCCAATTGATTGTCTTTTACTCCGGGCCATTCCCAGGATCTTATTTTTAATGTTGGAGGATACTAGTTTCGCAATTATGTGCCTTCACCTCATGCCACTCACAGCTTTGTGATGGCCTACTCTATGTACCCTTACAATTGATATTGAAGGTGTGGTGTCCTCCTCTAGTATGTGGGTGAATAAAGGTGATGATTGAATTCAATATTCAAGCTTCATTGATATTCTCCCTTGCATTGTGAATTCTGATAGTTTCCCACTGAGACCAATCTTCCAAAATCCCACAGGGAAGCTAAGGGATCTAGATCCTCTCGATTCTTTCTCAAATCCTCTGCCTCTTCAGCAGTGGACCAAATCATGGTTGCTTCCTCCTCAATTTCCTGTTGAAATTGAATAATATCACCTTCATTTTTATTAACTAACTCTCCCATCATGCTAACCTCTTTTGTGACATTTTCTAATATAGCCTAAAACTCTGCTTTCATAGTCTGGAGCTGATCTGTGAGTGTTTATGGAAGCTGGTCTTGCATTTCTCTTAAGCTTGAGATAATACCCTATTTCAGGAGGGTCTGCTGCCCGTCACCTTTAGAAGTGGCCATAGTGAAATGACTGTGGACATCAGGCATCTCTAAATCCTGCTGGATGCCCCAGAACTGACTGGACCACCTGATTAATAGGCCATACTTCGCTTTTTAGAGATCTGGACATTTCATGGGTTGGCCTAGCAAAATTGACTGCCCTATGGCCAAATCTAGTTGAATGTATTTGAAGGTCACCACTCACCTTGGAACATCCTGGGACCCAATAAATTGTCCCCCAGACTGCTGCCAGTTGCGAGGAACCAACACCACATGCCATACACAGGAGATCTACAGAGGAATCCCCGGGATGGCGGATCTTTATTGGTCCATGTACTGCAATCGTTCTCAGCTTTTTGAGGTAGCCCACTTATCAGAGGCCCCTCCAAAATTGTACATGTATGCCAGCTCACTCAGCAGTTTAATCAGAATCACCTTACCTCTCCCTGTAGCATGCTGTTGATGTCCGCTTGCCAAGAGGTATACCCACACATTTGCAGTTCATATAAAGATTACTCCCTTTGTGTTTCTTACAAGGCACTCTTCCCTGTTCATTACTTGACTCTGGGATCCTGTCCAGCCCCTGCATACTTCAAGTGTTTATCGTTGGGATCTGGTGGGGTTGTGCACATCTTAGTTTCTCCCTGCTTGAGGCCTTATAATTGCCTCTTACTGTGAATATCAGAGCAGTATTGATCTTATGCAAGGCCGCAGCTTGATAGGCCCAGCAGTCCTCAGCATGAGTCCAAGTCGACTAGCTATCTTCTCTTCTTTAGATCACTCGCTAAGTGGTTTCGGGTTCACTGGTTTCACCACTCCAGGCATTCAAGGGACTCCAGATGGTCCCAACAGCCATTTTCCCTTCAGAGAGCCTGGTCATCTGTAACATAGTACTCAGTTGTTGGTGACTAGTCCCGGCAGTTCTCTACAGATTTGTCTACATTGTGCTGTGGTCGACACTCCCCCCCTCAGAATCAAATATTCTTCTCAATGACAATCTGAATGGGTCTGTACCATTTCAGAAAGGTGCTAGGGTGACAGGACAATCAGCAAATGTTCCAAAGTGTGAACAACCCAAAATGGCATTGATAATTTTCACAACAGACCCAATGTACCTCTACTGAATGAACACAGTGTAGGTGACTGTTGGAAAGTTGGTTACTGGCATTCTCTCATGTATTCCTCTCCTTTGAAGCTGTATGTTTTATTACCCCTCCCCCTGCTCATGCATTCCTGTGTAGCCCCTGACCTGCCCTTCACCAGATATGCTCTCCCCTGGACAGCCACATATCACTTAATCAAGCAGCTCTGCTAATCCTGTTAGCACTGACCAATCAGAGGGGACAGTCAGAAGGCTAGATTTTGGCTTACAGAAAGAAAAGCCTTATAACTTATTTTATGTACGAGTTGTGATAAATTCACCAATGTCAAATTGCTGGATTTATCAAAACAAATCTTAAGTCATTGATTACTTTTCTGTGCTTTTCCTTACTATAATTACCATTAAAATACCATATAGCAATGATAGCCTATAAAGGCCAGTATCTACAGTGGGGGTAAATGAAATGATCAGTTTTCCCTTACCTGGGTTTATAAAACATCTTTTATAAGACCCCTGCTTATGGTTACATAACCCCCCGCCCCTGGGATACCTAGGGGAGATCCTGGGGGTACCTAATATGTGAAAATAAGGTAGATCATCACATTAAAGTGCCCACAGCACCAAAGTCGAATTGGGATACCATTTCCATGTAAATGTAGTCTGCAGAGTCAGGTTGCATTTTAAAATGACAGAAAATCTTCAGCAGTGCCCACATGCAAAGGGCAGCAATTCTGCTGGGTCTCTACTTCCATGCCCTATTATGTACGAGAGTTTTATAGGTAGTTGGCACCCCCCTTGCCACATTGTTTACTAGGGACCTACAGGGGCTATCATGCAAATGGTAAGAATGTAACTTTTAAAGACAGACTGCAAGGCAGGTCTGCATTTAAAAGGTCAGGCAGCACACAGCAGTGCACACATGCAAGTGCAGAAATTCTGCTGGGCCTGTAATCTCCATGCCCTATTATATAGGGGCTTATAGGCAGATTGTACACCCTTGCCCCATTATATACTAGGGACTTACAGGGTCTGTTGGGACAATCTAAAGGGTACCCTAATACCTAGTGTACTCTACTACAAGTGTGTATTTTAACATAGCACTGGCCTGGGTCTGGCTAACAGAGTCCAGGGCACAGTCAGAGTCAGTTATCATCAGCACCAGTCAGCAACAACAAAAAATGGGGATGAACAGGGCAAAAAGATGACTTTGCAACAGTGACACTGTTTGGCAGGCAAACTTCTCTTCTACCAAGTGGATCTGCAGAAATAACGTCCTAACAAAAGGTGAATCACTTAATGAATTGTTTGAGGTGTATGGGCTGCGACCTTAGTAGTATTTGTTACTCAGTTTCCTTTAATAGTTTGAACATGCAATACTGTTGAAAATGTCTCTTATGATACTTAAAGTAAAGCTAAGATAAATAACCAATATGCTTAAAACTGTATCCATATGATTAAGGATAGTCTGTAGCTGGTGCCTACATTCCTAGCTTACTGACAAAGAAGCAGGATAGCTTCATCAACAAACACCGCCATCCTCCCTGAATCAAATATCTATCAGAGTAGGAAAAAATCTCTCATACAGGCAGCGTGGGGTACGTGAATAGTTAGGTCCATGTCAGAAGACTTGTGAAATGTGTGCAACTCTGATTCAATGAGAAATGTGTGAGACGGAAGGAGTGAGTAAAGAGATAACTCATTAGTGTGGAGAATCTGGTTGTTCATGACTAGTGTATAGGCCAGTGGATAGACCACTCAGGGAGCTGTGTAATGCATTGGTACACAATGGCAAAGGTTTTGGTGCAAGCTCATAATGACGTGACAAGTTTAAAAACTGTATGAATCCTCACCTGAAGTAAGAGATTTGTATTTTAAATTCCACAAAACAACAAGAGCAGGACTATTTTAAATGGTATCTGACGTTCACCATGCACCACTAATATGAAAATTGCACATATAAGAAGTATTTGACACATTTAAGAAGTTTCACTGATGATGAGGGTACATTTTCAACACAGACCTACATTCCACTAAAACCACTTTATCCATCAAAAAGCATTTTATCTTTGCAAAATGGCATTCTGCAAGTCCTATCTCACTTTTTGAGTACCCCTGAAAACCTGTTAACTCTTAGCCTGTGACCCAGGAAAATGGTGCCAACCACAGGAAGGCATTCAATTCAATCAACACATGTATCTCCTACTTTTAGCTGCTCAGACAAAGAGCTTCTCCACTGAGCACTTTTATCTCCTTCAGCCCTATTCATGATGGCCTCGACATGATCCTTTATAATACATAGGATCTCTTGTCAGATAGAACTTTGAGATGACAACAACTGAAAGTAATAGAGAGCTTGGAGCATCTACTTTCCAAGGTAATATTGTCCATAACCTTGGATTAAACCTTAAAATCTAGTATTCTTTTGCCTATTTTGCTTTGTTCTATTATTGACCAACGTACCACCAGTGGTTGTAGGTCAGGCTACTGATGGGAAAACTATGGACCTGCCAAAAATTTGGGGTACAGATGCAGCCAATGGCTGCATTGTAAAAGTACATGTAAATAGGTAAATATAGGTGTTATATTCTTAGATCCACTACTGCATACCGTGAAGATACATATTGCCAAGTTACAAATATGTAGATTAAAATACAGTGAAACTAATATTACCTGTAAATATCTACTTCCCTTATATTGTGGCAGTTCATAACTTACCTATTTTATTTTTAGAAGTTGCTATTTAGACCTTGGCTATTTGTTAGAAAACAAACACCAACACCAGCCTAGGAAAATTTGGTATCTAGCAACTAGATTGGCACATAGGCCCTCATTCTGACCCTGGCGGTCCTAAACCGCCAGGGCCGCGGGCAACGGAAGCACCGCCAACAGGCTGGCGGTGCTTCATTGCCCATTCTGACCGCGGCGGTAAAGCCGCGGTCAGAAAAGGGGATCCGGTGGTTTCCCGCCGGAATACCCCTGGCAGGGCTGAACCTCCATGGCGGCGCTGCAAGCAAGCAGCGCCGCCATGGGGATTCCGACCCCCTTCCCGCCAGCCTGTTTCTGGCGGTTATGACCGCCAGGAACAGGATGGTGGGAACGGGTGTCGTGGGGCCCCTGGGGGCCCCTGCACTGCCCATGCCACTGGCATGGGCAGTGCAGGGGCCCCCTAACAGGGTCCCAGCATGATTTTCACTGTCTGCATAGCAGACAGTGAAAATCGCGACGGGTGCAACTGCACCCGTCGCACCCCTGCAACACCACCGGCTCCATTCGGAGCCGGCCTCTGTGTTGCAGGGCCTTTCCCTCTGGGCCGGCGGGCGCTCCTTTGGCGGGCGCCCGCCGGCCCAGCGGGAAAGCCAGAATGGCCTCCGCGGTCTTTTGACCGCGGAGCGGCCAAATGGCGGTGACCGCAGAATGACCGCCATAATGTTGCAAATACATTTGACTAACTAGAACTCTTCAGTCTTTAAAGCAACGTTCTGTAGAAATATAATTCTTTAATGAAATGTCATATGAGTGTGTTTTGCCTCTTCTACTACTAAATAAATCCATTTTTTGGAAATGGTGTTTTGTATCCATCCAACATTCTGTAGATTTCCAGAAAAAGTACAACTTCAAATAGATTGACAGAGTATTATGTAGTTTTCCTAAAGCAGACCTTTCATGCATTACAACCTGAAAGTGACTATGAGGAATCCAATCTTTTTACATTACATGTAATAAAAAAGAAAAACTTTGCTAAATGTTGAAATGGACATTGTGTTAAAATTTACCAGTTTGTTGCCCACAAACCAAGAAAATTATATTCATGTGAAACGTCAGTATTGTCAGGAAAGGAGAAAGAGGGACAGTGACCCATCATTAGACCTAGGGCCTGATGTAGATATTGGCGGACAGGTTACTCCATCACATAGGTGACAGATATCCCGTCTGCCAAAATCTAAATCCCTTAGGAAATGACAGGATTTAGATTTTGGTGAACAGGATATCCGGCACCTTTAGAATCTTTCCTACTCATAAGAACATCTTTATTTCCAGTCACAGACAAGCACTTTTGATATTACAAAATGTATACATGTGTATTATACTTACATTAAGGAGCTCTCTCCATTATTGGTCTATTGTGCCATTCACATTTTTCTTCTGTCCACTACACCATACTGTACATTTCAATGTGCCTGGCCCTTTCAGCCAATGACTAACATCATTGTGAGTGATGATATTGTGACCCTTCATAAGGAATATAACTATGCAAAAAGTAAAGTAAGTGTTTTTGTTTTTGTAATAGTGTTACCTTAGGGTTGCCTTTATGTTTGGATCCTAATATCACAGGACAACTCTTCCAACCAGCTCTTTATGCTGTTGTTGATTTGAGAGGAGAGAGAATATTCAACTTTTATCAGCTCCTGTTTACTGCTCATGTTGTTATAAATTAGTTTTGGAGTGGTCTTTGTTTTTCTGATTGGTGCTGTTTCACAGCACAGCACACCAAGTTGTATCCATTTAAAATGTTTTTTTCTGATGTGGTCATATTTTTAGTATATACACAATGAAGTGCATTTTAACTGCACTCCTATATGTCATGCTGATATCTTTTGAATTGAGGACGGAACTCAGTAATACTTATGAATCAATTCAATTTGAATTCCGAGCTTCTGTATGTCCTGTTTGTGAGTCCTTCTAGTTTGCTCTTGGTGCTCTTGAATGTTGGGAGTATATAACTATATAACTGGCATACTACAAAGTGATACAGCCATCTATCTATCTATCTATGCAGCCCTGTATGTGCAACCTTCTTCATCAATCTGCTACTATCCTTGTCTATTTACAATAAAGATTTACAAAAAATATGGCAAGTTAAATAAGGGGACGTTAATATGTCTATGAACCTTTTCACTCATATTAAGAAGCTCTTATCATAGCTCCAGTACATAATTAATCATCAATACATAATAATCAATAATCATTAGTAATCAATAAAATCAATAAACAATGGGGTCAGTAAATATCACGCACCATGACCTCTAAGTGCTAACCACACATTTAGTAAAGTTTAGTAAGTTTATTTCCCTTATATTAACAATACTAAGGTCATATAGATTAATCTCAAAATCAAATGAAACACATATAATAACAGTACTGGTTGTCCAAAGCGGCGGAAGAAACGAAATCTAATCAAAGCTTGAATCATGACACATTCTAGAGCTACAGTGCAAATCAAAAGCAGAGTCAGCTGTGACAGGGTTATACGTGCACAGGATTTCAGCAAGATAATTTGTCAATCATTAGTCTCTGTAAATTCATCAGTCAATTGTGAGTACTCTTAACTAATGTCAGACTAGCATCAGCATGTTGGGCTTCATGCAAACCAATTTAGAACACAAATTTAGAAACACATCTAACTATGGATCTGTCAGAACAGCGCAGATGGTACATAGAAAGAAAAGGCATAAAATGCATAACAGTCACATCTCATCATATCTACCTATCCATGTATGGGTTAGCAAACAGAATCAGTCTTCGTCCTCAGGTCATCAATCGATCAGCAGAGCATCAGGCTCTCAGTCAGAGAGTATGAGCCCAATGACAGAATGACTCTCAAATCTCTTCTAAAATCTCTCCTTCTCTCAACATCACAGTAACTCTCGAATCTCTAGTTTCTTTCTAATCTGAATAATTCTCCTTTGTCACGTTGTTATATGAAAGTCATCTAAACTATCCCCTAATTCTCTATTGGCTAGTTAATCATACGTTTATACTTTATCCAATAATATTTCTACACCAAATAGATGAATTCTAATATTTCACTCTTCTAATGAAGTTGATTGGTTCACTTTACGATGTCCTCATCATCCGGCTCATCAGGTAACAATATTGTTGCATCTTCAGCTCCAGTCAGTATCTTCATTGTTTTCATCCTGGGAAAGTACATCTCACACACATTGCACATGATTTGTTAAACTAGCACGAACATCATCTTCTGTTAGTCGGTTCTCACAGAAAGCTTCTGTTAAGCACTTTTAACAAAACAATGGTCATTTTACAGCTTAGTTCACTCTGTCAGCATTTTTATTAAACTCTAAGAAAAACAGCTTCTGCATGAGGCCTGGCAAAACTAGGCCAAGACATTCGCTAAGTTAAGGTCTACAATTAATAAAACTAGAGCATCCTTCATAATCCTTAACATGACATAATACTACATAATCAGTACACTTTGTGAACACTGGTGGCAATTCTACGAGGTAACATTTCAAAATGTGTGCATTATTCTTCTATGTTATCTGTTTTCTACATAATTCAATTATTCAAAAATACATAACATTCATTAATAAAATTTCTAATTTAAAACACCTGCTCTAACAACACCAGATCGGTTGGCTTTGTTGACGCTTATTCAACCAATGTAATTGTTTTCTGGAAAACACATAGGCATCTCAGTCTATCTCAAACCATAGCAGAACAAGGAAATTGTGCTGCAGATAATGTCGCAGAGGCACTTATAACTGTCAGTAACCCAACTAAGCAAAGAGACATGTTTCTCTAAATGTAATTCTTTATTAACAAATCCAATAAGGGACTCACTCAACTGTGGCTACAGCAGGGATGGTACTATCTGCAATCAGTGTCAATAGGTGTACCTGATAATGAAGTGCCCCTGTACCGGATGGCCCATTGGACAATTTCCCAGTGGCATCCAGCTTGTATTTACAATGGGGGGTGGTAGGAGGGGGGAATACAATAAAAATAGAAGTAAAAAAGGCACCTACCTGGTGAAGATCTCTCCTCGTGGTGTGTCGTCACTCACTGCTCCGACGCGCGATGTCATGGGAACCAGGAAACTGCACAAGCCAATCCTGATGCTGGTTTCATGCTGGCAGCCAGCATGAAACCAGCATCAGGATTGGAGGGAGCAGGCTCTCTCAGCGCTCACCAGAGCGCTGGAGGTCTGTGCCTTCTCTATCCCAGCTGTCTTAAAACAACTGGGTTAGAGATGCTTAAAGTGTGCATATCTGGCTGGCCATCGCAAGACAACTGGCCAAAGGGAGATGCGCACTTTAAACACGTGCGCATATGTGGCTGGCCATCACAAGACGGACGGCCGAAGGGACATGCGCACTTTAAACATGTGCACAGCTCTCTGCTGCCATTCAGCAGCAATTGCCACATGCCGTCCTGAAACTCAGGTCGGGGCGGGCGTTGAAAAATAAAATGTTAAGAAACCATAACATTTTTGTGTTATGCGGGACATTTTGTTGGCGGGGCGACGCTACTCCTCCCACGTGGAGGGGCTGTCGCTGCAATTTCTTCAACTGAAGTGTTTTTTTAGTGTCTTAAAGCAGCCCGCATTCGACACTGATCCTCCAAGCTAATGCATATGACTAAAAAAACCTCCACAAATCATTATACCATCCTCCAACTTTTCTGCAGACTCCCCAGATTTTTGAAAGGCTGCACCAGAGGCGCCTTTCTTTTATTTATCTCAAACTTTTTCTCTCATGTCCAAATATTTGTGCATGGGCAGAGGCTTACCCAGTGTGTCACTGGCCCTAGAAGAAGGAAGGAAATGGGCCCTATGCACTGTTAGAAGTGTAAAATACGACAACTATCAGCTATCAGTGGATCCCTCGGGTCTTTGAGTCCTGCTGTCACTACACCTGCTGCATCCATTGGAGCTACATCCCTTCTGTGTAGCTTGGGATTTCTGTAAATATATGGAGTAAAGGCTTAGCCGAAGCTCAGCAAGCCAGTATTGTCTCTGCCCAAGCGTTGTCGGGCAGGTGAGGGGAAACAACCCAAATCTAGGCATGTCACTAGGGTTTGTAAGCTTTCCTATGATAGTGCGGAATTCATATAAGCTATTTGGTTAATTGATCAATGTCAGATATTACTACATACATTAGAGAGTCTTTTGAAATGATATATTATTATTTATTTATGTTTTACATAATTTTTTGTCATAATCACTTACATGAGTCATCTATTAAGGGGCACTGGCAAAACTTACCATTCTGCATTTTTACAAGTTCAAAAAAGAGAAAAAAAATCGATTGTAGCACCCGAAAACTAAAATATCATGATTATACGAATTCTCTTTACGTAAAATATCGGCTCTAATGTTTGCGTAACATGCACAAAACTGCTCGAGATTTAGTAATATAAACACATTTTCACTGTGCTACCATACATTGAGATGTCGTTTCTTTAATCCAATGGCTACACTTTCATTTGAACAAAGTTAGGGCTTTTCAAAATTCACATGATTTCTAACTAAAAGTTATATTTAAATTACAATTCTACTTGCCATTTTATTAAGGTACAATAAATTATTTTCACCAGCAATACTAATTATATAATATCTGCACTGTAATTTAATTGTATATACTGCGATACTTATATTCAAGTTAATTTGTTATTTCCCTAACTGAGCTATAGCAGTAGTATCCAATTGTATTAAATTCCATTTTCCATTTTTTTTAAATCACTTACTGTGTTATCAAGAACAAAAGATTTCCTTTTATGTCAGAGCAACTACAAGCTATTCTGTTTCTTTCAATGTTACTCTCATCTAGTCATATGGATTATTATAAACTGATAAGGATATTGCCTGTCTTAAGTCATATAAAACTATTCAATGTGAAGTCTGCGATGTGGTCTGGACTGTCACACAGATATGCAATTTGAATAATAAAGAATGAAGATCGTTCTGCCTAGATATCAGCTGAAAGTTTAATGCTGAAGGCACTATAAAGCCAGCTATGTATGAAATATTTTAATGAAAATATTAAAAGCAAACGCGCTCACACTTTCATATCTTGGTTTAATAAAATATGATCTTTTTCATCAAATCACGGGTGACCTATGTCAAATCAAGGTCAATTAATGTAACAAACCTTTCAACGATGTTGTGAATGGCTGTGAATGGGACTGCCTGTCACGTGACAATGCGTGTTGTCATGGGACCTACACTAAGGTCTTGTCCACTAGGGAATTTTTTATTTTCTCTAATTTCTTTTATCTGTTCGAAGGTAATGTCTTATTTGCGTTCCAACTCTTCGGAACACTGTCTCCGTCCACAGCCTGAAAGTCTGACATTGACTGAGTCACATTTATGTATAGGAATAGTAATTCAGCATTTTCTAAAAGTGTTTTTCAAGAGGTGAAATAAATTGACTCTAACATTGCCCCGACTGTCTTAATTGTTACTACCCTTCCTTTAAGTAATATATTTCAGACTGCATTGGAAAGAAATATAACACTGCACCAGAATGTCTTAGCCGATCTTCTCATCTTCGTTCTTCCAAGATACTGTCTGTGAAACTGACGTAGATCACTGTGTTTCCTTTCCCTGCTCAAATGGAGCTTCCTGCATTGGCCAAACTGGCAATAACTTCTGCCGCTGTCTGGCTCCATTTAGAGGTAATGAACACTGAGGGAGAGGAATATGCAAACATAATTAACTTTAGAAAGTATTCTTGTCGCTTGTCTGAAGTCATTTTTTGTCTTCCAATGATATTATTAGGCCTTGATTCTCTGGAACAGAGCTCTTAAAGTGACTCGGTAATTAAACATGGACTTTCTCAGAAGTTAAAGGTATGTTGTTTTTCAGTAAACTAGCATAAATCCCTTATTCTTTACACCTTTTGTGAATGGCTGACCAATTTAAAACGTCCTGTTGAATAAGCTTTTAGATTAAGTAATAATTTGACACATGTTATGCGATAATTGTAAAAACGCATTCCATCATGTAGCCTGTTGTATTGTGAAAACTAAACTCAAGTCAGAGAGAGTGGGGGACCAGGACGAAGAGGTCCATTACCTTGGTTCTGTACAATAATTAATAAAAAAATAGAGGGATACTGTCCCTAACAGAGAAGATCCTAGAAAGCTATATATTCACTCTGGTCAAACAGTAGGGGAATTGCTCCTTTCATTTTTGGTGCCCTCACACTTCCCAAAAGGGATGTCATGCTTCATCATTGGGCTGCTCCTCCTACGACTGGTGCTGCAATGTCCTACGGGCCTCACAAATCTTTTTAAGTGCTACATGGTTTGTTCACATATTTTGATTTATTTAATATACAAAAATATTAACATTAGAATAATATTTCTCTTAAAAATATGTTCATGGAAGTAAACACCACATCTGTTCATTAGCCCCTTTCTATCAATCACACACCATTCTACTCTATCCCCTTGTCATCTCCGAGATCATCATGTGTTTTATAAACTGCACTAACATCACTAGTGCTTATTTGGGTTGGATTGATTGTGTAACTTGTAAGTGGTAAAGTGCACAAAGTCCTCAGGCATACAAAAATAAGTTCTGCAAAATAGATGAGGAGAGGCAAAATGATTGGAGGAAGCTAACCCTAAGGCTGACAGGGTTAACACACAATAATTTGCCTATGTCAGTGTGTGTATGCCTGCATGTTTGAGAGAGAAAGAGAGGGACACAAAAAAAGGATCACACTAATTTAGCTTATTTTCTAGTCTCATCCTCTGCATTTGAAAATCACAATCAGAAGAACAGCATTAATTCTAATAAATACTAACTTTTTTATGTAAATGCATCATAAATTGTGTGGAGTCAGTTTGACCTGTTTACTTTGGTGCAAATACTATTTGCCTTGATCCCTGTTACACAAGCACCAACTACAGTGCAAATGGGTTTGCCTGTATTTCTGATAAGACTCATGTACTACGCATCACATTGGCAACCCTAGAAGAGACATAAGAGGATCCCAAAGTGGGTATGTTTCATATACCGAGGAAAAAACTACAATATCATTCCGCCACTGATCTCTAACAACTCCTTTGGAACAGAACATGAACATTAAAGTTGTGTGTACCTTCTACAAGCCATGCAGAGAAACAGGCATGCCCCCTAAGGTATACAGAGTTGTAGGCCCTGGGTAAAACCTCCTGACCCAGGGAAAAAAGTAGTATGTTAATTACAGAATAAAAGCGACGACCACCAAATTGATCTGAAAGCAACTAGAATGAGCAAATGAGTAATACTGTATTTGAAAGAAAGAAACATCATACAGAAGCATTCTCAATGACCTAACACATTTCTAGCAGTAATGTAACTCGAGATTGCCACGAATAACATCCAGACAATCATAAAATCACCCCTCGCACCAGAAATTTAGCAACTCATCTAAAAATACTTTTTTTTAACAAAATCATTACTCCATCCAAGTCTTAATGTCCTACTTGTGCAATACGAGTCAATTTCTCTATTACTTTGCTCTATCATTCCCACTCTGCCTGCTCGTATTTCCCCCACACAGACATTAACATACTCAACACATTCATTCTCCATTATTATTCAAAGGTATGGTCTTAACATTGCATACTGTGCATTTAGGTTGTCCTTTTCTTACCATGCATGAGAACCACGGGGAATATACATCATTATAGAATATTAACAATGAGTAACAGGTTATTTTTCACTGAGGGTTCTGAGTGAAATCAAATAAACAACAAAAGCAAAATGCAAGTTCGTAATGATGTCACTCAGAACCCCGAGTTGAAAAAAATCCTAGTTATTTATGTTAAAGCATCTGTAATTGTATATATTATGGTGGCCACCCCAAACTCAAACAGCCCTGCTGTTAGCTACGAAACAGGAGCAGAAGAGTAAAACGATCTCCCACTCCCTCTCCTAAATGTAAAACAACAGCAGGCCGCCTGTTATCCATACCACCCATCCACCTGTGCTTTCTCTCTTCCTCTTTATCAAAGCTGCACTCTCTGCTCTCCATCAGAACAGAGAGCCAGCAATGCAATGATCGGCTCTCTGGAAGCCCTGACGTTGTGTCTTGGAATTGCTTCAGGACGTAGCAACAGTGGGAACCATACTAAGCTATAGCACTGATAACCCAATTTAAAATCTGGTGTGCATGCTAGCGGCTCTGTGTGGGAGCCATGGATAACAAATCGATTCAACCACTGATATTAAAGAACCTCTGACCGAGTGTTGTAACAATACATAGAAAAAATTCGACTTCATTGAGAATATTTAAAACGTCTCTGCTTCATATAAGAACACGGAATACGAATTCACGAGTGGTACATTATTAAAAATAATAACTGAATAAGAAAGCAACAGAACTAATAAAAGAATACTTGTACATGGTATTGGCATTGTCTTATTTTATAAATTTCGAAAAGGATTATCATTGCAGCTTTAACAGTGATTATAGATTGTTACTTTTAATTGTAATAGTTTCAGATATTGTATGCAGTTATTTACATTCTGGAATTAATACAATTTACCAAGTAGCTGTTTGATGATACCAGACAAGCCTCGTAAGAAAAACATTTACCACAATATTTTAAAATATTTTAAATTATTGAAATTAGTAAATTGTGAAACGTTTGAAACATAAAACATTTGAGTGCTGATAAATGAAGGAAATGGTGCTCCAGCATATCCATATTTATCTCATTATCTATATACTATTGCGCGTTGAATTTAGTAAGTTTTGCTCTGCTGTTAAAATATTGACCAGGTTGCATATTTTTGAAAACAAAAAAACTAATTCCCTGAAGTTAGTCATCTTAATGCGAAGTTAAGACCTGATATCTTTTTGGTTTTGAACAGACACTGATTGCTCACAATAGTCTAAACAATGAGTTTCTATAAGAAAAGAGCAAACCGTTCTCATGCTACTAAAATTTTATTAGGACTGAAAATATTTCATGCTTCATCAGCTATGTACATATTTGGCCTTTGCAGATTAGTGAGATGTGAAAAGGGCATATCAAACTCCACCTTTTGTTAGCTTGAAATGACCTGACATGACCCATGTACCAAGCCACTTTCTGTATTCAAAAACAGTAGATGCATAAACACCGCGTGACTTATATGATATTCTCATTCTACTGACCTAGACCATAAATTCTTTCAAACCCACAATCTGATAAGATTTTGTACCCCTCTCCCATCCTCATCCATCTAATATGCAATACGATTTAGTTTACACAGGAGATCATTTGAAATGGTATTATATTATATTATATTATATTATATTATATTATATTATATTATATTATATAATACATCTGTCATGCTTGGCAAGAATTATGCTGCATTGTTTGAGATGTCATGTATTAACCATTTCAGTGTACACAAGAAAAGGAAAACACGTGGTATATATCGACATTGAAGAGTTTGTCTTGGCTGAGAACAGTCTATTTTCAGTGGCAGTGATGTTCATAATGTGCATCAATCACCAATTGGTATCCTAATACTATGGGTACTGTGCATAATGAGCCGAATCATACAGTTGACAGCACTACGTAATTTCAGCATACGGAGTACCCAATGTTACATTACATTCATAAGGTGCTTTAAGACTCCAGTAAAATTCATATTACTAGGTTATTCTCTACTTTGCGCCCTCTCTTGAAGTCTGAACGTGTGGAAATTCATTCATATTGGTATTGCTCAAACACTGATCAGTAACGTATTTTGACCATTGCCCTCAATCCTGGCCTCTATTGGGCTGTCTTCCTATATTGTTTACCTGTTTTGATGTTTGATTTTTTTTCTCTGTTATCATCATATATTCTAACTTTCAATTAGTGTCTCAATCTATACCCATATTTTTATTTCTCTACTAGTATATATATTATACGTAATTTTACAAAGGTTGTTACGTATCATATTATCCTTAACACTGTGAAAGAAACAACTATACATGTAGAATTATTTATTTGTTTGTGTATGTATTGCTATTTAATTTTGCTTTTAAGGTGTTAACTACTGTGAGGTCATAAGTATTGTATTTTGTTTGAAAATTATGATGTGAATGTTTGCTTTGCTAAATATGGATTGCAGCCCTAGACCTAGTTTCCAAATATCTGTGCTTTTTTTGGTTTTAACCTTTGTGATGTTTCAGTGATTTTTGATCATATACCACATTCAATAGGCAATGGTAAATATATATAAACAGCTATGGGCAGCAACCCCCCTCAAGAAAGTCTTTGACTATGTACAATAAGGGTGGGCCACAGAGCCTGGTTTTCGGCAGGCCTTGTGTCCAATCTCAGTAGGCAGTCAAATTTTGCTCAGCTTGGCAGTGGGCCATAGATCTTGGCCACGGGCTGGACCAATACACAAACCTTTGCAGGGACCAGCCCCTTTTTCACACAGACCATAGACATGTGCAAAAGAGTTTTGCTGCAGGTGGCCATGGCTTTCACCCAACCTGCAGCAGCAGGTAAACCCCACTATGGAAGGCCTACTGCTTTGCACAGCAGGGGTTGGCCTCCCAGTCCCATCTCCCCTGCAGGTGTCCAACTTCCACTGTCTATGGTATTCAGTCATGTGCAGTGGAGGTTGATGGTCAGGACCAGCCTCCTGCCAGGTCCTGCTCCTAACACACCACTTGCATGTACAATTATTTTTTAGGATTCACTAATCCTATATGGATTTGGTCCCAGGAGGGTCCACGAAGTCCAGGAAGGGTCTAGGGTTCCTGCAACTGGTAAGGAATTTGTGAATCCAGCAATAAAACATTTATCAGTTAATGTTACTGCCAAGTGGTGCTTTTAGGTGCCCTTGCTTGGACATTGGGGTGAGGTAGTATCAAACTTCCCTGTTATGTCCCATTATGCTATTTTACTTTTTCTTTTTGTGAATACAATGTTTGTTGCAATGTGTGTGGTAACGATGACCGCAACAGACATATTTCTCTGATGGCCACAGTATACTTCTCTGAGTTTTCATTTCATAGTTATATTTACTTTGAATTGGCCATTTTTGTTTAATTTTGTTTGTGATTCTATTCTGGCACTCTTTTTCACCATGTCACCTTCCACCAACAATTTTGATTGTTGTTCTTGACCCTTAATGTTATCCATCATTGTGATGAATAATCCTGCTCTTGAGTGACCTCTCTGATGATTTGTTTCGTGGCCCTCTAGATTTCAAATTATATTGCTGTCTGAAGCCTGGTAGCCTGGTCTCAGAGCCAGGTTTTTTTCTAAAATATTGTATTTGCCTCCTCTCAATGAAGGCCCTACTACAGTGTGATGGTCTAATGTTATGTTTTGTAACTAGGATTAGACTCAGAGATGGCAAGCTTTGTCATCTGACAAATTTTTGGCTGAATTAAAAAGTTTTGGACTACCTGAAGACTAGTTGCATATCTGTAATGTCTATTGGTGCACAGAGGAATTTACCCCCATTCTAAAGCTTTGCTACATGCTACATCATGTAAAGAAAAGGTACAATTAAATCACAAGCTATTACAATCACATGATGGCAGCAATTGGTACCCAAATTACTTGGTCATTGCAATTTGGTAAACAAACATCAAATCAGTCAAAACTTAATTTATATTATTTCCTTTTTTTAAAACAAATCTTCCTTGTTTATTCAAATTTTGCATAATGAGTGCAGAAGGACAGCACTAAAGCAGTAATTCTGGAATGGATAATATGCCACAAGATAGGTAGCAAGTGCCAGGATCAAAGGCCTTCTCTTCCCTATTTATTCCTTTGAAATTAAGTATGAATGGGTAGGTCTCACCCTGATCTCTCACAAGTTAGTGAAGAATAACGATTTAGTAGTTACTTCTTTGGTATATTTATTGAAAACCCCGCTCCATCACTGAACCGGATTTTGTCTGCCAAATAAATCCCCTTCTTTATCCACAGTGCTGTGGTAGGTGCTGCAGACAATTTCCAGCTGCTTGACCAAAGAACTTCAGCAGCAGCACTCTCTTGTGGGCCACATGGTGCTGATTTCTTAGCACAGAACAATCTCTATGTGCTAAAAAATGGTGCAGCCAGTATTTTGTGCCAATTTCCACTCCATTCATGGAACTCCACAGAATATCTTGGAGCTTTTATGTAACTCTGCTGAATTCTGATGATTGAAACTCCGTGAGTACCACCCAATCCTAGTTATAATACATGGGAAATGCCCCCTTTCCACAGGGTTTCCCTTGTCTTTTTGGCTTCTGCCATCCTGTTTTGATCCTGTGCTGAAATTCGTTTTTATTGGCACGAGGACCCTAGGCACTTTACAACTGCTGACCAGTGGTAAAGTGCAAGTGCTCTCTATCTAAATTGTATTGGTGATTGGTTTTGCTATGATTGGCATATATGATTATCTAGTAAGTCCCTAGTAAAGTGCACTATGTGTGCCCTGGGCATGTAAATCAAATGCTACTAGTGGGCCTGCAGCACTGAGTGTGCCACCCACATGCGTAGCCCTGTAAACATGTCTCAGACCTGCCACTGCAGTGTATATGTGTACAGTTTTAAACTGCCAGTTTGACTTTGGAAGTGCACCCACTTGCCAGGCCCAAACCTTCCCTTTTACTGCATGTAATTCACCCCTTAGGTAGGTCCTAGGCAACCCCGTGGGCAGTGTGCAGTGTATTTAAAAGGTAGGACATGTTCTGATAGTGAAATACGGCTAAATTCAGTTTTCACTATTGCAAGGCCTATCTCTCCCATAAGGTAACATGAGGATAGCCTTGAAATATCTTGTAAGTGTAATCTCCCACTGGGAGCAGATAAAGATATGGAGCTTTTGGTCTCTGAACTCACAATTTAAAGATACATATTTTGGTGAAGTTGGTTTTTAAATTGTACATTTGAAAATGCAATTTTTAGAAAGTAGGCATTGTCTTGCTTAACCATTCTCTTCCTTTGCCTGGCTATGGAATACTAGGTCCGGGTCATGATGACAGTTGGGCTGTTTGTGAATTCACTCAATACAGTCACACAAACAAGCTGAGGTGTGTCCTGCATATCCTGGCTTTGAATAGGGTTGTGCCTGTCCTCACACAATACAGTCTCCAACCCCTCTACAGTGTGTCTGGGAATAGGACAGGTAGAGGCAGGGTCTTGTGCACTGCAAAAACTTTCCTTTGAAGTTTACCTTCTTCAAAGGCAGGTAAGGGTATAAGTATTGGACTGCTGACCCAACAACTTTAGAACACTGCTGGACTGAGGACATTCTGCCAGGGAGAAGAGCTGTATGCATGAGGAGGATGTGCCACTCTGCCTGTTGCTTTACTGTGCTATCCTGCTGCTGCTTCTTCTGCCCTGAAAGAGAAAGGACTGGACTTTGATTTCCACATCCTGCTTTCCAAGTTCTCCAAGGGCTTGAACTGAGCTTGCCTCCTGTCAGAAGTCTCAGGGACATTAAAGACTTCATCTGCCAGCAACCGGGCTTTCTTGCTGAGAGACCCGACTTGCCAAGTGTGCCAAATCCAGTTCCTTGGCATTTGGAAGGGAGTTCTGGTGAAACGAAGTAGAAACCAAGTGCATCGACTCCAGAGCGACTTCAGAACCGGCCCCACTGTCCGACTCCACACAGCTGCCTGCATGCCAAGGCGTGGTCCCAGCTGGAGTGCAACAAACCTGACCGATGCCGCAGTCTCAGTGCCCCATGGCCGGAAGCCACCACAGCACCTCTGATTCATATCTAAACCATCAAATTGACATGCAATGCTCTGAAACCATGGCAGGCAATTGTATTGTACAGGGAGCTGTACTGTAACAACTGCTTTGATCTGGGCATTTATGCAATTGAATTCGTCTCGTTTTGCGACTTGAATTCCCAGGCCCTTTCAATGTCGTGCTGTGTAGCCCATGCTACATGCCTTAGCGTCCTCAATAGATTTATTTTATAATGCTGAATAGATTCTGATCAGCTCAGCATACACGCTTTCTTCGTGAGGATCCACTGATTTTCTATATTTGCGGTATTTCACTGTGAAATATGTGATGAATTCTTTAGTTAAGTCGGGTGTAGATTTAGCTGTCTACGGAATTGCATCACTGCCAGACCACTTGGACTCATAATCTGCTGCAAGCAAAGACTTTCTGCGCTTAATTAATGTATGTTTGCCTGTGTTTAGTCCCTTTGCCTTTACAATCTAAGAACTTCAACTAACTTTGCTTCAAAATGAAGCACATTAATGCATGCCTTTAAGTTCTAATTCGGGTTTTAACCTATGTGTTATACATGATGACTATACAGTACCATGAAATTGATGAAACTGGTGATATAACCGATTGAAATGATTGAAAGCTTAGAGGTGCACGTAACCTTGTTCAAGGTCATGCAAAATGCCATTTTAGAGAATTTAACTGAGGTGAGGAAAGTTAATTCCCAAGGCTTCCATGTTGGAACTTGCAAATAAAACATTCATAGCTTACATCTCGCAATCCCTGGCGCCCGGCTGCCTGTCTACCTTGAAACACTTTTATTCTGGATGCAGTAATTTAGACCTGTCGGCCAAACAACAACTGTGCAGGCGAGCAACGCAAAGTAAAGGTAGGAATGCTAATGAAAACGATTTATTGGTATGTGTAAAGGCACTGTAAGGTAAATTATGGAAAAAACATAATATCAACACTGAGAAATAAACAGGTCACTGGTTAGTATAGGAAAGAAACTAAAAATAGATATACAGCAAAATCACTGAGGACTCTAAAATCATTTTAGCTAATTCATAAAGCGCATTAGTTATTCTGTTCTATATAAATGAGCATATGTGTAGAAACGTTACTTACTGTGGAATGCAATATAGTGTATTCAAAAGACCTTAAACGCCTACCATTACATAGGTCAGTTAGCTATGTGGGAATTCCTTTATCCTAATGTCACAACATTTTGTTAGACACATTAATTTAGCAATTATTCGAACAATTGAAAGGGAATAACTCACTCAACAAGCTAGGCAAATGTTAGGAGAAATATTACGTACATCTTATTTTGACCATAACGATTTGCCATATCGCTGTAACAGATGAATATAGTCATGTACACTCATAGCCCATGCCTACTACTGGGACAAGCATCCAGTACCAGCAGAGTGGCTGTGCCATCCCAATAATTATTCATTTGTCCTTAGATACTCCAATGACTTTTAATTTTAGCCGAGTTCGTGTGATTCCTAATCCCTTAGAATAGGGGGCCCACAAGAATATTGAAATACTATCATAGGTAGTTAGTTCTGCTTTGAAATAGGCAAGGCATTTTTGGTTTGCTAATAACTTAATACCCTTGGCACAGCTTGAAAAATCCTTACAAAACCTTCCTGAAAAATAAAGAGAAATCACTTCAGTTCGTTCCTGGAAAGGTTCGGGGTGATCTGTCAAGCAGGGGCTGAAAAAAAGGAGTGTCTCAAAATCAAATTTACCCATGCATTTGCCATAGACTTCTTTAAGCACAGCAACCGCAAAAAACGCTGGATGGAGTTGCAATACATGTGGCAGGAACCTAGATCTTATGATATATATATAATGCATATTACATTTGCTGCCTCCAAACAGGAGTGTCATATATAATCAGAAGCGACCCTGATGGTTCAAATCTGAAAGTGTGCTTCATGTAATCAAGGCCAGTGGGCCGAAATGTGTTTCATGAGTTGCTATTTAAAAAATAAAATAATTAAATGCAGAACCCTGCATTGGTTGCTCATAACTTAGCCCTTGTTTGACAAATCTCCCCAAAACTTTCCAGACCTATTGCAGTTTCTACATGGTGGGGGGTGGCCAGTTTCATGCCTAGTGATCAAGAAGATGCCTGGGTCCCAAAAAACAATGCGCTTTTCATAGAGACTTGCACAGTGTAAAAACGGCTGAAGGGATTTACATGAAATTTGTCAGGGTTAAACATTATGTTGTACAAACAATTCTTATGGAAACAATAGGTATTCAGGGTAAGAATTTTTAAGTTATAAGGCATTTTAACTAAGTGACATCTGTTGTGCTATTTTTGCAAAATTTCACTGATTTCACAGTGTTTCGCAAAAGTACTGTGGTACATAGTGATGACAAATCATTATGTGATTGGCTAATGACTGTCTTTGCAAAAGTTAAAGGCAGCCCTGTTGCTTTTAAGTACACATTGGCTTTGTTCTGCGTTTTGCCCTTAGAGATTGGTAAGTATTATGGTGCTTATCATGACCCTGGTGGTGAGTGATAAAGTGGCACTAATACCGCCAACAGGCTGGCAGTAATTACCGCCAAATTATGACCATGGCGGTGATAACTCCCAAAGACAGCCAATGTACCACACCATCTGCCAGGGAGGAAACACCATGTATGCCTGTGGTTGCTATCAAATGTCAGGCAGGAGTCAAAGTACTGCCCACCATATTAAGACGCTACAATCCGCCACATTTTCCGGGGCAGTACTAATGCCATCAATAGCCTGCCAGAAACACATCATTGAGGAGAAAAGACTCACCATCGGAGACACAGGGAAAAACAACGCAGCTATGGAACTCGAACTGCACGGTTTTTTACCAATATTCTTGTATGTTATGTTCCACCTGGAAAACCAACGGTGGCGAAGACGATGATGGTGAGTACAGAACACAAGGGAGGGAGGGAGGAAAACAAGAGTGACACACAAACGCACCACACACACCAGACACACACACACACCATATACACGTCCAGATGCACAAGAAAAACAATTTGCACCTGATACACGGCAGAAAAACGTAAGGACAACAGGAATGCACGAAGGTGAATGTATTAATATCAACTGCTCATAAATAATCAAATTGTCGGTGAAACAGATATGTACAAAAGTAAACAAAGGGACAATGCCCAGTCCAATGTTCAAAGGGCCCACATGGCCACATGGTCACATGGTCACAGTGCACAGTCCAAGGCCCCACTCGAATCCTGACTTCATTGGATAGAACTCTGCAGGAGCACAACTTTGCAAGTAGGCAGGCACCTCAGGGGAATGGGGGGGGCATCTCAGCTGAAGTCGGGAACAAGCCCACTGGTTCTGGAGGGGGCTCCATGCCCATTTCTCCATCCTGGGGAGTGCAAGGCCACAGCCTCTCTAGTGGGTGACTTTCCCACTAGTTCTAGAGGGGGCTCCATGGCCAGTTCTCTCTGCTGGGGAGTGCAGGGCCACAGACTCTGGAGTGGATGACTTGCCCACTGGTTCTGGAGGGGGCTCCATGCCCATTTCTCTGTCCTGGGGAATGCAAGGCCACAGTCTGTCTAGTGGGTGACTTTCCCACTGGTTCTGGAGGGAGCTTCATGCCCATTTCTCTCTGCTGGGGAGTGCAAGTCCACAGTCTCTTTGTGGGTGACTTTCCCACTGGCTCTGGAGGGGGCTCCATGCCCATTTCTCTGTCTTGGGGAGTGCAAGGCCACAGTCTCTGGAGTGGGTGACTTGCCCACTGGTTCTGAAGGGGGCTCCATGTCCATTTCCCTGTCCTGGGGAGTGCAAGGCCAGTCTTTGGAGTGGGTGACTTGTCAGCTGGTTGTGGAGGGGGGTCCATTCCCATTTCTCTGTCCTTGGGAGTGCAAGGCCACAGTCTCTGGAGTGGGTGACTTGCCCACTGGTTCTGGAGGGGGCTCCATGCACATTTCTCTGTCCTGGGGAGTGCAAGGCCACAGTCTCTGGAGTGGGTGACTTGCCCACTGGTTCTGGAGGGGGCTCCATGCCCATTTCTCTCTGCTGGGGAATGCAAGGCCACAGTCTGTCTAGGGGGTGACTTTCCCACTGGTTCTGGAGGGAGCTTCATGCCCATTTCTCTCTGCTGGGGAGTGCAAGTCCACAGTCTCTTTGTGGGTGACTTTCCCACTGGTTCTGGAGGAGGCTCCATGCCCATTTCTCTGTCTTGGGGAGTGCAAGGCCACAGTCTCTGGAGTGGGTGACTTGCCCACTGGTTCTGGAGGGGGCTCCATGTCCATTTCCCTGTCCTGGGGAGTGCAAGGCCAGTCTTTGGAGTGGGTGACTTGTCATCTGGTTGTGGAGGGGGGTCCATTCCCATTTCTCTGTCCTTGGGAGTGCAAGGCCACAGTCTCTGGAGTGGGTGACTTGCCCACTGGTTCTGGAGGGGGCTCCATGCACATTTCTCTGTCTGGGGAGTGCAAGACCACAGTCTCTGGAGTGGGTGACTTGCCCATTGGTTCTGGAGGGGGCTCCATGCCCATTTCCATGTCCTGGGGCATGCAAGGCCAAAGTCTCTGGAGTGGGTGACTTGCCCATTGGTTCTGGAGGGGGCTCCATGCACATTTTTCTGTGCTGGGGTGTGCAAGGCCATAGGCTCTCAGGTGGGTGACTTTCCAACTGGTTCTGGAGGGAGCTCCTCTTGCAGCAGCCCCTGGAGGATGGCCTTCCGCTGGTGGTGATGGCTGCATTGTGGTGACAGATGGAGGTGCCTCCTGGGCAGCCTCTTCAGGTGGTGATGGCTGGTGGCGGATAGAGGTGCCTGCTGGGCATCCTCTGCAAGTGGTGATGGCTGCACTTCCTCAGCTGGTGGTGGGGGCCCCCTGACCACTTGTGGTGGGGGAGGTGTCACCCTGACAGCCTCCACTGGATTAAAGGGCTTTGTTCTCTCCATGAACATGGGCGTGGATTCTCTACCCTTCCTGGCAGGGGTTAATGGCTTCTTCCCTTTCATGGCAGGTTGTACATGGTCCTTAGCCTTCCAGCAGGAGTGGAGAGCTTCTTCCCCTCCAATGCAGGAGGTGTAGGCTCCTTCCCCTTCTTGCCTGGAGGTGCAGGCTTCTTCCCTGTGGTATCCTTCCCAGCACGACTAGGTGGTGCCACCACTGTCCCTGTGGACTGTTTGGCTGAGGTGCTGGGCTGGGTCACTGGGACCCTGCTATGATGGGCAGGACAGGGGGCTGGGGGAGGGAAGAGGTCAAGTTGGGCAAGTAAAAGCATCTTAGGGACAGTGGGGCAGGAGTAAGGAGGAGTGATGGGAGATGAGTTTGAGGGAGTGGTTGTGGGAGGAGTATGTCTGCTGGATTTAGGTGCAGGTGCATGAGCAGTATGCTGATGTAAGGTCGATGGCTGTTGGGTGTGTGAGTGCTTGTGTTTGTGTCCTTTAGGAGGGGTGACAGACAGGGTGGGAGATGACACAGGGGATGCGTGCATGGATGTTGTTGAGGTGTCTGCTAGTGAGGTGTGTGTGCTGCTTCGTGTGGTGATGCTGGTGGTGGATGTTGATGTAATGCATGCAGGTGTGAGTGTGGATGTGACTGGGAGGGAGGTGGAAGAGGAGGAGGAGGAGGGGGGAGACTGTGGAAGCAGTGGATGTTGTTGTGTCTCAACTGTCTGGTGTTTGTGTGAGTGCTTGTGGGATGAAGTGTGGTGCTTATGATTGCCTGTGCCGCTCTTGGGTGTTATCTTGTGTGCATGCTCATCAGTTTTTGTGCCTGGGATGGGTGGGGTTGAGGAGAATGGGACTGGAAAGTGGTAGTTGGAGGGGGAACAGTAGAAACAGGGACAATGGCTGCCATCAGAGAGGAGGCCAGAGCCTGAATCGATCTCTGTTTGCCGCGAGTCCACCATGAATGCCCTCCGGAAATGCATTGCATTGCTGCAGCTAGGAATGCCAGCCCCTGGATGGCATTCACAATTGTTGATTGCCTTACAGAGATGGATCTCAGGAGGACAATAGCCTCCTCACTCAGGGCAGCAGAGCTCACTGGTGCAGGGCTTGAGGTACCTGGATCAAAGGAGACGCCCACACTCCTGGGTGAGCAGGCACAAGCAACTCGCTGAGGGGCTACTGGGAGGGCGGTGCTGATATGGAGGTTGTGGCTGTACCTGCAGCTGGGGTGGTCACAGAGGTGTCCGCCACCACCAGGGAGCTTCCATCAGAGGAGGTATCTGAGTCTGTGTGGTCAACTACTGTCTCTGCCGTGGTGTTCCCCTCGCCCTCCCTCCCACTGATTCCCTAGGCGTCGGTGGACTCTGCCTCCTGGAACCTATGGGATGCAGCTCCCTCTGTCACCACTGCCCCTGCTCCTCTGCCAGATGATGATAATGCACACAAGGACAGGATAAAAAAACAAAAAAAGGGGGAGAGAGACAAAGGAAACACTGGGTCACTTACTGCACCAACACTACAGTTGGCATACACAGCACCGTCACACATAGGGAACAGGCTGAAGCACTATGCATTGCACTGCCAGTGATATGGCTAGATGCTAAGGCCACACACCACCAACTGCACCCCTCCTGGGACCCACGATGCGCTGCCTGAAATGGACAGCTAACAAGCTAGGTTACCTGTATGTGATATACACCCATTACCCTAGAGTTGACCGACGATGCAATGTCTGGCCTGGCCTTAGGGGCACCCACTAACTCAAATCCAACACCCAGATCCCACCCCACCTGCCAAAAGTTGTAATGATACCCACTGTACTCACCCCTTGTGGCTGCTGTGATTCCCTCAAGTGCCCATCCATCTCAGGGTAGGCCACTGTCAGTATGCGAGACATCAGGGGGGTCATGTTCCTACGGGCACCTCTTCCTCGTTGGGAGACCATCCCCAGCTGGGCCTATGCGGTCTTCCATGCTCAGTGGTGCCCCGCCTGCCATAGACCCCCAGGGTCCACACGTCCTTGGCGATGGCATGTCATAATCCCTTCTTTTGATGGGTGCTGACCTGATGAGGCAATGCAGACAGGAGAACACCATTAAACAAACAGTCCAGCATAGCCTGTTTGTGGCCCAACATAGCCATTTCTATCACTATTGGCACACACATCGCTCGGCACACACCATGTACGCCACCACAAGACATTCTCCCCACCCCCGATGACACGATGCTTGCACAGACTTCTCCATATATCCTTCCCACATGCATCTTGCCCAATGTGTACTCACCTGTTGGTCTGGAGACACATACAGCAGTCCGTACTGGAGTAGGACCCCATCCACCAGGTCTCCAACTCCTCCAAAGTGAAGACAGGCACCCTTTCCCCGGTCAAATGGGCCATGGTGGGGTCCAGAAGCAGGTCACAGCAGCACATGCTGTGTAGGTGTTCTTCTGTTGTAGGTCAGGAAACAAGTGAGGAATCAGATAGAAAATGTCAGTCTCATCTGCAGATGTGTACACCGTCACCATTGTTGCAGATCCCCATTGGCCACTGTACTCCATAGAGCCCCATATTATCCAATGAGGAACTGAACGGTGGTGCAAGACCACCTTCCGCCACAACGCCCAACGTCGGCGGAATTACCTCACTTCCACCTGTCCTTACATACAGGACAGGTGGTCGCCCGTTGGGGGGCGCAGTCATATCGACATTAACTGTGTCACAGATTAGATTGGCACATACCTCGCCATTGCAAAGCAAAACACAAACGCTGTGGGATAGCGTAACTGGATGGACGGAATGCGGAATCAATCAAACATTCACCCCCAGTCACAGATCTGGGTTTAATCCATCCATTATTTTGCTCACCATGCCACCCCAGTTTGAACCCAGCCATATGCAAATCAGTCTTGACCCTGTTCCACGTGGGAACAGTCCAGCCCGAACTGCCAGGCCAGGTTCTCACTGGACCGGAAACAAGCATCCTGGAACCGGTTTCGGGGTTTCACCCCTCCTCAGCCAGGCTAGCTTGAATCCAGTGGCACAGTGAGCCCGGGACCCACGTCTGGGCATACCCGGCGCACTTAGGGCGGCAAAAGCGAAGCAAAACACAAACGCTGTGGGATAGCGTAACTGGATGGACGGAATGCAGAACCAATCGAACATTCACCCCCAGTCACAGATCTGGGTTTAATCCATCCATTATTTTGCTCACCATGCCACCCCAGTTTGAACCCAGCCATATGAAAATCAGTCTTGACCCTGTTCCACATGGGAACAGTCCAGCCCGAACTGCCAGGCCAGGTTCTCCCTGGACCGGAAACAAGCATCCTGGAACCGGTTTCGGGGTTTCACCCCTCCTCAGCCAGGCTAGCTTGAATCCAGTGGCACAGTGAGCCCGGGACCCACGTCTGGGCATACCCGGCGCATTTAGGGCGGCAAAAGCAAAGCAAAACACAAACGCTGTGGGATAGCGTAACTGGATGGACGGAATGCAGAACCAATCAAACATTCACCCCCAGTCACAGATCTGGGTTTAATCCATCCATTATTTTGCTCACCATGCCACCCCAGTTTGAACCCAGCCATATGCAAATCAGTCTTGACCCTGTTCCACATGGGAACAGTCCAGCCCGAACTGCCAGGCCAGGTTCTCCCTGGACCGGAAACAAGCATCCTGGAACCGGTTTCGGGGTTTCACCCCTCCTCAGCCAGGCTAGCTTAAATCCAGTGGCACAGTGAGCCTGGGACCCACGTCTGGGCATACCCGGCGCACTTAGGGCGGCAAAAGCAAAGCAAAACACAAACGCTGTGGGATAGCGTAACTGGATGTACGGAATGCGGAACCAATCAAACATTCACCCCCGTCACAGATCTGGGTTTAATCCATCCATTATTTTGCTCACCATGCCACCCCAGTTTGAACCCAGCCATATGCAAATCAGTCTTGACCTTGTTCCACATGGGAACAGTCCAGCCCGAACTGATAGGCCAGGTTCTCCCTGGACCGGAAACAAGCATCCTGGAACCGGTTTCGGGGTTTCACCCCTCCTCAGCCAGGCTAGCTTGAATCCAGTGGCACAGTGAGCCCGGGACCCACGTCTGGGCATACCCGGCGCACTTAGGGCGGCAAAAGCAAAGCAAAACACAAACGCTGTGGGATAGCGTAACTGGATGGACGGAATGCGGAACCAATCAAACATTCACCCCCAGTCACAGATCTGGGTTTAATCCATCCATTATTTTGCTCACCATGCCACCCCAGTTTGACCCCAGCCATATGCAAATCAGTCTTGACCCTGTTCCACATGGGAACAGTCCAGCCCGAACTGCCAGGCCAGGTTCTCCCTGGACCGGAAACAAGCATCCTGGAACCGGTTTCGGGGTTTCACCCCTCCTCAGCCAGGCTAGCTTGAATCCAGTGGCACAGTGAGCCCGGGACCCACGTCTGGGCATACCCGGCGCACTTAGGGTGGCAAAAGCAAAGCAAAAGACAAACGCTGTGGGATAGCGTAACTGGATGGACGGAATGCGGAACCAATCAAAAATTCACCCCCAGTCACAGATCTGGGTTTAATCCATCCATTATTTTGCTCACCATGCCACCCCAGTTTGAACCCAGCCCTATGCAAATCAGTCTTGACCCTGTTCCACATGGGAACAGTCCAGCCCGAACTGCCAGGCCAGGTTCTCCCTGGACCGGAAACAAGCATCCTGGAACCGGTTTCGGGGTTTCACCCCTCCTCAGCCAGGCTAGCTTGAATCCAGTGGCACAGTGAGCCCGGGACCCACGTCTGGGCATACCCGGCGCACTTAGGGCGGCAAAAGCAAAGCAAAACACAAACGCTGTGGGATAGCGTAACTGGATGGACATACCTCGCCATTAAAACTGTCCCATTACATAAGTGCACCAAGTATACTGAAGCTGTGGTTCCAATGTTCCAATTGTGACAGCCTACTCACTCTTTTGTCCCTTCGATACCTATTGCTGTGGATTAATAGAAGGAGGAGATATACCCCATGTACAGACCCATTGTGGACTTAGCTACACTGGATGACAGGCACATCATCCTCACCTATAGACTGGACAGGGCCACAAACAGTGAGCTGTGTGCCCAATTGGAGCCAAACCTGATCTCATCTATCTCATCTATCCGTCATCCGACTGGGATCCGCCTTCTTGTGCAAGTGCTATCTGTGCTCCATTTCTTGACAAATGGTTCTTTAAAAGTGACAGTGGGCTTGGCAGCAGGAATGTCACAGCCACTGTTCTCAATCATGCTGCAAAAGTGTTGTTTGTCCTGGTAAAACATATGTGCAGCTACTTTTCTTTCCCCCAGGTGAAAGAATTGGCCACTCTGAAGGCCGGATTCTATGCAATGAGAGATATCCCCAATATTATTGGATTATTGGGGTGATTGACAGTACACACATTGGTGGTCATTCTGACCCTGGCGGTGGCATGGGCATTGCAGGGGCCCCCGTAAGAGGGCCCCTACATGTATTTCACTGTCTGCTGCGCAGACAGTGAAATACGCGACGGGTGCAACTGCACCCGTCGCACAGCTTCCACTCCGCCGGCTCGATTCCGAGCCGGCTTCATCGTGGAAGCCTCTTTCCCGCTGGGCTGGCTGGCGGTCTGAAGGCGACCGCCCGCCAGCCCAGCGGGAAAGTCAGAATTACCGCCGCGGTCTTTCGACCGCGGAACGGTAACCTGATGGCGGGACTTTGGCGGGCGGCCTCCGCCGCCCGCCAAGGTCAGAATGAGGGCCATTGTGTTTGTCCCCCCCCCACCAAAATGAACAGGTGTCTAGGAATCATAAGTTTCCCCTCACTGAATGTGTAGATGGTGTGACTGACGGACCAGTACATCTCCCACATCAATGCTAAATATCCTGGGTTGGTGGATGATGCCTTGTTCTGAGGAATAGCAGCATCCCCAAAGTCCTCACCCAACTACAGAGGCACAAGGTGTGGCTAATAGGTGAGCCTTTGTCACCACCCACTGTATGGTAGTGCATGCCTTCTGGTGTTAAACCCATAGGATTGTCTGAGGCTAAATATGCTCCCTCAATACTTTCAGGTGACTCTGGCTACCCAAACCTATTGTGGCTGCTGACCCCTGTGAGGAATGCCAGGATAGGGGTTAAGTGACATTATAATGAGGCACATGGGCCATTGAGAAGACCTTTGGCTTCTGAAGGTCAGGTTCAGGTGGCTCCATCTGACAGGTGGATCCCTGTGGTACCCGAAAAGATCTGCCAGATAGAAGTGGCATGCTGCATTTTGCACAACCTGGCACTCAGATGGCATGTACCCTTTCTGCAGGAGGAGGAGACTGGAGATTCCCCTGTGGTAGCAGTAGACCCTGAGGACAGTGATAATGAAGAGGCTGAGAATGAGGATGAGGACAACAGAACATTCGTTTTCCATCAGTACTTCCAATGCCACACAGGTGAGACAGTGCAACTGCGTATTCCTTTGACAATTGGTGTATTCTGTGTAGATGTAGCATGATGGCATTAACTTCCTTTGCATCTCAAGTTACTGTCACCTATGATTTGTCATTTTGCAGATGTTGGAGATATAACAACTGTGTACTGATGTGCAGACTACAGACAGCTACAGGTCATTATTTCTATGCTCTCACAATGTACAGTTTATTTGCACTAGATGTAACTGTTTCCATAAATACCCATTTTTAAAACATAAAATGCTAGTAGTCAAGTTGTGTTCAAGGGTTTTTATTGTAGTGCTAAGAAAGTAGATGGGGTGATGATTGAGGAAAGTCTAGGGTATTGTTCCAGTCTGTTTGTAGCACAGGTGCAGTGTCCAAGGGGCCATAGGAAGGAGGGCATAGGCAGTTCAAAGTGGACAAGGTGACTGAGTAGGACACAAAGTGGACAATCAGGAGAGTCTCAATTTCTGGCGGTCGTCTTGGCAAGTGTTTCTTGCTTCTGTCTGGTTCTCAGTGAACGTTTGTGGGGTGGGTCATCTTCTGCAGGGGGAGGGGTGCTGGTGGCCTGTGGGTCCTGTGGCAGGGCCTCCTGCCCTCTATCTGCAGCAGAAGTGGAGGGCTGGTCAATGGACTGGATAGTGGTAGGGGCCCACTGGTGTGCTGTTGCCTCCCTCATGATGTTGGCCATATCTGCCAGCACCCCTGAAATGGAGATCAGGGTGGTGTTAATGGCAAGGAAGTCCTCCCAGATCCCCTGATACCGTCCCTCCTGCAGCCGCCTGTCCTCCTACACGTTGTCAATGGTCTGGCCCATCATGTCCTGGGAATGTTGGAAGGCTCCCAGGATCTCGGAGAGTGTCTCCTGGAGAGTCGGTTCCCTGGTCCTGTCCTCCCGTAGGTGCACAGCAGGCCTCCCCGTGTCCCTGTTGACCTGTGCCTCTGTCCCCTGAATGCTGTGCCCACTGCCACTGACCCCAGGTCCCTGATTGTCTTGGGGGCGAGGTGTGGATTGGGATCCCTGTACAGGTGGGCACACTGCTGATTGACGTCTCCTGGGGACAGAAGTGTGGGTACACTGGGTGGGTGCTGTGATGTTGGGTACTCATTGGGTAGGCTCTGTGGTGGACTGTGAGTGGGCTGGGGTGACCAGCTGTCCAGTGGTCCCTGATGGGCAAGTAGGTCATGCAGATCCTGAAGTTCAGAGTTACTATCATCACTAGGGGCATCTTTCTGTTGGGGGACTGGATAGTTGTGGCACCTCCTCTCCACTGACATTATCTGGGGTACCTGTGGGGATTGAAGTGATGTATTATGCTTCATGTGTGTGACATATTGTACATCCCTGGCTTCCTCTCTATCATTGGTGTTGCCCTGCCACCTTTTGCTTGTGGATGGTGATGTATCGTGGCATTGTTAGCTTACCTATGCTGTGCATTGTTTGGTGATGGGTGTCTATACAGGGCTGGGAGGGCTGTCCATGCATTGGTCTTGCATGCAGGGCTTGGCATTGTGGTTAGTCATATGTGTAGGTGCAGCGTGTGGGATGGAGTAGAGTGATGGGGGTGAGGATGAGGGTGTGAGATGGCATGTAGGTATGGAAAGAGATTAGTGGTAATTGTTGACTTACCAATGTCCAGCCCTCCGGCTACTCCAGTGAGTCCATCAGGATGAAGTAATGCCAAGACTTGTTCCTCCCATTAGCTGAGCTGTGGGGGAGGAGTCGGGGTCCACTGCCAGTCATCTGTATGGTGTGCTGGTGTCTTGCTGCTATGGAATGTACCTTCCCCGTAGGTCGTTCCACCTCTTCCTGATGTTGTCCCTTGTTCTTGGATGCTGTCCCATGGCGTTCACCCTGTCAATGATTCTCCGCCATAGCTCCATCTTCCTTGCAATGGATACAGAGCCAAACAGCTGTGGCTCTACCCTGACTATTTCCTCCACCATGACCCTTAACTGCTGGCAGGAGCTGCTGGCGGTAGCAGCGCATCATCCCGTCCCCTGCCAGAAGACCCCCTGGAGCCAGGTAAGTCGGGTCTCTGACAGGGGAGAGAAGTGGGGGTGTTGTGTGTGTTTGTGGGGGTGTGTGCATGCATGTGTGAGTGTGTGTGTGAATGCAAGTGTGTGTTTAGTGTTGTTTGCATGTGTGTATGAATGTGTGTGAGTGCTTGTATGAATGTGTATGAGTGCGTGTATGTATGGAAATGTGAATGCGTGTCTGCATGAATGTTTTGATGTGTGTGCGGATGTGTGCATGAATGGATGAATGCATGCTTGTATGTATGTGTGGATGAGTGTGTGTCTGTGTGTGCGTGTGAATGGGGGCATGGGTGTATGGGGTGGGAGAGTGTTTGGAGAGGTTTGGTGGGGGGAGGGGGCCTCCTATCAATGACAGGGAAGGAATTTCCTGTCACTGATAAGGCCTACCACCATGGTTTTCATGGCGTTACGAGCGTCATGAAAACCATGGCGGTAGGCAGGGTCATGATACCGCCAGTGGCACAATGGCGGCCGCCGGGCTGGAGATTCTTATCTCCAGCCCGGCGCCTGCTACCGCCATGGCAGTCAGAGTGATCCATTGTCATAATGTGGCAGTAAGTACCGCAAGCCTGTTGGCTGTACTACCACCACATTAGCTCCGACTGCCGGGTCATAATGACCTCCTAAATCTGCCCTCCAATCAGAGTGGAGTAACCTTCCTCAGAAAGGAGAACTGGGAAGTCATAGCAAGGCAAAGAAGAACAAACTGGTGTGAAAGGTGAACTTCCTTAAAGAACTGACACACCAAAAGATGCAAGCTGCTAGAAGTAAAAAAATAAAAATGGTGACCCAGCACAGTGACAGTCTTTCATGGTGTTTTGTAAAAAAACGCAATGCCAAAGGGTGCTAAATAGTTTGTTACTGGACATGACGTAGATCGAAAGAAATCCACAGTACATGGGATGTACCATTTCTCTACACAGAGGAGCTAAGCTTGCAAGCCAGATCCAAAGTAAGTGATGAGATCTTCCACAATTCTCGGTACCCACAGACAACCTTACTGTAATCACATGTAGGTTGGAAGTAGACCTGAAGAAAGGAAAATTTGACTGGGCAGGGAAACAAGGCACTGTCTGCTGCCATACTGTCTGGTTGAACATATTGGCTTCATCTGTACTGCAGAAGCTTTGATGTCTAAAGATGAGAGGAGGCTTTATGTATGAACATATAATTGAAATTGGAAACTAACTTTTCATTTCAGATCTTATATACACCCATTGATACATTATGTACTACCCTCTCTCTACTCTTGATGAAACCAAATTATTCTCCTGATTTGCAGTACAAATAAATCAGTTTGAACCAATATATTTTGCTTGTTCTGAAAGTGACATTCAATATTAAATAATAGTTTTCAATGGCTTTTGTTACATTCACTGTGATAAATGATAGGTGTGACATTGAGCACATTCATTAATATCATATACCGTGACTAAACACTTTAATAATTTAATGTGACTATTAAACAATATGTTAATACCATACAAGAAAAGGTTTACGTAAAATGATATTCCACTGTCTTCTGTTGTTGAAGTAATGCTAATGGACATTGAGTTCACGATCCTCATACATGTCTCTTTTTATTTTATGATGCTGAATGATCACTCCTTGTGAAACTAGCAAAGAGCAAAATATGAGATACTATTGTGATGGTACACTTTATGCAAAAATTGCATTTTACAAGTTCATATCCTTACCATACATTACTTATGAAAATGAAAAACGTATAAAATAAAGGTGAGAAGGGTTCCCCCATAGATACATTCAATGACTAGGGCTGGGATTGACAGAGTAGTAGTACTATCACCTCCCTTACAGTTGATCAGAACACTTTCTGGTCCTGTTGAAGAACAGAAAAGGACTGGACTAGCTGTGGAGACCTGAGAGTCTGGTCTTGTTCCCATCTGTACCTAGGATTGACAAGTGGGCCCCAAGGGTCAGTTGGCTGACCTCCTGTGTAGCTTTTGGGACACAACAAGCTGCACATAGTCTTTTTCTGGAGTGATAAGCTGTTCACTAGCAAATGGATCTGCACATGTCTTTGCTTGTGGTCCATCCTGGAGAGAATCCTGGTCACTAACTGCTATTTCTGAGGTCCAGAAAGCCTTAAGCGAGACCAAGAAAAGCTGCTGCAGAATGTCTTAAAGATAAGAAATGAAATGTATGGACGTCCAAGTCCTCTTGAGTAAAGCAGTACCTCAGGGCAAAGGTGTCCATTTTGAAATGACTTCATTTGAAACAGCTTCAGACATGTCCTGCTGGAGGATTAAGAACTCAAAGAAATAGATTCTATGTAGCACTCTTGGCCGGGCAAAGGCACAAAACTTATCCGACCCAGAAGAGGACCTCGCATAGTGCAAAATGTTAAGCTTCCTCACACAGAGATTTTTCGGTCAGAACCAATGCTTCAGCGGGACCTTACCCAATGGATAATTGACTTTGAGAGGACTTCATGGGCTAAAGCCCACAACCTTGCCACTCTGTTGTCAGAAGGTAAGATCTTTGGATGAGATGTCTCACTTTGCGTATCTGACCTTCGTTCCATCTTGGTCTTTCTCAAATTGTACCTAGTTTGTAGTCAACAGTGACGAGTGGCTTTTGATTGACAATTACATTTTTGGCAATTTATGCAAAAGTATGTAAATCTATTTCTCATTAATAGATTTTAAATGGTTTGGTGTCATTTTCCTCACTACATTTTCTTATTGTTAGAAGTTGGTTATTGAAGTTTTATTGTATTGTGTTTTTACTTTTATTGTTTTGGTACTGCTAAACAATGGTAACTGCACACTTTTTATTTAAATAAGAATTATTTTTCCATACAATAGCTATCAGGGATTGTGCAAAGGTTCATTGATCAAACACGTATTCTGAACTTGACAGGACCTTGGAATTTTCAGATTGGTTACTTGGGAAGGAATCACATCCTCCCCAAATAATACCCAATTTCCTTACATCACAATTAATACTGAATGTTTTAAGTCCATTCTTACGTGAAAGAAAGGTAAATCACCAATAATAATCCATCAGCTCAACTGTGCCTATCTGGAGTTCTCCTTTTATGGAGCCTGTCCCTAAAGGATATTTCTAAGATTGAATCTACTTTCTTCTGCCTTGAAACCCCAATAATCCATGAATCACAACTTCTATGAAAAATGAGACTTTGGCTTAGATAGTAAGAGAGAAGAGTGTTCCATCATCCAGACATTGGCACATCTATGAACATGCGTTGAGTGGTTCTGGACGTTGTGGCCATCTGTAAAGACACCGGTTCTTCAGCAGAAATTATGGCATCAGAGGTGTAAGGATTTAGGTCTGCCCATATTTTTGTTTACCTCTTCTCGTAAGTAAAGGTCAACATGATATGTAATGTCCACAACTGCTGCATCCTTCAAATCATCAGATGGTAAACCTGAGGATTTTTTAATCATTTGGTTCCATACTACTTAACTTTGCTATTGTTATTCTTAAAGAGAAGATTCTTTAGTGGGTCAGGATGTATCAGAACTGGGCAAATAGGCAAGATTGTTCCCGCTTTCTCTTAAGTTACACTAATGTTGTGTGGTGGACTTATTTGGAGTGATCCTCTTTTCTGTCACTCAGCTCCCCACCAGTGACCATATATATGGAAAGATGAAGGCCAGTGGTAGAACTGGGCATAGGCGTATGGGATAAAAGAAAAAACAGAGCCACAGGACTTCACGACTTCTGCCTGATAACTCAGCTACTAGATGTCATCTGCAGAATGTAGTAGATTTCTGCATAAACTATTTTAAACATTTTTCTGCTCAAAGAACTAAGTATAACTGAAATTGTGGACAAATATACCTGAACACTTTTTCTGTGTACTCAACTCTCTGCACCTTTATATAAAAGAGATGTAAGAAATTTGGTTTTTGGTACAGGGAGGTGGAATCCTCACTTATGCAACAACCACAATCATTGTTAGGGTGAAAAACAAAAGTCACTTAATTAACCTGAGCGTAAACCTCTGGCAGCTTGGCACAAATCAGTCAGGCTTTATTTAAGTGTTAAGTACTTACACAGCACACAAACAATAATAAAGTGAAAACACAACACAAGAAAAGTCCTAATCTAATTTAGAAAACAAGAGTAAAACAGAATAAATAAAATGATTTCAGCATTATAAAAAATCAATTAATAAAACCAGAGATATTCTATTTGAAAGATGGATTAGCTATAGAGCCTAAAAGCACAAAGCTCCCCTCGTGATCATCTGGTCACGCTAGATCGGAGGAAAGTCGTAAGCTCAATTCATCCCCCTATATTATGGAGGTGTGACACAAGAACGAGATTAGTCCTGCTGAAAAAGTTAGCTTCTCAAGGTCCTGCATGAATAGCTCTGAACACAGAAGAGGATGCCATAAGAATCAGGCAAAGTGTTGTGGATGGTCGTTACTGTAGCATGAAGAGCCGGCTGGGTTGTGTGGGCTCTCATCTCTGTAGCATAAAGAGTCAGTCAGGCATCACAGATTCACTGCTGGAGCTTTGTGTTGGCAATCACCATGGGGTTTTGTTGCTGTAGCACAAAGTGCAGATCTTACATTGATCGTCATTGCTCGAAGTCCCTGTAGTGCGAAGAGGCGTGTTAAAAATAGGTCTCTAGTGTGCGTGTTTTGCACCCTTTCCAAGTAGGAAGTGTGTAAAGCATTTGTACACACACACACACACACACAGTAACACAGTGAAAACACCACAAAAGTACTTCTCATCAATATGGAAAAATATCTGATATTTATCTGACTAAAACAAGACCAAAACAACAAAACTCCAACATATATAAGCAAAGATACACATTTTAAAGGTTAAATCTCAGTAAAGCACTTAGAAATACAATAGCTCTAACTGGGACTATCACAACCACATTGATGAAGTCCTTCCACACAGTACGACAGCACTCGCAAGAGACTGCGTGCCAGTCGTGGTCTTGCACGGACCACAGGCCCGGTACCTCTGTTAAGCTATGAAACAAAGACTTTGTACGAAGTCAGGGAGGTGAAGTGTCGCTGGAGTCGGTGTGGCATTGGTACCTCACTGCTACCGGGGATGTGAGGTATTGAATCCTTAATGCGAGGCAGGGTCACGGTTGTTGCACTCAGTGGGAGCCACGCCTCCTGGTGCAGGCAGCAGCACAGAGTCAGAAAGCGGCTCAGATTCGAAGTTGCTCTGGAGTCAATGCACTTGGTTTCTTCTAGGTTATGCCAGAAATCACTCCCAAAGCCCCGGGGACTGGATTAAACCGCACTTCACAACTCAGGACTCTCAGCACGAGAGTCCAGGTGCTGGCAGATGAAGTCTTTGATGTTTCTGAGACTTCTATCAGGCGGCAAGCTTGGTTCACGTCCTTGGAGAACCTTGGAAAGAAGAATGCAGAAAGCAAAGTCCAGTCCTTTCACTCCCAGGACAGAAGCAGCAAGCAGGAGGTCAGCACAGCAAAGCAATAGGCAGAGTGTGAGAAAGTAGCCTCTTTCTGCCATGGTTACCCCCTCTTTTGGCCTGTTTGTGAGTGTGTCTCAGTGTGTTTTTACTGTCTCACTGGGATCCTGCTAGCCAGGACCCCAGTGCTCATTGTGAAAACCCTATGTGTCAGTGTGTTTTGCCTGTCTCACTGGGATCATGCTAGCCAGGACCCAAGTGCTCATAGTTTGTGGCCTAATGTGTGTGTTGTCAGTAGTGCTTAACTGTTTCACTGAAGTTCTGCTAACCACAACTTCAGTGCTTATAGTCTCTCTCTGCTTCCAAATTAGTAACTACAGTTTAGTGACTTCATTTACCAATTCCAATTGGCACACTGGACCCCCTTTATAAGTCCCAGGTATATAGTACCTGGGTGCCCAGGGCATTGGGATTCCAGAAGATCCTTATGGGCTGCAGAATTTCTTTTGCCACCCATAAGGAGATCAGACAAACCCTTTCACAGGACTGCCACAGCAACATGCGTGAAATAGTGCACACACTATTTCACAGCCATTTTCACTGCACTTAAGTAACTTATAATTCACCTATGTGTCTAACCTTAATTTACTGAAGGGTAGGTGCACAGTTACTAAGGGCCAGATGTAGCAAAATGCGATTTTGCGAATCGGAAATTTCGACTCGCAATTTCCGATTCGCAAAATCGTATGCAGAATGGTGTCTCAGACACCTTCTGCGAATCTCAAGGGGGTCGTAAAGACCCACTTCATTAATATTAATGAGGTGGGTCGCAATTTGCGACCCCCTTGAGATTCCCTGCACTCACAGGGATTCTGGCCTGCTAGAGGCAGCAGACCTCCATGTCTGTGACTGCTTTTTAAATAAAGCAGTTTTTTTTTGTTTTTTTTTGTATTGCAGCCCATTTTCCTTAAAGGAAAACGAGTTACAATACAAAATAAAAATGAAACGATTTGGTTTCATTTTTTCAGAATAGGCAGTGGTCCATTGGACCACTGGCTGCTCTGAAAAAACATTTATAGCGACATTCACAAAGGGGAAGGGGTCCCATAGGGACCCCTTCCCTTTTGCGAATGGGTTAGCACCCACTTCAAGTGGATGCTAACTGCGAATTGCTTTGCGACCGCTTTTGCGGTCACAAAGCAATTCTGCATCGCTGTGCGAGTCGCAAATAGGAAGGGAACACCCCTTCCTATTTGCGAGTCGCATTCCCATTTTGCGAGTCGGTACCGACTCGCAAAATGGGAATGTGCATCGCGATGGCCGTTTTGCATGGCGCAAACTGTGATTTTCGCAGTTTGCGCCATGCAAAACGGTTACTGTATCTGGCCATAAGTGTGAGGCACCCTTGCACTAGCAAAGGTGCCCCACGCTGTCCAGGGCCAAATTTCCAGACTTCATGAGTGCGGGGATACCATTACATGTGTGTATTTCATATAGGTCAATACCTATATGTAGCTTCACAATGGTAACTCTGAATATGGCCATGGAAGGTATCTAAGATCATGGCATTGTTCCCCATTCTACATTTGGTATTAGGGGGCCAATCTCATGCATCCTGGGGACTCCTCCATGGACCCCACCATGGGCCCCTAGTACTACCAAACCATCTCTCTGAGGCTTGCACTACAGCTACAGCTGCTGCCCCCACACAGACAGGGTTCTGCCCTCCTGGGGTCTGAGCAGCTCAGACCCAGGAAGGCAGAACAAAACATTTCCTTTTGGAGGAGGGTAGTAAACCCTCTCCCTTTAGAAATAAGTGTTACAGGCTTGGGAGGCGTAGCCTCCTCGAACTTCTGGAAATGCTTTTAAGGGCACAGATGGTGCCCTCTGGCAGGAAACATCCTGGTTTGTGACAGTACCCCTGTGCACTGCATCATCTCTAGCTCCTATGGCCTCTGTGCACTATTTGCAATAATCCTTTGTGCACAGCGTGGCCCAGGTCCCCAGCACTCTATCCTGTGATGCTCAACTCGCTGATTTGTTCTCCGGCGGCGTGGGACCTTCTTTTGTAGTGCTGCACCAACTGCAATTTTCACCTTCTTTGTCCCCGTGTCCTGGGGCTCCTTTGGGTGCTGCATGGTCATCTGCAGGTTCCCTCCAGTGTTGGGAGCCCCCTCTGCCTCCTCAGTCCAAGTTGGGTCCCCGAGGTCCCTCCTGGTTCTAGGCAGTGCCATTTTGATGCGACATTGCTTGAACCAAGTCTTGTTGGATGAATCCAGCGCTGCAACTCACCTGCATCCAACATATCGACGTGGGACATCCTGTGCATCATGCAGGAACCTGCAGCCATCTTCTTTGGTGCTCTTCTGTAGGATTCTTCCAATGGGAGAATCCTCTTTTGCACCATCTTCTAGGTTGGCAGGGGCTCCTGTCCTTCCTGGAATCTTCTGTGACTCCTGGACTAGGTCTCCTCTCTTCACAGGTCTTCAGGTCCAGGAATCCACCATTTGTTGCTTGCAGTCTTATTTAGTTCTTGCAATAACTCTCATCACGACTTGTAGAGTGTCCCGAGGAAACATGCAGTACTTTACAACTACTTTCCTGGGATCTGGGGTGGGGCATTTTACTCACCTTTGTGGTTGTCTTACACTGCCAGACCCATCTGCACACTACACTTGCCTAGGCGGGAATTTGTGATTTGCATTCCACTTTCTTAGTATATTGTTTTTGTTGCCCCTTAGCCTATTTCTTCCTATTGCATTCTCTGGAATTTTCTATTGTTTGCACTATTCTGTGACTATTTACTTACCTGATTTTGGTCTCTTGTGTATATATTGTGTATAATACTTACCTCCAGAAGGAGTATTGCCTCTAAGATATTTTCGGCCTTGTGTCACTAAAATAAAGTACCTTTATTTTTGGTAACACTGAGTAATGTCTTTTATTGTGTATAAGTACTGTGTAACTACAGTGATATTGCAGGAGCTTTGCATGTCTCCTAGAATCAGCCTAAGCTGCTCTGCTACAACTACCTCTAACAGCTTAAGCTGCTAGAACCCTACTACATTTCACGAATAAGGGATAACTGGACCTGGTAAAAGGTATAAGTACCTAAGGTACCCACTGCTAACCAGACCGGCCACCTACACAGAGTGGCAGTCTGTCCTATGGCATCTAGCTCTTCTTCCTGGCAGAATGTCCTCAGTACAGAAGTGTTCTGAAGTTGTGTTTTCAGAGGCCAAATACTTATACTAATTTCTGCCTTTGAAGTAGGCAACTTCAAAGGAAAGTCTTTGCAGTGCACAAGACCCTGCCTTTTCTGTCTTGGCCTCAGACACACCCCAGGGGGGTTGGAGACTGTTCTGTGTAAGGAGAAGCACAGCTCTGTTCAGGTGCAAGTGTCAGGTCCTTCCCCCACTCAAGTCCAGGAAGACCAATCTGGACATGCAGGGCACACCTCAGCTGCCTTTGTGTAACTGTTTCTAGTGAATTCATAAACAGCCCAACTGCCATCCTGATCCCGACGTGTATTCCACAACGAGGCAGAGGCACAGAATGGTTAAGCAGGAAAATGGCCACTTTCTAAAAGTGGCGTTTTCAAACTCACAATATAAAAACCAACTTCACTAAATTATGTATTTTTAAATTGTGAGTTCAGAGACCCCACACTCCACATCTCTATCGGCTCTGAATGGGAAATTGCACTTAAACAATATTTCAAGGCACTCCCCATGTCACCCTATGGGAGAGATAGGCAGAAATTCGCATTTTTACAATCAGGGCATGTAAAACACACCAGTACATGTCCGACCTTTTAAATACTCTGCACCCTGCCCAAAGGGCTGCCTTGAGCCTACATTAGGGGTGACTTACATGTAGGGAAGGTTTGGGTCTGGCATGTGTGTGCATTTGCTAGGTCAAACCAAACTGGCAGTTCAAAACCATACACACAGATGCTGTAGTGGCAGGTCTGAGACAGGGGTGGGTGGAGCTCACTGAGTTCTACTCTGTGGAATTCCACAGAGTTGGCCTAAAACTTTGTGGAATTCCACAGGGTTCAAAGTACGGTGGAGTGCAGCCTGCCCTAAGGGCACCCTGACCTGAATGCACCAGATTTTGGAAGCGCTAAGCAGGGTCAGGCCTTGTTAGCCAGGCCCAACCATGCTTACCGTTTCCAAGATCGAGTGCATTCAGGTCAGGGCCAGAGGGAGTGAAAGCTGCCATTTTAGGCCACTTGTGCTGACACAGCCCACCAGTCTGGAGCTTGCTGCTCTCCATACCTGTACTCTTCCCTTCTCCACCTGGCCTCCTTCACAAATTTGCTGCAGAGGCCCAAGCATACCCCCCTGTCTTGCACCAGCCTTGCATTCGCTTCCTGTGCACTCACACTGATCCTCAGACCACCCTTTCTTTAGGGCCCAGCAATAGCAGCAGCAAACCAGCCAACCACCATTAGCCTGGTATTTTCACAAAGTGCCTAGCCTTGCTTGCCACTGGCTCTAAGGCACTCTCTCAGGCCACACACTTCTCTATCTTGGGGGGCTGCCATACCACCACTCAGCACACAGCTGATGCATCCCTGGTTTCAAGCTCTCCCTGCCGGCCGCAGCAACATACTCGATAACATCAGTTCCTTTCCCAGGGACACTGGGGAGACAGGTTCTTTTCAAGTGGAGCTCTGAACGCAAGTTTCCTTTTTACCAAGCACAGACCACCCAAATATTTGGAAGCTGGGAAAGATAAATCTTCCTTTCCAGGCAAAGCATTTCTTGCAAAGTGGATCATTGGTAAGGGCAACTAAGTACCTACACTTAGCCTTAGGCCACTAACCCCCACTAGGTTCAGTGAGGTCTCCATAAATTAACCCCAGCTCAACCCTTGCTAGCTTGGCAACAAACGACAAGGCCTAACGTAGGAGACAAACATGGCGGATATCCCGTCTACCATATTACAAGTTCCATTATATCCTATGGAACGTGTAAAATGGTGGGCGAGATATCTGTCACATTTGTGACGGAGAACCCCATCCACCAAGGTTGTAATCAGGCCCAAAGTATAAAGTATTCAAGTATCACAAAACAGTATTTAAATTTAAATAAAACACAGGAAACAGTTTAAAAATCCAAAACCAACTTATAAAAATATTTTTAGCTTTAGAATGACACCAGAACCAATAAAATCAGATAAGGGGAACCGGAAATATGATTTTTTTTTAAAGAATTAGGCCCTCATTACAACCCTGGCAGTAAATGCCGCCTACTGCCGTGCCGACGGCCGCCAACATACCATGACCGCTGCGGTATTCCGCTACAGGTATTATGACCCACACTAAGAAATCCACCACTATACAGACACCCACACAAGTCTGCCAGACCAAAGGTCAGTGATAAACTGGAGATAGCAAAACCCACACTGTTACACCAACAGGAATACGCCTACAGTATCACGACCCACGAATCACCGTGGCAGTCTTTCATCCGTGGTAAACCATTGGCGGTACACGCCACCAAGCTCAAAATACACACACACTTATAAAACACCACCACATTGGACAATTCAAACTACACACACCTGACACACATACACACATCACACCCACACCAATATAAAACACATACCCACATTACCCACAACCCCTTACAATGAAAAAAAAGATAGCAAGCAGAGAGAGACAAGCTAGGAGCACCCACTCAATCAGAGGCACAATACATCATCACCCATACACCATCCACGCATCTCACAACACATCACCCCACACATACCACTCACACCACATCCATGGCACCCCAAAGAGACCCCAGGCTTTCAAAGTAGGAGCTAAAGGTTATGGTGGTGGAAACCATCCGGGTAGAGCCACAGCTATTCGGAACACAGACGTCCATTGCAGGGAAGATGGAGCTATGGCAGAGGATCGTAGACAGGGTCAACGCAGTGGCCCAGCACCCCAGAACGAGGGATGACACAGGAAGAGGTGGAACGACCTACGGGGGAAGGCACGTTCTGTGGTTGCAAGACACCAGGTAGCCGTACAGAGGACTGGAGGTGGACCCCACCTCCTCTTTCACAACTAACAACATGGGAGGAGCAAGTCTTGGCAATAATGCATCCTGAGGGCCTTGTAGGAGTAGCAGGAGGACTGGACTCTGGTAAGTCAAATATTTACAACTTTATCCCCCACCCTACCTGCATGCCATCACAAACCCCTACCCCTACCCCTACCCTCTCCCCATAACTCCACCACCTCACACATACCCCAGTATCACAACCCACCCATCCCAATACCAAGCTCTGCATGTAACACCAATGCATGAACCCCCATCAGAAACCTGCATTAACACCCATCACCACAGCATGCCCAGTAGAGAGAATCACCCACAAAATCACCATGCACACAAAGCAAAGCTGACAGGCAAATCACAATCATACAGGGAAACACACCCATGCACAAGATGGCACACGCTGATACACTAACACTGCATTTGCATCCCCACAGGATCCCTACTCAACGTCACCGGAGAGGAGGTGCAAGCTACATCCAGTCTCCCCCCCAGAAGAGGCCAACAGTGACGACAGCAGCTCTGCACACCTGGATCAGGATCACCAACCTGGCCCACCAGGGACCTCTGAACAGTCGGTTACCCTGCCACAGTCCCAGCCCACCACAGAGCCTCCCCCTTCAGGAAACACCACCACAGCACCCACCCAGTGGGCCCATCCCTCTGTCCCCAGGACACGTCAATCAGCATTGTGTCCACCACTATAGGGACCCTAGGCAACCCCACAAACCCAGGACGATCAGGGACCTGGGGTCGGTGGCAGTGGGCACACGGTTCAGGGGACAGAGGCACAGGACAACAGGGAAGCTGGGAGGACTGCTGTGTGACGGGGGAGGACAGGCCTAGGGAACCCACTCTCCAGGAGGCACTCACCAACATCCTGGAAGCATACCACCATTCCCAGAAGACCATGGGCCAGATACTGGCCAAGATGCAGGAGACCCAGTGGCTGCAGGAGGGACAGTGCCTGGGGATCAGGGAGGACCTCAAACACATCTACAACATCCTGGTCACCATTTCAGGGGTGCTGGTTGACATGGGCAACACCATGAAGGAGGCAGTGGCACACCAACGGGCCCCTGACACTAGCAAAACCGAAGAACAGCCCTCCACCTCCGCCGGTGCTAGTGGACAGGAGGCCCTGCCACTGGAACAACAGGCCACCAGCACCCCAGCCCCTGCAGAAGGAGAACCACCCTGCAAAGGTCCCTGCGATCCAGGCAGAAACCAGAGAATGTTGCGAAGACCCCAGCCAGGAAATAAGACACTCTTGATTGCCACCCTTCTGTCTCACTCTGTCACCCTGTCCACCTTGAACTGCTGTTACTTCCCTTCCTATGCCCCATTGGACAATGCACCTGTGATTCCAAGAGACTGGACTCTAACTGGACATTCCTCCACCATCACCCCAGCCCATTGCACATCCCCCTCTACTTAGGAGCACTTATAAACACACTTGGAACAAAAACAAATCTGGAGTCTGTCAAATGATTCAAATATATATTAGTACACTATTATCAAAGCAATGCAAGTTCTATGTACTGTTAAATATACTTTGGAATGACCTTTGGTGGGCAGCAGTACACATAGCAGGAGCCAGAGTGGGACACAGAGGTCTGAAAATAGAGATGCCAAAGGGTACAGTAAGTGGCCATAGACATAGGGAAATCAGGCTGCCATGTACAATGTCCAACACAAAACTGAAAAGTTAAGTGAAGTTACAGTGTCTTCCCTGTGTGTCACTGGAAGTACTACTGTATTATATTACTTCTGTTGTCCACACCTTCTTCCTCTGCCTCCTCTTCCTCATTGTCCACAGGCTCCACCGCTGCCACAAGACCATCTCCAGCCACATCCTCCTGCAGAAAAGGCACCAGGCGTCTCAAGGCCAGGTTGTACAACATGCAACATGCAACGATGATCTGGCACACCTTCTTGGGTGAGGAGTACAAGGATCCATCAGTCAGATGGAGGCACCGGAACCTGGCCTTCAGGAGGCCGAAGGTCCTTTCAATAATCCCACTTGTATCCCTTTGCCCTTGTCCTGGGATTCCTCACTGGGGTCAGTAGCCATGAGAGGTTGGGGTAACCATAGTAACCTGCAAATATCGAGGGACAACTGTAAGACACACACTAACCCTTAGGGAAAACCCCATACCCAGACACCTACTTATACTGTGTGGGGACCTTGGGCTCACCTATTACCCACACCCGATGCCTCTGGAGTTGGCCTGTCACATATGGGATGCTGCTATTTCTCAAGATAAAGGCGTCATGCACAGAGCCGGGATATTTGGCATTCACATGGGAGATGTACTGGTCCGCCAAACACACCATCTGTACATTTATAAAGTGATAGCTTTTTCTATTCCTGAAAATGTGTTCATTTCTCCTGGGGTGTACAAATGTCCCAGGGAATAAAAGTCAAATTTCACTGTGGCCAAATCCTCCACCTGGGGGAATACGAAGTAGCTGTGCATGTGTTTCAGCAGGGCTGACAACACTCTGGTCAACACATTAGAGAACATTGGCTGAGACATCCCTGATGCCATGGCCACTGTTGTTTGGAAAGAACCACTTGCCAGGAAATGGAGCACTGACAGGACCTGCATTAGAGGGGGGATACCTGTGGAGTGGCGAATAGCTGACATCAGGTCTGGCTCCAATTGGGCACACAGTTCTTAGATTGTGGCCCAATCAAGTCTGTAGGTCATGATAATGTGTCTGTCCTCCATTGTCACAAGATCCACCAGGGGTCTGTACAACGGAGGATGCTGCCACCTCATATTCAGACTCAGCGGTTGAAGCCTATGGAAGAAAACAGTGAGCAGAGGGTCATATTCACACATCTATTGTACTAATGATGCATTTTTTTCTTTACAGAACCAGCATGTGAATCCGAGAATCAGTTATTGTGCCAGTGTCTGCTGTGACACAGTTAGGTGCCATGCTTTGTGCCCCCCTAAAATGGCAACTGCCTGACCTGTGAGGAGGGGCAAGTGGAAATGAGGTAATTCCGCTGGCGTTGTGCGCCGTTGCGCTAGGCGGTTGAAGACCGCCACGCAACTTTGCATTGGTTATCATTGGGCCCTATGGGTTCCAGGAGCCAATGGCGATGTATGCCAGCGGTGATGGTATGCACCGCCGCAGATGTGACCGCCATTTTCTGTCTGTTCACTCACTTGCTACCTGACCTTCAACAGGAGAGGACCTACACTGCTGCTGTGACCTGTGTCTGGAAGCGACAATGGCTCATGTGTCTGGGGAAAGGGCCCCTGCCTTCACTGCGGAGGAGTTGGAGAAACTGGTGGATGGGGTCCTACCCCAGCACACGCTCCTCTACGGTCCTCCAGACAAACATGTGAGTACACTGTGAGCATGATGAGTGGGCCATGAATGTATGTAATGCTGTGTGTGTAAGCCACATGTGGGGGGCTGAGGCGTCCTGGCCAGAGTGCTGCATGTATGGTGGTCAATATATGTGCATCAGGTGATGGGAGGGATCTGGTGGGCCATGAGTGTGACGGTCCGGATGGTTGACTAATTCCCTTTTCTGCTGTCCTTTCCATGCAGGTCAGCACCCACCAGAAAAAGGGTATTTGATGTGCCATCGCCAAGGAGGTGCGGACCCTGGGGGTCTTTGACAGGTGGAGCACCCATTGCCACAAAAGGTGGGAGGACCTGCGCCGGTGGGCAAAGAAGATGCAACAAGGAAGCGGTGCCCGTCGCACCATGACCCCCATGATGTAACGCATCCTGGTGGTGGCCTATCTGGAGTTCGATGGGTGCTTGAAGGCATCACAGAAGCCAAAAGGGGGTGAGTATAGATTCTGAATCCTGACTTTGCGCATATTAAGAGGCTCCAGGGTGGGGGATGTGGGCTATGGGTGCCCCTAGGCCAGGGTGAAGATGGCAGGGTAGGTCCCTTGTTGGGCAGGCTCTGAAGCACTCGTACCCCAATAGTGTTAGTGGGCATCTACTACTTGGCAGGGTCCTTTGGGTTTCAGGTGTGCAGCTAATGGCGGTAGGCATTGTACTGTTGTGTAGCCATCTTTGTTATAGCTCCATGCACGTTATTTTAACACACTAGGACACTTTGCACTCTAACCTAGATATATTTTATTTGGCTTTGTCTTATTATTATTACAATAACCAGTTTTACGGTCTTGTTTTATTTTCATCTATCTAACTGTTTTTGCCTAGGCCAGCACTCTGTTCTCAAACAAGGCATTCTTAATCACTCTGTGCTTCTTTCAAGGCTACAGCTTGGTACATTGCCGGTGAACATGGTAGAAGTTTAGGCCCTCATTACAACATTGCAACCGCCGCCCGCCAAGTTGTAACCGCCGTGCGGTCGCACTCCCGCGGTGGCCATTAAAAAAATCCCTGCTGGGCCGGTGGGCGGAAACAGAGTTTCCGCCAGCTGGCCCAGCAGGATGTCGGCCGCAACACGGGGGCCAGCTCCAAATGGAGCCGGCGGTGTTGCGGCGGTTCGACGGGTGCAGTTGCACCCGTCACACTTTTCACTGTCTGCTATGCAGGCAGTGAAAAGCTTCATGGGGCCCCCAGGGGCCCTGCGACCACCCTTACCGCCAGCCTTTTCATGGTGGTTCCTACCGCCATGAAAAGAGTGGCGGGAGGGGGTCTCGTAATCCCCTGGGCAGCGCTGCAAGCAGTGCTGCCCTGGAGGATTACAACCACCGGGACCAATGTGGCGGTAAACCGCAGGTCATGACGGTAAACCACCGGTCCCTTCCACCGCGCTCATAATTAGCAAGATTGCACCGCCAGCCTGTTGGCGGTGCAATCGTCAAATCAGCCATGGCGGTCTTTGACCACCAGGGTTGTAATGAGGGCCTTAGTCTCCAACATTCGTAGAAAATACACATCCTTATGTAGGAACATTTCTCCGACTATCAGCTGTGTTATTATGTAAACACTTCCTTGTCCCTTACATGTTAGAGGGAGATTCCAGCCAGGGAACCATGGCTGAATACTGACTGCCGAATGCTTCGCTACAGATGCTAAAACAGATCACAGGCCTTTGCTCAGGTATGGGGGTTGATGTCTCCCTAGGGAAACCTGAAAGGCAGAATTAGAGCTTAACATGCTGTGCTCACTCATAACGTAGATAGGCAATAGTCCATAGATTATAGTGACAATATGATAGAGTTGTTCTTATGCTTCACTCTTCTCGTCACCATTTTAATACTGTGATGTTGTGTTGTCCTAGTTATTGCAGCTCACGCTTTGCTATCTAAGATGCAGTTGTTTCATTAAATTCATTATTGAAACATATATTGCTTCTGTTTGTCATTTGTATATGAGACTTGATTGTAAATGAGAGAACTGGATGAGACCTGAGTGACCACGACTTAGTTAGCCGGAGCAAAACCCAGACTGGAGCGACAAGTGTCAACCGCAGTGGGTTGGACTCAGTCTCCCACGCCGTGGGCGATCATGTCGCTCAAAATCCAGTAGTCTCATTAGAATAATGAGAGCCTACGCGACAGTACCCCATGGGCAGGTGACTATCTTCGTAGCTGGTAGTGCATGGACTAGTGAATAGGGCTGCTTTCTGTGTGTTGTGTATGCCAGCGGTAGTGGTGTTGCTGGCATTAACCAAGTGTATCCTCAATCTCTCCCCCTCCTTTTTTTGTCACCCTGTCCTTGTGTGCATTAGCATCATCTGGCGGAGGAGCAGAGGCACCGGTGACGGTGGGGAGCTGCATCCCACATGGGCCTGGAGGACGAATCTAATGAGGGTGAGGGCTCCAGTGGGACGGAGGGTTAGGGGAGCACCATGATGGGGACAGGAGGGGAGACCACAGACAGTGACTCCTCCTCCGATGGAAGCTCCCTGGCAGTGGCGGACACCTCTGTTTCCACCGCAACAGCAGGTACAGCTGCCACCCCCCATACCAGCACCGCCCTCCCAGCAGCCCCTCAGTGTGTTTCCCGTGCCTGCTCACCCAGGAGGGTGGGCATCTCCTTCTCCCCAGGCACCTCAGGCCCTGCCCCAGTCAGCCCTGCTACCCTCAGTGAGGAGGCTATTGACCTCCTGAGGTGCCTCACTGTTGGTCAGTCAACCATTCTGAATGCCATCCTGGAGGTCGAGAGGCATTTGCAACAAACAAATGCATACCTGGAGGGCATTCACTGTGGCGTGGCGGCCCAATAGAGAGCATTTCCGGCTCTGGCTTCCTCCCTGATAGCAGCCTTTGTCCCTGTCTCTAGCCTCCCCCCTCCAACTTCCTCTTCCCAGACCAAATCCCCTCAACCCCAGCCTATCCCAAGCACATCTTTAGACTAGCATTCACCCAAATCAACACACAAAAGTGGCTCAGGCACACACACGCACCACACTTCATCTTACAGGCACTCACACAAGCACCATCCCCATGCAGACACACCAACATCCACTGCCTCCACTGTGTCCCCCTCCTCCTCGTCCTCCACATCCCTCCCAGTAGTGTCTCCACTCACACCTGCATGTACTACATCCTCATCTGTTACCTCCATCACCAGCACGCCCATCACAACACACCCCTCTCTGGCAGTCTCCACCCCCACATCCATGCACATGTCCCCTGTGTCCTCTCCCAGTGTGTCTGTGACCCTCCTCCCAAAGTACACAAACGCAAGCACCCACCCACCCAACAGCCATCCACCTCACAACAGCATCCAGCCCATGCACCTGCACCAAAACTCATCAGACAGACACCTCCTACAACCACTCCCTCTTCCTCCACTCCGAAACCCTCTTTCTCTTCCCGCCCCAGAAGCTTTTCCTGGCAAAGATTGACCTCTTCCCTCCCCCTCCCCCTCCCCCTGCCCTTCCCCTCGGGCCAGGGTATCCAGAACCCAGGCCAGCACCACAGCTACCAAGTCGACGTCCGCAGTGGTTCCTTCAGCTCACAGAGGCTCAAAGGGGGCACCAGTCAGCCCAGCCAGTGGGCCACCAACCCCTGCAAAAGACAAAACCATTCTGCCACCTGCCAAGGTTAAGAGGGGGACGGCATGCAGCAAGAAGCACAAACCAGCAAGGCCACCTCAAGGACTCCAGCTGCCAGACCCAAGGTCACACCAACATCTGCCAAGGTGAGGAAGGGGCAGAAAACACAAGGTAAGGCACTTCAGCCATCGGAGGCTGCAGGTGAAGGTCTGGTGGCTACTAGCACAACCACAAGCCCCGCCACCTGCACCGGGGCCAACACCGCCAGCAGCCCCGCCGATAGCACTGCTGCAAGCACCGCCACCTGCCCCGCCGCTAGCCCCACTACTGTCAGCAATAGCAGCCCTAGTAGGCAGCCATCCAAGGCTGCAGGAGAAGGACTGGAGCCTCCCTCCACCGCTAGCAGCACCGGCACCTGCACCACGGCCAGCACCGCGACCAGCACCACTGCTATCACCAACGCAGGCCCCGCTGCAAGCACCACCACCTGTACAACTGACAGTAGCACCACTACCAGCAGCAGCAGCCCCAGTGGGCAGCCATCCGAGGCTGCAGGAGCAGGGCTGGAGCCTACCACCACCACTGGCAGCACCCCCACCAGCACCGGCACTACCACCAGTCAGCAGCCTTAGCCGCCGCAGGATGGATTCTGGCCCTGTCTCCATTGACTATCATGCAACCTGTTTCTTGCAAATCTCGTGCCTCAGACACCCAGGTGAGGGACTGTGAACTGCCACAGCCCAAGTGTTGCATCACTAGGTACAAGGCCCCCTCCAGAACCAGTGGATATATGCATCCACTCACCCTATCCTAGGCAGGATGAAGCACACTAGCACAAAGCCCCCTCCAGAACCAGTGGAGATATGCACCCACTCAACCTATCCTTGGTGGGATGAAGCACACTGGGCACAAAGCCCCCTCCAGAACCAGAGGAAATTTGCATCCACTCACCCTATCCTTGGCGGGATGAAGCACACTGGGCACAAAGCCTCCTCCAGAACCAGTGGAGAAAGTCATCCACTCACCCTGTCCTTGGCAGGATGAAGCACAGTGTGCACAAAGCCCTCTCCAGAACCAGTGGAGATATGCATCCACTCACCCTGTACTTGGCAGGATGAAGCACACTGGGCACAAAGCCCCCTCCAGAACCAGTGGAGAAAGGCTTCCACTCACCCTATCCTTGGCAGGATGAAGCACCCTGGGCACAAAGCTGCCTCTAGAACCAGTGGAAGAAGCCATTCACTTGAGAGACTGTGGCCTTGCACTCCCCAGGACCAAGATGTGGGCAAACCACCCGCTTGAGAGACTTGTGAGACTGTGGCTTTGCACTCCCCAGGTCCAAACAGTGGACAAACCACCCACTTGAGAGACTGTGGATTTGCACTCCCCAGGACTAAGCAGTGGGAAAACCACCCCCTTGAGAGACTTGAGAGACTGTGGCTTTGCACACCCCAGGACCAAGCAGTGGGCATGGAGCCCACTCAAGGAGCAGTGGCATAATTCCATCTTCCGGCTGAGGTGTCCCTCCTTACCCCTAAGGTGCCTGTGTGTTTTCAACCTGTTGCCCCTGCAGTGTTCTCTCTGTATTGAGGCAGGAGTCAAGTGTGGGCTTGGTCCATGATTTTTGGCCCAGTTGCCCACGGACATTTTGAATGGACAATGTACCGTCTTATGTACATATTGTATATTTTTTTAAATACTGTTTTTCTATTTAATATGTATATCTGCCTATTTCTAAAATATCACTGTTTAACTCAGTTGCTTTGGTCCTTGCGTTCTTCCAGGGGGTTACGGGGTGTAAATGTAATGTTGATGCATGTGTTTGTGTGTATGGTGTTGTGAGTGAGGGTGGGGGTGGGGGTGTTTTGTGTTGCGTGTGTGTGTCACTCTCTTTTTCCTCCTCCCTCCCCTGTGTACTAGGTGCAGTACTCACCGTGGTCATCGCCTTTTGTATTCCTGGTAGATGAGGAGGTAGACCAGCATGGGCAGGACCTGCAGTTCGGGCTCCTTGGCGTCCCGGTTCTTTGTCGAGAGGTGAGTGGTTTCCCTTTCAATTCCTGTTTCCGCCATGCTTTTGATGGCATTGGTACCACCCCGGAAAAGCTGGCGGGTAGGCGGGTTGTGAGGCGGGTTGTGATGGGGTGGGCGGTACATTGTCTTCCGTCTGTCTGTTGGCGGTTACCGCCATGGAGTTTGTTGCTACCGCTGTGGCTGTCGGAGTGTTAAAGTGGCTGTCTGTGTTGGTGGTTTCCACCGTGGTCGTGATCCTATTTTTTATTTACCGCTGGCCTGTTGGCGGTATTACTGCCACTTTAACACTGACCACCAGGGTTGTAATGAGGGCCTTAGTGTTTTTTAGTGCTTGGAAATTAATAGAGCCAATCTGGTCATCTGGTCGCACCTCGACCAGGGCAAAGTCAAAGTTGAAGGCCAACCGTGATGGAGCCCTGCTCAGCTCCAGCAAACACGAGGCCTCGGTAAAAATGTTACCTTCGGACTTAGTTGTTTTCTTGAAGATTTTCTTCAGCTGGACCTGGATCCCTAACTCAGATACGCGTCACAGGAGCCCTCTGTGAAGATTTCTACGTTCGGAGTTAGATGATTTTTTTAGATGAAAGTCTTTCGACCTGGCCGAACCTGAATCTTGACCGGACGTCCCTGGATCCCTATTCGGATAAGCTGCTCGGGAGGTCCCAGTCAACTTTCTACATTCTGATTTAGTCACTTTTTCGGAGATGTTTTTCAGCGGGACGAACCTGCAAGTCAAGCCAGGTCGCGGTTGAGGCAAGCCAGCTAGAGTTACCATGGTGGGTCCCTCTATGGAGCTTTTTCCAAAAAGTTCTCCAATCTCCTCCAAACTTCTGGATCTTCTTCCTGAAGGTATTTTAAGGTTCTTTTGGAGTCCAGGGCTCATCCCAAGGTTCCAGAAATTCTCAGTTGCTCCTCGAGGGTGCGGGCTACAACTCCCAGAATGCATATGTCTCAAATATGAGACAGGGGACTCTGGTTAGCAATTTTTCACCTGTAGCAAACAGGGAGTCCCTCCTTGAACCAGTTGAAGCCAGGCAAAGTCCTTCTTGTGGTGAAGCCCAAGAGTGTAGCTGGTGCAGTCCTTCAGAGTGCAGTGTCCAAGTGCAGGTCAGGGGTCCAGTAGGGCAGTCCTTCTTCTTCTGATGTTCTTCCTTGTAGGGATCCGCGGTGTGGATGCAGCTCTGCCATATTTATCCTTGCCCCTGGGTGAAAAACAGGGGGGTCCTGGTTCTCCAATCAGATTCAGGGTCCTTCCCCTAGTGATGACCACTTCCTGAGAACTGTGGTAAATATCAATCCCAGGGAGCAACATTCTTCAAAGATCAATCATGACTGAAACTGATTTTTCGAGGTTACATCTGGCTGTGCCCACCCACTGTCCTAATCTAATCAAGAGGGCACCTAATTGTCTGGGGTTGCAGGATGTGAGGGAGGTGCTGGGTTGCTCCAAATGTCCTTCCCTGCCTTTGAAGACCAGTTTGGAAACCTTCCCCCTTCCTGTTTCCCCGTCTGCTGATGTAGTTCTCCCCCTCCGGAACATGTGTTCAGCCCAGGCCACTTCACATCTCATCAAGGCAGCCTGGCCAGGCTGCCAGACGATGGCCAATCAGGGAAGGGCACTACAGAGCTGAAGTTGGCAACTTTTTCGGTACAGTTTAAAACTCTTTACCTGAACTAGTTATATTAAGTCCAACAATTGTAAGTTGTTGTATTTATTATAACAATTAATGTGATACCAAACTTAAGGTATCTGACACTTAAGGGGACTTTGTTAATTAAATTAAAGTTTCCCCATTTTAGCCAATGGAGGCCTTTCACTACAGTGAGGCAAAAAGGAATTTGGCTATTTTACCTCACCTGGTGTTATAAAACTATTTTTATAAGGTCCCTGCTTATATTACATGGCACCCACCACTAGGAGCATATAGGGCACACCTTAGGGGCCACATATGTAAAAATAAAGTAGTTTAAGACTTTTGAAGTACTTTTAATTCAAAAGTTGAATTTTTATATAACTTTAGTTTAAAAGCAGCCAGCAAAGCAGGCCTGCCTTTAAAATGACGCTGCCACCTCATCAGTGCACCTATGGGTGCACTACCTATGCTGGGGTCCCTAAACCTTCATGCCCTACCATATACTAGAGACGTATAGGTAGGGTAATAAAGCCAATTTAAATTAGCCTAATTTGCATATCAACTTTACACAGAGCACTGGCCCTGGGACTGTTAAATAGCACAGAGGGCAAGCCAAGAGTCAACAAACACCAGTATCTGTCCAAAAAGTTTGGTGGTGACCAGGGCAAAAAGGAGGACATTCCTACAGCATTAGATTTCGATCAGGACAGGCTAAGCTTTGGAGCAAACTAACAGGGTTCCACAAGACTAGGGGCTGGGATTCTAAAGAAGGATCTCTTTGATTTCATTTTCTTAGAACTTCTAACATCCTTCCCAATCAAAAGCATAGTTATGAACTGTTTCAACTGCACCATACTCCTTCTGCATGGAAACATCTCAGAGGTTCTATACAGCAACAAGAGGGATTTAAGAACCTAGGAGCTCTGACTAAGGATGTTTGAGCTTCTGTTTGATGAGATATTTAACTTTTTAAGAAAATGTACTGCTAACACTCTCGAATAAGGTTCATAACTGGCACTCTAGAAATTTCAGGGAACCCCGTGACTAGGTGCAAGAATGTTACAGGCATTCATACACATTTGTGATCCTCTGTAAGTAGACCGCTTCACTTCCTGTCTCAATTGTGTCTCTCTTTTGAGGAGCAAGCTCTCTGACCTAGATGCCTTTTTAGTAGCCTGATACCACTTTCAAGACTATGAATTTCATCCTTTATTAACGGTTCGCTACAGACCTATTTGGTCTGGCGAACCCCCTGTGGACATCTCAGGGTTGCTTAAACAGCCCTCTTCGTGTGCATGCATTCAGGACATTACACACCCCTTTTTGCTAATCTAACAACCATAAAACATCTTCAAAAGAATGCCTATGACTTTGTCCTGAAAGTCATCTTCCACAACTGGCTTTGTGTGTCCCTGTGAAGGGATAAACTCCCAAATTATCCATGTGATATAACCTTCAACCAAGAAACACACAGCTTTCTGTGTTCAGATCATAAGTGTATCCATAAGAACTGTATCTAGCGTGCAAGGAATTTTCTCAAACATATCCTGGCACATGAGGTGGATGCAGCTCAAAAGACAAATAAATGCCTATCCTAGGATCTCTATCAAGCCTTAGGAGAAAGGAGACCAGTATAGTTCCAACCTTTAGTTCCCTTTCAATTGTGGACCTCAGACACTCCTAAATAGTATATCTAGAGCCCTTTTCTAGAGTGCAGGTTCAGATGTAGTTGGCAAACTGGGTCACATTTGTAAAGGGGACCTCTCTCTAATCGTATGGTACTGTAGTACAGTTGGGAGGAAACAAGCCCTCTTTAGAGGTCCAGAAAGCTGAAGCCCACTGGGCTGGCAGCAGTCTCTAATAGGATGTAGACATATCTTCCACCTTCATCCTGGTTGCCTGGAAAAGGAGGTTAAGTCTTTTCATTTATTGTCTGAAAAACAATCATAGGAGGTGATGGTATGCCTTTAATTATTTTGACTAGGGAGTTTGCCACAAATCCCTATACTATTCATTTGGAAATGGCTATTAGCTTTGGAAGTATATTCAGGATTGGAACAGGGGAATTCTAGTACTTGCACTTTTCTGACATTTTGCCAGAGGGCAAAAGCCTAGTGGTCATCTCAGAACCCTTTCTGATTAGCGGTCCCAGCTGCTAGCACTTTGATACACCAGCTGTATGGCTTCCCTAGTGATTTAGGCCACTGATCACTTCTCCCTAAGTGAGTGGTCCTCATAAATTGGAATCTGCTGAGGACACCAACCACTCAAGGGCAGACTCAGAAGAATGTTCTATCTTGCAGTTGAGTTTTGCAAAACTGATTTCTTGTCAGGTGTGGAGCTATGGAATTGAATTTAGGGGAGGCCTGGCCAGCAAACGTTCCAACATGAAACATAATAAGGATATGTTAACTTGATGTAGTTACTAGAAGAAAAGCATTAACAGGAGGAGAGAAGCTGACCAAGCCTAGAGCACATAAAATAATTAAGAAGGTATTACATCTTATCTATTTGAGCTACTGATATTGGTCTTCCTAATTCTTTACTACACTGTTGAGAAATCTATTTAATTGTGTTTAAAAAGTGAAAACAACATACTACTATACACTGCCTATGTAATGCCATCAATTGCATTTTATTGTAGCACTTGAAAACCTGAACAATTTTGAATTTAAAATAGAAACAAAGGCATTTACATATTGCGTCAATGGCCTTCATACATTCTGTGTTTACTTCTTTGTAAAATATCACAATGTGCTACTGTTACACTTGGCATCCTTGGTGTGGTCTCCCCTAACTTTGTGCCTCTGATGTGTGCTAGACTCTGTTTTTGCTGTTTTTGTTACTCTGGGTACTTTACCACTGCTATCTAGTGCTAAAATGCAAGTGCTACTATGTAAAATGTTTGTGTAATTGACTTTACATGAATGGCATATTTGTTTTACCAGTAAGTCCCTAGTACAGTGCACTAGAGGTGCCCAGGGCCTGTAAATCGAATGCTACTAGTGCCACCCACATAAGTAGCTCTGTAATCATGGCTCAAACCTGCCACTGCAGTGTCTGTGTGTTCAGTTTTAACTGTAAATTCGACTTGGCAAGTGTACCCACTTGCCAGACCTAAACCTTCCTGTTTCTTACATGTAAGATGCCCCTAAGGTAGGCCCTAGGTAGCCCCACGGGCTGGGTGCAGTGTATGGTTAAAATAAATTAAATGCTACTAGTGGGCCTGCAGCACTGGTAGTGCCACCCACATTAGTAACCCTGTAAACATGGCTCAGACCTACCACTGCAGTGTCTGTATGGGCAATTTTAACCTGCCGTTTCGACTTGGCAAGTGTTCCCACTTGCCAGGCCTAAACCTTCCCTTTTTATATATTTAAGGCACCCCTACAGTAGGCCCTACGTAGCCTTATGGACAGGGCAGAGTGTTTGTTAAAGGTGGGACATGGACTTATGTGTTTTACATTTTCTGACAGTGAAATACTGCCAAATTCATTTTTCACTGTTCCAAGGCCTTTCTCTCTCAAAGGTTAATATGGGTGCTGCCTTTAAATATTATTAAACTTCAGATTCCCTTTGGGGGCAGATAGACATATGGAGTTTGGGGTCTCTAAACTCAACATTTAAAAATACATCTTTTAGTCAAATTGGGTTTTAGACTGTGTGTTAGAAAGTAGGCATTTTCTTACTTAAACCTTTGTGTGACTCTCCCTGTTTGTGGATTCCCTGTCTGGGTCATTTTGACAGTTGGGCTGTTTGCACCTCTCTCTAGACAGTGACACAAAGGGAGCTGGGGTGTATCCTGCGTATCCTGATGAGCCATCTGTGCTTGGAGGGATGGAAGGAGTGGTCACTCACACCTGAAAGGGCTATCCCTGCCCTCACACAATGCAGTCTCCAGTCCCCTGGCGTGTCTCTTAAGCCTAGCCTGGGCAAGGCAGGGTCCTAAAAACAACAGAGACGTCTCTTTGAAGTAGGCTACTTCAAAGGCAGAAAGGGGTAAAAGAAGAGCCCCCTATACCACTGAAAATTAGATCACTTCTGGAATCAAGAGGAACCTCAGCCAAGGAGAAGAGCTGAGGAGAAGTGCTGCCCCTGCCTGTGACTGTGCTTTGTTGGGCTATCTTGCAGTTGCTGTTTCTGCCTGTGAAAGGGGACAAAGAGTGGACTTTGTTGTGCTTGAACTGAGCTTGCCTCCTGCTGTTGAAGTCTCAGGGCCATCAAAGACTTTTCCTGCCAGTACCTGGAATCTCCATTGAGACTCATGGGCTGCCAAGTGGTGCCCTGTCCAGTTCCTGGTCCCTTGAAAGGTGAAGTTGGCAAACAAGAACTGAAAATCCACGCACAGACAAACGTTTTGACGCACCTTCTGTGACGCGGCTGATAAACGTTGCAACTGAAATCAAAGCTCCACCAGCATCGCAGCTGATGCAAAACCCATGCAGCGCGGTTTTGTGATACTGTGCGACTGGATTTTCAAAGTAAAAGCGTGGTGTGCAGAAAATCAAGGCAAAGCCTGCCCCGGCCCGAGGCCCTGTCTGGATCACTCTCTTGCGGGTATGAAGAAACGACGTATGCCGACCCAACCAAAGGAGGAACAATGCACGTTCTCGCTTGCGGGTGAGAAATCGACGCATCGCTGGCCTTTTTCTATGCACACTTGCCCGTGTGTCTTTATTTTAATGCTACCCAGGTAATTCTGAGCGCTAACAATGTTCTCACTGTTTTCTAAGGATCAAGGGCCAGATGTACTAAACTTTTTGCACGTCAAAAACAGCGAATTTGGCTGTTTGCGACATGCAAAAAACACATTGTGACGCCCAAACCCCGTTTTGCGATTCCGTAACCTGGTTTACCGAAACGCAAAACGGGATTGCGAGTCGCAATTAGGAAGGGGTGTTCCCTTCCTAAATGCGAGTCGCAGCACGATGTAGTATTGTTTTGTGACTGCGAACTCGGTCGCAAAACAATTGCAGTTAGCACCCATTTCAAATGGGTGCTAACCCATTCGTAAAAGGGAAGGGGTCGCCATGGGACCCCTTAACCTTTGTGAATGTGTCACGATCTACTCGCAGTCTGTGTCTGTGACCCACAGGAAGTGAGGCGGAATTCTTGTTCTTGTAAGTTCTGCCTTGGCCCAAATAGGGGCGACTCTTTCTGGTAGCCACGGTGCTGCTGACGGGGGGAACGCCAAAGGCAGTCTGTGCCCTCCAGAAGGAGTCCACAAGGGAAAAAAAAACAAAAGGGGAAAAAATGGAACTCCTGAAAACACAAAAACAAAAGTAAAAGAAAATCAAAACAAAAGTAAAAGATGACCAGGAAAGAAGCTGGAACAAAATCTGAGTTTCAATATCTGATGCAGAGAAACAGGAGCGAAGATCACCACCAAACAGCAAGTGTTGCATCGCAAAGAGAAAAAGAATCACACACCTTATATACCCCAGGAACAGGAAGTAACCGACAGGAATTAAAAATTGCCATCTTGAATTGGGATCCAGTGGTAGAATGCTATAGAAAAAAACACCACAGTGAATAGGGAACCAGTGCATGCAGGGAAAAAAGGAAAGCATGCTGGGAAAAGAAAAAGAAACATGGGTAAAACAGTAAGTATATAATGAGCAGAAACAAGTGCTACAGGAAAGAAGAGGAGAATAAAAGAGGTGAGCGGGGGGCAGGATCTACTGGGGAAGCGCCACACTAAAGGAAAAACGAGGCCCCATGCCCAATTTGGGGCCTTGACAAATGTAGGAAATGCTCGGTGCGTGGCGCGTCCTGCTGCCGCGTGCTGCGTCTCAGCCGAACATTCGGCATTCGGAGCGGCACGCCGGTATGGCAGCTGGCATTAAAAACATTTTTCCAGAGCACTGCCTGGAAAAACGTTTAATTTTTTTTGTTTTGTAATGCATCTCGTTTTCCTTTAAGGAAAATGATCTGCATTACAAAAAAACTGCTTTATTTAAAAGCAGTCACAGACATGGTGGTCTGCTATCTCCAGCAGGCCACCATCCCTGTGAGTGACGCGAGTCTCAAGGGGGTCGCAAATTGCGACCCACCTCATGAATAGACATGAGGTGGGCCTTTGCGACCACCTTGCAAGTTGCAGATGGTGTCAGGGACACCATCCAACATTCCGATTTGTGACCCGTAAATTGCGAGTCGCTCTGACTCGCAATATGAAAGTCGCAAATCGGAACCTACCTACATCTGGCCCGGAGACTCTTATCCTTTTAAAAATTCATATCCTGACTTGTGTATGCTGGGTTTTTGTCATTTTGGTCTTGTTTTGTCTGGATGAATATTACCTATTTTTCTAAAGCTGTGTTGTGTCATTTTGTAGTGCTTTCATTGAGTTACTGTGTGTGTTAGTACAAATACTTTACACATTGCTTCTGAAGTTAAGCCTACCTGCTCATGCCAAGTTACCAAGGGGATGAGCGATGGTTAGCTGAGGGTGATTCTCCTTTACCCGTACTAGAGTGAAGGTCCTTGCTTGGACAGGGGGTTACCTGATTGCAAACCAAAGACCCAATTTCCAACAACTACTAATAAGCATGAAGTAATATGATAAGCTCAAATATATTTTAACACAATGGTTGATGTTCATACCAATAAGGAAACCTTCCTGAACCGTTTTCATGTACGAAGACTGACTTCATGTTAATGCAAAAACAATGTAAACTGCAGCATGGAAAATGTAGCTCCATCGAAATCGAAAAAGTCCCAATAAAATTTCTGGAAGGAGAGAAAAAGGCCACAACAATGAACATGAAAAGGAAGTAATTAGAAATGTGAATCTAAAAACTCTACAGCTCAGGTATGGCAGAAAGTTTAAGTAGTGTGACAAAATCACTCAGTTATATTTAGAAAAACATAGATAATGCAAAAAATAGGGCAGCGAAAAAGCAACAATTTAGACATCATGTATCCTCATTATGAGAGGCACATTTCAGTCACAACACATATACTATGTGAGGGCTGCGAGTCAAAATTAAAATGAAATTGCAGTATAATTTGGTCTCCTTCCTTGCTATGAAATACCAGAAAGTCTCACTAAGGAAGGAAACTAGATCTCAAACTGACTGGCCTAATCAACAAAATAATAAGTCTATTTATTGTAACTGGCTATTGCCTCTTTGCCAACTGCCCAACTTTGGCCCTGATTCACAAAGGTACACTTACACTTTTGAGGAAGTTTGCACTTTTTTGGTATTCACACATAAAGAAGATAGACGGAGTCTTAGCAGTTGTAAAATTACCATTAGCTTGCGTTTGTGACTATAAAAAAAAATTGTAATCTTACATAAAAGTGTAAGTTTACGTTTGTGAATCAGGCCCTGCATGAATATTTGCTGGATCTGTTGTGCAGCTTGTTGAACTGTTCGGGTCTGTGCCTGTGGAGAACCCTGTTTGCTAAAATATATCAAGAGTGTGAGGCCTGCTGCCCTCTTCCTTTTGGCTAAACCAGATGGTCGATCTGTGCTTGTGTGCCTTAAAGCTGCATTTTCTATCGCCTAGTGCCCATGTCAACAGCCAGCTCAAGAATTAGCATTTACAGAAGTCCTGAAGTTACTTTGAGCTCTTGTAGGGAACTACAAGAAATCTATCTTGTTCAACACTTGTGCTGACAAACATAAGCAGAGCTCTCAAACCCCATACTTTAGTTAGAGACAGGCTGCCCGATGTATAGCTAACCTGACATGAGATTGCTGTTATTTTTGTGAGATTTCCGCCTCATTGTAACATAACTGCAGATATTGAATTTAGGTTTTGTACTGCATAGTTTTGTTTTCTGCAGCTTGCATCTGATCCGTTTGTGCTTATACTGAAAATACATTTATGATGTATGAGTTATGTGCCCACCACCTTTGTGTCTCAGGGCAGCACAGCAAGTCATCTGATGTGCTGCCCTGCATCACAGTGAAAGGGTAGGCATTTGCCGTATTTATACAATACAGTGGATTCCTGTCTTTTCCTCCTGTTCTGGTGCCCTTTTTGTAGCCTATCTCCAAGGCAGTCACCCTTATACTTTTATGCAAGGGTGCCTGTGTTGCATACAGTATTATTTTTGTCAAGCAAGGAGCACCTTTCTGCACAAAACAATCCTGAGAGTTTTTTTCTTCTATATGTGCTGCAAAATGCAGCACTCATAGAAAGAGGAAAAAAGAAGGATAAATAAATATAGTTCTCCTTGTTATGCCTCTCCTGCGGAGCTGTATCTTTTCTGGCGTATGTGTCAAATGTGTCAAAATCTATGGATATTGCATGGGAACCCCCACACAGCACCCAATGGAATGCCCCCCTGGTGCAGAGTAATGCAACACAATGTTGACCTAGCCTAGCTTCGTAAATCGTATATTTGAGGTTTACCTCGCTATTGCACTAAGACACAAACCAGGCCATAATTATTTCCCTCAGTGTCTCCACTATCAATTTCTATGAACCCTGGCTTTCTCTCATTTAGAGAGTTCAGGGGTTGCAGCAGTTTTCCTTCCTAGGAGATGAGCCGGACACCAATAACATTACCCATTAAATCATAGAGGGTCACATGTATGACCGTTTGGAATTGCGATTTCCGAACTGCGATTCCATGCAAATCGCAATTAGGAAATTGCAATTCCAAATGTACAAAACTCAATTGAGTTTCTTTTGCAATTCCCAGAGGGTCGCAAATACACCTACTTCATTAATATTAATGAGGTAGGTCACAATTTGTGACCTATTAAGAATAGCAAAAATCACAGGGATGTTGGCCTGTCGGTGTCAGCAGACCACTGTATCTGTGATTGTTTTCAAATAAACCAATCTTGTTTTTTTTAAACACAGACCATTTTCCTTAAAAGACAATGGGATGCAATTAAAAAGCAAATAAGGAAAAGTTTGTTTCATTTTGTAAGATTAGGCAGTGATCTGTGGAACCACTGCTTTCTCTTAAAAAACGTTTTCCCATGCATTCACAAAGGGGAAGGGGACTCTTGGGGTCATCTCCCCATCTGTGAAAGGTTTGCCAACAATTTGAAATTTGTGGTGACTCAGATTGTTTTGTGACCGCATTCACAGTCACACATACTACTGCAATTTGCAGTGAGGAAGGAAGAACCTTGGCGCGCCCCTTCCTAATAGCAAGTCGCAAACCCATTTTGCGATTCAATAAATAGATTACCGAATCGTAAATGTGGGTTTCTACATAGGGAAATGCTTTTTCTTGGTCCCTTTGTGACCAAGAAAAACCTTCGTACATCTGGCCGATAGTCTCAACATTGGCACATACAATCTGTAAATGCATCTACCACTAGATATCAGACACACATTAGAATTGATGGTGCATCTCTGTCTCACTCATACCTTCTATAAAACAAATGCAATACAGTGATTTTCACGTACTTGTTTCATGTCTCGACATCAACCCAAGCTGCAGCAGCTGCTGTGTGTGAATAATGGTGTCCTTAACTAATTAGCAATGAAACAGTCAAGGAAATGAAATGTCAGAGTAGTACTCTGCCACAAAATCTCTGTGAGACATGCTAGACAAATTTGCAATGTGAGATCCAGGAAATGGAAAATGTTATTCCATTAAGTTATTGCATATCTATTACAATATATAAAGGATGCATTCATACATGTATGCGTTAAAGTATTTACCTAATCTGTACCAGTGGCTAACTGTATACTGTATGCAGTGAATTTGTGTGAGCAAAGCACTGTTTAGGTTAGCGTGGAAGAGAAGGGACAGGTATATTGTGCTAAGACTCTTATTTGCAATCCTGAATTTCAGGTTATAGTAAATAGATTAATTCAAAAGTTCTCTAAAGAATGCTGGGCTATGCGTTTTTCTTACTTGGCCAAACATCACACCTGCAGTAAATAATGAGCACACTCATTAACTGTTAACTGTTGTGGAACACTGTGTTCAGAAAAAGCAATCTGTATACAATAGGAAAATGTATTATTTTGATGCCTTAGAAATGTTAGAGGGGCAAAAAGAAAACTATCCATTTGGTTCAGTTTCCTAAGGCAGTGACACAAAAGTACTGGTCCAACCTGCATAAGGATACTTTTATTTTTAGAGTAGGATATAATTTCTCAGGAGCTACGGGAACAGAATATGCTGCAAAATGCCAATGTTCACATTTTAGTTGTACTAGCCCTAGCAGTGGATGGACATAACTGAATTCCTTGTATGTATCCTGATAAACACCAAGAACAACATCTCGGGCAGATAAGCGTCAGGTCTCCTACCAAGATCTTCCTTTTTTGGCTATAGCTGCCCCTGTGCCATACATGCTGGTGCTAACTTTTCAATGTGTACAGGGCTCCTAGTAAATAATTCAATTGTAGTCTTCCAGTGTTGCATGCTGGTGACCATGGCAGCTAACCAACATAACATGTTTCTCTAAGCCAACAAAGTAATTGGTTTCACTGTTTGCTAAGAAATAGAAAGCGTGGCAGTATCTGTTGTCGACAGTCAAATTCACATTGAGAAGTCTTGTTATAAGAAGATAGCTTATTAGGCAATGTCCAACAACAGTGGCGGCCACCGCATATCTCAGAAGGAGGGACGTGGGAGAGGGGGCATGGGGGGGTAATGAAATTATATATATTTTTTAAATGACCTGCTGCTTTAGTTACCGCCGCCAACCTCAATCCACTTTCTGTGATGGTGTTGCCGTCCCAGCTGTCCCTGGAACACAGGCTCCTCAGAGGTCCTGGTGCTGCTCTCATGCTATACGTAGCACAAGAGCAGCATTAGGCTTGGTTTGAGCAGCTTGGTCTGCTGCTCAGACAGTGCCCTGGGGTCTGTGCAGGTTCTACGACCCGGCTGTGTAACACAGCCAGGTTGGAGAAACGTAAGTGCGCATGTCAGTTTAGCTGGCCTAAGACGGCTGGTCAAACAGACAGGCACACTTAGGTGCACTGACTCCACTCCTCACCTCTCCCATGGACCAACCCCCCTTCCCTGCACATGCTGGCTAAGCCAGCAGAAGAGAAATAAAACAATAATAAAATATATCTTTATTTTTCAGTTGCTGGCTTAGCCAGTGGGGAGACGCTCCTTTGCCATTACAATGGAACCACCCCATCCAACAAACCAGTAAACAAATGTAGACAGATGTTTCCTTGGGATCCATGGGGTAGGTTTGCTACATGACAGAATCAAGGCTACATGAAAGATGTTATATTTAACCCCCCCCCTATGAATAATAACACATTTAATGGAGAATTGAAAGGTAAAAATAAGTTCAATTGAACAATGCAACTTTATTGAACAAAACACATCAATAAAATAAAAAAATGGGATGGGACGGCAACAGGAGGTATAAACTATTAACCTACTAGAAATAACTGAGGTAGTCGGGACTGAACACATAAAGCACAAGACCATGACTGCTTTTCTCAAGTCATTCACTTTGAGACAGCAGAAAAATGACATTATGCACTTTTTGTGAAATACTTAACACAAGATCCTCCCAATATGCCTGAAATTCTGGGACGCAGCCAGAGACACTGAGCTCCTATTTGATGAACAGCTGATGGGAAAAATCTACAAAAGTTCAAAAGATTTTTCTTAAGGTTGTTGTTGTCTTTAGAGATTTCACAATATGATTAGTAGTGCAGTGCTCTAAATCTAAGATGGGTAGAGGGCATTTCACAATCACCTAGGAGTACTAGGTCCTTCTGACATCTTATAGACCAGCAGGAAATGTGTGCATGTTTCCAGGACAGTATAAATTCAAGTATTCCATCCATCAATATGTTTTATACTTCAGTTTGACACACTAAGCAGGACAGGTGTGCTGGGACATGGGTCCTGTGCACACTGTGCCACTAGAACCAAGGTATACCCGACTGATGAGCTCTAATAAGGCTGAAACCACTCCTGGATTGCTTCTATTATGTTTCAGGGGGGACCTAGCCTGGCAGTTTTGGGTCAACTGTTCCCCCTGGAGCAGGGTCAGGTCTGATTTTCATATTGCTGGGTCCAAACTGAGGTGGCATGGTGTGCAAAATAACCCTGGTGTGGGGTGCAGCCTGAGGAATTACCAATGGCTGAGAATAATAAAAGCATTCATTTGATCACAGTTATACTCTGTGTGATGCCCGATGTGGGACTGGTATGCCCAGATGGGGATTCCATGATCACTGTGCCACTGGAACCAAGCTATACCTGGCTGATCAGCCCGATAAGGATGACACAAGTCCTGTATTTTATGTGTTCCGGTTCAGAGAGGACCTGCCTTGTCAGTTTGGGCTAGACTATTCCCACTTTAGCAGGGTCAAGCCCGATTTACATATTGCTGTGTCCAAACTACTGTGGAAAGGGGAGCAAGATAACAATGGACTGGGATGGAGCTCCAAGTAATTACCAATTGAGGAGATTATTTCAAGCATTCCATCAATCTCTTTTTCGTATACTTAAGTGTGATGGTCTAAGTGGGAAGGTTATGCTCAGACGTGGGTCATGTTCACACTGCCAATGGAAACAGCTGATGAGCCCAAAAAAGGGCAAAACTGTTCCTGTGTTGCTTGTGTTCCAAAAGCAGGAAGGACCTGATGGTTTGTGCTGGAATTTACTCATTGGAGGACGATCAAGTCTGATTTGCGTATAGGTGAGTTCAAACTGAGGTGGCATAGTGTGTAAAATAACAGTAGTCTATAATGTTACCCTGTGCGAATGGCAATGGTTTAGAATTATTACAAGCATTCTTCTTATCACATTTTGTTCTTCTGATGTACCACCCTACTTGCCAAACTGATGCCTGCATGTTGGTCCTGTGATCACTATGCCACTGGTACCAAGCTAATCAGGGAAAACAATTCTTGGGTTGCCTGTTTTCCAGTTCAAGAAGGACCGGACCAGCACGTTCAGACTGGACAGTTCCTATTGGAGCACTTTACAACATAGGATCAACATACCTCTACCACTGCCTCACCTTCTACGTACTCAACAGATGTCTCCGTTCCTCCCAGTTCACCCTTGCAGCTGTCTCCAAAATCCAGAAAAGCACATCAGGAGGAAGATCCTTCTCCTACCTAGAAGCCTGGACATGGAACGCGCTACTCCTTAAGCTCAGCAGACTGCATCACTGATGCAGTTCTGGAAGGACCTTAAGACCTGGCTCTTCAACTGAGCAGCACTCCCACAAACAGCGCCTTGAGACCCTTTGGGTGATTAGCCGCTGTTGGACTTTTTTGCTTATGCAGAGTCATCCCCAATCTTTTTGCCTCCTGCCTCCTATTTTTTCTGACCTGTTGCTGTTGGCTTTTGAACTCTGAGCACTTTACCACTGCTAACCAGTGCTAAAGTGCATATGTTCTCTGTGTAAATTGTAATGTTGATTGGTTTATTCATGATTGACATATTGGATTTACTAGTAAGTCCCTAGTAAGGTGCTCTAGAGGTGCCAGGGCCTGTAAATCAAATGTTACTAGTGGGACTGCAGCACTGGTTGTGCCACCCACATAAGTAGCTCTGTAATCATGCCTCAGACCTGCCACTGCAGTGTCTGTGTGTGCGGTTTTAACTGTAAATTCGACTTGGCAAGTGTACTCACTTGCCAGGCCTAAACCTTCCCTTTTCTTATATGTCAGACACCCCTGAGGTAGGCCCTAGGTAGCCACAAGGGCAGGGTGCAGTGTGTGGTTAAGGTAGGACATATAGGCCCTCATTACAACATTGGCGGTAAAAGCCGCTTACCGCCGTGCAGAAGACCACCAACATACCGCCGCGGCAGTGGAATTCTGCCACAGCTATTATGACCCACAGCACGGAATCCGCCAAACTTCAGACACCCACACAAGTCCGCCACACCAAAGGTCAGTGATATACTGGCAAAAACAAAACCTCCACCGTCACGCCAACAGGAATACGCCCACACTATCACGACACACAAATCCACGCGGTGGTCTTTCAACCGCGGTATTCCATTGGCGGTACACACCGCCACGCTCAAAATACACACACATTTACAAAACACAGCCACATTGGACAATTCAAAATACACACACCTGATACACATACACACACCACACCCACACACCCAATACAATATAAAACACACACCCACATCACCCACAAACCCCTACGACCAAAATCCTGAACGAAGGCCAGAAAGAGACACCACAAACAACTACCAAGCATCCACAGGCACACAATACCATCACCCACAGAACTTCCACGCACCTCACACAACACACCACTAAATATCACCCCACTTATCACTACACACACCAACCCACACATCACCCACACCACCCCATGGCATTGCAAAGACACCTCAGGTTCTCTGAGGAGGAGCTCAGGGTCATGGTGGAGAAAAACGTCCGGGTAGAGCCACAGCTATTCGGATCACAGGTGCAGCACACCTCCATAGCTAGGAAGATAGAGCTATGGCGCAGAATAGTGGACAGGGTCAATGCAGTGGGACAGCACCCAAGAAATCAGGATGACATCAGGAAGAGGTGGAACGACCTACGGGGACGATGCGTTCCGTGGTCTCAAGACACCACCTTGCGGTTCAGCGGACTGGCGGCGGACCCCCACCTCCTCCCCCACAACTAACAACATGGGAGGAGCAGGTCTTGACGATTCTGCATCCTGAGGGCCTCGCAGGAGTAGATGGCGGAATAGACTCTGGTAAGTCAAATCTTAAATATTACATCCCCCACCCTACCTGCATGCCATCACATACCCCCACCCTCACCCCATCACTCCTACTCCTCACAAATGTCCCACTATCACAACCCACCCATCCCAACACCAAGCCCTGCATGCAATAACAAAGTATAGACACCCATCACCAAAGCATTCCCACTGCACATACCCATACACCCCCCTAAACCATCATCACACAAGGACCTACACAGGAATGCAAGCACTGGGGTACAAGGAACTCCAAACCCATTGAACACCATGGCACACACAGATGTAATAAACATCCTTTTATACCCGTGCAGGACCCCTACCCAACGTCACCAGACAGGAGGGTCCACGCATATCCACACCACCAACAGAAGAGGCCCACAGTGATGACAGCAGCTCTGTCCAACTGGATCTAGATGAGCAGCCCAGCCCATCGGGCACCTCGGGACAGTCGGTTCCCCTCACACAGTCACAGGCCACCACAGACCTTCCCCCCTCTGGAAACTCCAGCACAGCACCCTCCCAGCGGGCCCATACCTCTGTCCCCAGGACACGTCACTACAGGGAACCCAGGCTAACCCACCACCCCAACAACAACAGGGACCTGGGGGCAGTGGTGTGGGCACACGGTCGAGGGGGCGGAGGCCCAAGAACACAGGGGAACTGGGAAGGCTGCTGTGTGACAGGGGGAGGACAGGCCAAGGGAACCCACTCTCCACGAGGCCCTCTCCTCCATCATGGGAGCCTACCACCACTCCCAGGAGACGACGGCAACGGTACTGGCCAAGTTTCAGGAGACCCAGCGCCTGCAGGAGGAACAGTATTTGGGCTTCAGGGAGGAACTCAGAGCCATCAATTCCACCCTGGGCACCATCGTAGGGGTGCCGAAGGAAGTACTCAACACCAGGAGGGACACTGTGGCACAACAAGGTGCCCCTGACACTAGCATGGACGATGAACTGCCCACCATTTCCGCCGGCGCTAGTGGACAGGAGGCACCGCCACAGGACCACCACAACAACACCCCACCCACTACAGAGGGAGAACCGCCCCGCAAACGGTCCCTGAGATCCAGGACAAAGACAGAGAACGATGCCAAGACCCCACCAAGAAATGAGACCACCCTGAATGTCATCCTTCTGTCCCACTTTGTCACCCTGTCTATCCTCAAACTGTCCCAGCTCCACTTCCTATGCCCATTTGGGCAATGCACCTGTGAGACTAATAGACTGGACTCTGCCATGGACATTCCTCTACCAGCACCCCTCACCTTTTTACAACCCCCTCCAATATTGAGCACTTAAATAAACACCCTTGAAGCACAGAGCAATCTGGAGTCAGTTTGTGAATTTGGAATAGTGTATTAGCAATTACTGTGGCAAAATGCTCTTTCAATTGTAATGTCAACATACCTATGTCACACAGCTCTAGTCCATGAGGAAACAAAGCAGATGTCACACTGTGGGACACACATCTGTGAAATCGTAAGGGAAAGTGACAACTCAGTGACCATACACTGGGTGAAAACGACAGACAGTAGGGAGGTAGTAGTGTTAAAGTACATGTAGTTGGCAGGTTTGTATTCTTACCTATGTCTCACTGGAAATATTGCAGGATCACCAAGTTCCTGTTGTCCATGTCCTTTTCTTCTGCTTCCTTGTCTTCACTGTCCACAGGCTCCACAGCTGCAACAACACCGCCATCTGGACCATCCTCCTGCAGAAAAGGCACCTGTCGTCGCAAAGCTAAGTTGTGAAGCATACAGCAGGCCACGATTATCTGGCACACCTATTTTGGTTAGTAGAATAGGGATCCACTTGGCATATGGAGGCGCCTGAACCTGGCCTTCAGGAGGCCAAAGGTCCGCTCTATTATCTGCCGAGTTCGCCCAGGGGCCTCATTGTAGTGTTCCTCTGCCCTTGTCCTAGGATTCCTCACTGGGGTCAGTAGCCATGACAGGTTGGGGTAACCAGAGACACCTGCAAATGGCGAGGGACAACTGTTAGACACACACCAACCTGGAGGGATATCCCCAGACCCAGACAACCATTCCCACTGACTTGCTTCCAGGTGCTCACCTATTAGCTACACACAGTGCCTCTGGAGTTGACCCATCACATATGGGAGGCTGCTATTCCGCAGGATGTAGGCATCATGCACTGAGCCAGGGAACTTGGCACATTCATGGAATGATAACTCTTCTGGTTTCTGTACACCTGTTCACTCCTGCGGGGGGGGTACCAAAGCCACATGGGTCTCATCAATGCCACCTATGATGTTGGGGATATGTCCCAGGGCATAGAAGTCCTCTTTCACTGTAGGCAAATCCTCCACCTGAGGGAAAATGATGTAGCTCCGCATGTGTTTCAGCAGACCAGACAACACTCTGGACAACAGGTTGGAAAACATATGCTGGGACATCCCTGATGCTATAGCCACTGTTGTTTGAAATGACCCACTTGCAAGGAAATGGAGTACTGACAGCACCTGCACTTGAGGGGGGATTCCTGTAGGATGGCGGATAGCTGACATCAGGTCTGACTCCAGCTGGGCACACAGTTCCTGGATTGTGGCATGGTCAAGCCTGTAGGTGATGATCACATGTCTTTCCACCATTGTCGACAGGTCCACCAGCGGTCTGTACACCGGAAGATGCTGCCATCTCCTCACATGTCCCACCGGACGGTGCCTATGAAGGACAACAGCGAGCACAGAGTCAATCAACTCAGAGGTACATACCCACAGCTTACACAGAACACGAATCATAATTTGAAAATTGGCCTGCATGTGTGTTGAGGCTAGGCCTAGGTATGTGTGACGCAGTTAAAAATCAATCCACGTGGGCCCCTGAAAAGGTGGCTGCCTGACCTGTAAAGTGGGACAAAGGGATGTGAGGTAACTGCGCTGGCGTTGTACACCATTGCGATAGGCGGTCGATGTTAACATTGGACCCTATGGGTCCCAGGAGCCAATGACGATGTACGCCTGCGGTGACGGCACGCTCCGCCACGGACGTGACTGCCATTTTCTATCTGTTCAATCACTCGATACCTGATCTTCGACAGGAGAGGACCTGCACTGCAAGTGCTGCTGTGACCTCAGTCTGGAAGAGACAATGGCTTGTGCGACTGGGGAAAGGGCCCTTGCCTTCACATCGGAGGAGTTGGAGAAACTCGTGGATGGGGTCCTCCCCCAGCACACGCTACTCTACGGTCCTCCAGACAAACAGGTAAATTCACTGGGAGCATGCTGTATGGGCTATGCCTGTGTGGAGTGGGGTGAGTGAAAGATGGAGGGGAGATTGAGGCATGCATGAAATGACGGTGAGTGCATGTGCATCATGGCAAGGGTAGGGATGGGGGCCAATGACTGTGACGGTGCATTTGTACTAACTTTTCTTTTCCCCCTGTACAATTCATGTAGGTCAGCGCCCACCAGAAAAAATATATTTGGCGTGCTATCACCAAGAACGTCCGGACCCTGGGGGTCTACCACAGACGGAGCACCCACTGCCGGAAAAGATGGGAGGACATTTGCAGCTGGAGCAAGAAGGCTGCCGAGGCCCAGCTGGGGATGGCCTCCCAATGTGGGAGGGTGCCTGTCGCAACATGACCCCCCTGATGTTCAGGATCCTGGCGGTGGCATAACCGGAGTTGGATGGGCACTTGGGGGCATCACAGCAGCCACAAGGGGGTGATTAGACTCTCATTCTGCTGATTTTGGGCACTGTGGAGGTGTCTGGGTGGAGGAGGTGGGCTGTGGGTTTCCCTAGGCCAGGGTGAGTTTAGGTGGGAAGGTCCCCTTGTTCTGGCAGAGCCTGTGGCACCCCACCCCACCTGTGTACAGTGCCAAGTACACCTAGTCAGGCTCCTGTGTCATCCATGTGCGCAAATGTTGTCCATAGCCTTGTAGGCCATGTCCTAGGGATTGAACAGTGGAGGCCAAGTGCGCGGCGTAGTGCAGGGGCTTCTGTGTCTGTCGTGTCTGCCAACTGTAGCGGTAATGCATGCACTCAACATGTCTTTCTTCTGTCGTCCCCCCCCCTTTTTGTGGTCTCCCTGTTCTTGTGTGCATTAGCATCATCAGGCGGAGGAGCAGTGGCAACAGAGCAGGAGGGAGCTGCATCCCACATGGCCCTGGAGGGCGAGACAACGGACTCGGAGTTCACCAGTGGGATGGAGGGCGAGGGGAACTCCACAGCGGGGACAGGAGCTGACACCAGTGACCCGGACTCGTCCTCTGATGGGAACTCCCTTGTGGTGGCGGCAACATCTGTGCCCCCGGCATCTACAGGTGCAGACGCCACCCCCCCTACCAGCACCGCCCTCCCAGCAGCCCCTCAGCCTTTGCCCCGTGCCCGCTCACCCAGGAGGGTGGGCATCACCTTCACCCCAGGCACCACAGGCCCTGCCTCAGTCACCCCTGCTGCCCTCAGTGAGGAGGCCATTAACCTCCTCAGGTCCCTCACTGTTTGGCAGTCTACCATTTTGAATGCCATCCAGGGTGTAGAAAGGCAGTTGCAACAAACAAATGCATTCCTGGAGGGCATTCATTCTGGTCAGGCAGCCCTTCAGCGAGCTTTTCAGACTCTGGCCTCAGCACTGATGGCAGCCATTGTCCTTGTGTCTAGCCTCCTCCCTCCAACTTCCTCCACCCAGACCCAATCCCCTCTACCTCAACCTATCCCAAGCACACCTTCAGACCAGCATGCACACGCGTCAACACACAAGGGAAGCTCAGGCAAACATAAGCACCACACATCCCACAGGCACTCACGCAAGCATCACACACATGCAGGCACACCAATATCCACTGCCTCCACTGTGTCCCCTCCTCCTCGACTCCCTCCTCCCTCCCAGTCTCGTCTACACTCACACCTGCATGCACTACATCTACAGCCACTACTGCCATCACGAGCACACACACCACCACATCCGCTCACGTGCAGTCACCACCCCCAATGCCATTCACACGTCCCCTGTGTCCTCTCCCAGTGTACCTCCCAAGATACACAAACGCAGGCACACACCCACCCAACAGCCATCCACCTCACGACAGCCTCCAGCGCATGCACCTTCACCCAAAGTCACCAAACGAACACCTCCTACAACCACAACCTCTTCCTCCACTCCCAAACCCCCTCCAGCTACCCGTCCCAGTGTTTCCAAAAAACATTTCCTGTCCAACCATGACCTCTTTCCCACACCTCCCCCACCCCGTCCATCTCCTAGGGCCCGACTCTCCAGGACCCAACCTAGCACCTCAGCCACAACATCTCCGGGACCAGTGGTGCCTGTAGTCACTGGAATCTGGAGTGCACCGGCCACCAGGGCAGCCAGTGTGGCACAGAGCCACAGCACGGACAGTCCCCCACCTGTGAAGCATCAAAAGTTGGCCAGTGCCAGGCGGGAGAGGGGGAAGACTCCAGCCACCAAAGCTGCTCCCAGGGGTACAGGTGGGAGTGTAGAGTCAGCTGCAACACCTTCCAAGGTGGGGAAGGGCCACAAGAAAGTCAGCAGGTCTGGGGAGAGCAGCAGGGCGGAGAAAACCGCCATCATCCCCGCTGCCCAGGAGCCCACCGTCATCATCCCCGCTGCCCAAGAGGCCACCGCCAGCACCTGGCCTGCTGCCCAAGAGGCCACCGCCAGCACCTGCCCTGCTGCCCAAGAGGCCACCGCCAGCACCTGCCCTGCTGCCAAAGAGGCCACCGCCCCTGCACCAGCCCCGCTGGGCCAGACAGGACCACCAGCACCATAACCGCTGGGCCAGAGAGGACCGCCAGCACCAGCCCTGCTGGGCCAGAGAGGACCACCAGCACCAGCCCCGCCGGGCCAGACAGGACTGCCAGCACCAGCCCCGCTAGGACAGAGAGGACCACCAGCACCAGCCCCTCTGGGCCAGACAGGACCGCCAGCACCAGCCCCGCTGGGCCAGAGAGGACCGCCAGCACCAGCCCCGCTGGGCCAGAGAGGACCAACAGCACCAGCCCCGCTGTGCCAGACAGGACCGCCAGCACCAGCCCCGCTGGGCCAGACAGGACCGCCAGCACCAGCCCCGCTGGGCCATAGAGGACCGCCAGCATCAGCCCCGCTGGGCCAGACAGGACCACCAGCCCCGCTGGGCCAGAGAGGACTGTCAGCACCAGCCCCGCTGGGCCATGAAGGACCGTCAGCAGCTGAGTCACTGCAAAGGACACCGCCGCCACAAGCACCGCTGAACAGGGCACCGCCACCACAAGCACCGCTGAACAGGGCACCGCCGCCACAAGCACCGCTGAACAGGGCGCCACCGCCACATGCACCGCTGGCCCATGAGCGCCAAGGGCACTGACACTACTGAGTCCGTGACGAGCAGGATGAGGCACTCTGGGCACCAAGCCCCCTCCAGAACAGGTGGAGAGGTCCATCCACTACCTCAGTCCTTGGCAGGATGACGCACTCTGGGCACAAAGCCCCCTCCAGAACCAGTGGAGAGATCCATCCACTACCTCAGTACTTGGCAGGATGAAGCACTCTGGGCACCATGCCCCCTCCAGAACCAGTGGAGAGATCCATCCACTACCTCAGTCCTTGGCAGGATGACGCACTCTGGGCACCAAGCCCCCTCCAGAAGCAGTGGAGAGATCCATCCACTACCTCAGTCCTTGGAAGGATGAAGCACTCTGGGCACCAAGCCCACTCCAGAACCAGTGGAGAGACACATCCACTACCTCAGTCCTTGGCAGGATGAAGCACTCTGGGCACCATGCCCCCTCCAGAACCAGTGGAGAGATCGATCCACTTGAGAGACTGTGGCTTTGCACTCCCCAGGATGCAGCAGTGAGCAACCCACCCACAGTAGGGACTTGAGAGACTGTGGCTTTGCACTCCCCAGGATTGAACAGTGGGCAAACCACCCACTGTAGAGACTTGAGAGACGGTGGCATTGTACTCCCCAGGATTGAACAGTGGGCAAACCACCCACTGTAGAGACTTGTGAGACTGTGGCTTTGCACTTCCCAGGATTGAACAGTGGGCATGTGTCCCCCTCGTGGATTTGGTGTCGTGCACTCAACCGGCTGAGGTGCCCCCCCTTTCCCTCCCCCTGAGGTGCCTGTTTTATTGCTATCTGATGCCTCTGAAGTGTTCGCTCCGTCATGGTCGGGGGTCTTGTATGGGCCTCGTCCATACCATGTGGGCCCAGTGTTCCACGGACTTCATGGGAGCACTACCTGGACTACTATTCTTGGTGTATATTTTGTTTATAGTGTATATATATTTTTTTGCGTACTTGATTTTAATATATTACAATGGTTACACTCATTTTCTTTGGTCTTTGCATTCTTCCGAGGGGTTTGAGTGGTGTAACTACAGTATAATGTATCATGATGTATTAGTGTGTGTGTGTTGTTGTAGGTGAGGGTGGGGTGTTGCGTGTTGCGTGTGTGTGTGTTTTTCCCCTCCCCCCTCCCCTGTGTCGTAGGTGCAGTACTCACTGTGGTCTTCGCCGCCGGCGTTCTTGCTCCTGGTAGAGGAGCAAGAAGATAAGGGCTGGCAGGATCTGCAGCTCTGGTTCCATGGCGTCCTGGTTCCTCATGGGGTGTGTAGAGGTGAGCGTTTTCCCTTCGAGGTCTTGTTTCTGCCGTGTTTTTGTCCGCGGTGAATCCGCCCCAGAAAAGGTGGCGCATTGGTAGGTTGTGATACTGTGGGTGGTACTTTGTCCTCCGCCTGTCTCTTGGCGGTGACTGCCAAGCTGTTTGTTTGTACTGCCGTGGCGGTCAGAGTGTTAAAGTGGCTGTCTTTGTTGGTGGTTTCCGCCACAGTCGTAATTCCAATTTTTTTACCGCCGGCCTGTTGGCGGTCTTTCCGCCACTTTAACACCGTCTGCCAGGGTTGTAATGACCACCATAGTAATGTGTTTTATATGTCCTGACAGTGAAATATTGTTAAATTCGTTTTTCATTGTTTCAAGGCCTGTCCCTCTCATAGGTTCCCATGGGGGATATCTTTAAATCTGATTAAAGTGTAGATTCCCTTTGGGAGTGGATGGACATGTGGAGTTTGGGGTCTCTGAGCTCACAATTTAAAAATACATATTTTAGTAAAGTTGATTTTAAGCCACTTTTAGAAAGTGAGCATTTTTCTTGCTTATGCCATTTCTGTGACTCTGCCTGTTTGTGGATTCCCTGTCTGGGCCAGTTTGACAGTTGGGCTGGTTGCACCTCACACTAGACAGTGACACAAAGGGGGCTGGGGTGTAGTCTGCATTTCCTGATGAGCCATCTGTGCTAGGAGGGAGGGGAGGAGTGGTCACTTACACCTGAAAGGGCTGTGCCTGTCCTCACACAATGCCGTCTCTGACCCCCTGGTGAGTGTCTGAGGCCTGGCTTGGGAAAGGCAGGTTTCACATTCAAAAGAGA